>NW_027491796.1:322500-752476 GCF_021521415.1 Bidens hawaiensis | reverse complement strand
CATCGGATCTTCACGGACACATCTTACGACGATGCCATGAGCACAGCCCTCAACGCTTCTCATGAGGATGGGGAAAAGGCCGGCTTCCTGCTTGGTCTAGGGTTTGTTGAGAAGGGCATCCCGCCTTCCAACTTCCCTCTATATGATGTAGATACTGAAGCTGCGTATGACCAAGCAGTGAACCAGTATGCTGCCTTCCCGCATCCGGTGGTGGAGAAGGTGAACGAAGTTGCTGCTGTGCGATGATGGGCTAACCATTCTCAAGACCTTCCTTGAACCGCCACAGCCAACTGATGGTGCGGGTACAAGTGGGTTTGGAGGAAGTGGTCCTGAAGCCCTAGCTTTCCAAAAATCATTATGGGTCGGCCCCTGTTGATTGTGTGTGTTAGTTTATGAATTATGACTATCAGACTATGTATTTCCAATAAAAAGAAAGAATAGTGTGTCGCAAAACTACTTTAATTGGTGAACTTTGTGTCTGATAATTGAATTGACGGGTTAAATTGAACTCAAACACGACCCATATATTTTAGTATCATGTCATGAATAAAGGATGAACAAAAAGGGGTACCGATACCGATTTGGTACCGTCTTAACCGAATCGGTACCAGGTTTTGAGTTCGGTATCGGTATTTCCCAAATTTTGCTTTCAATACCGAACCTGCTGGTACCCAACTAAACATTTCGGTACCTGGTACCAAGAATTTGGGAAAATCGATGCTGATACCAGTACCCCGCTCACCCCCTAGTCATGACAAAACACATATAAATCGAGTTGTGTTTCGGTCATCGCTTTGGTCAATCCATTTAATGTTCATTCGTAAATATAAGTTAAATAACTAACTTTTTATGAGACATTCTAATGATTAAGTGGTGTGCCCGACAAGTAAAAATTGGGAGTTCAAATCTCGTAAGATGTAGGTTGTGTGTATTAATCCTAGTACTCAGCCAAAGACTTGATTGGTGTGTGTGTGGTGAGGGGGGGGGGGTGTCCTGTGGTGTGCCCGACAACTAAAAAATTTCAGTTAGGGTCAAGTATTTATGTGATTCACAACCGACCGGCGAAATTATGCAACCAGCGTTTCTCCTACTTGTTGAGCAACACCCATGAGAATGCTCGAAAACCCACATAGGGATTTCTGGGCATCCGGACCTGGACTTCAAGATCATTTGTTAGTACATTGCGACCTAGACTTCAGAGGAAGATTGAATCAAATAATCAACCGAGTAATTAATAATACTGTTAATTATTATTCAGCCCCGGTTTGGCTCATTTTAGTTTTTCAGCCCAAAATGATATAATCTTTTTGACATTTCAACAACATGTGGTTTTCACAACCATCTTAGCCCTTAATTCTGTTGAATTTTTCTGTTAAGTCTTAAGGACATTTATATCATTTTACAAATAAATATTGCTTATGTAATGTACCATATGGGTCATATAAATGTGTCATTTGCTTAAAATAATATGTAATTAATTATAACATAAAATACATTAAAAGAAACATATTTTGTTCAAATTGAAGATCAATTCTTATATATTTTGATGTTGGCATACAATTCTAGATGATTTTATTTTTTTCCCACCATGGTTGATTTGCATGAATTTTAAGCATGAGTTTAAAGATACTTGAAGCGTATTTATGTTTACGACCCATGTGTGGTTCCCAGTTGGCCAAGTTGCCACCGACAACACGGGCTGAAGATAGAGAGAGAAGAGGAGTGAGAAGATAGATTTGGTATTTTTTTCTTTTGTGCTTGCAAAGAAGCACTAGTGAAACTAAGTATTATTATATAGAAAAAATGACTGATTATTTTGACCATAACATTCTCAAGTTTAGTCATTTGTTTTAAGAAGCCCTCAAAATAGTCATTTAAACCATCGCCGTCGACGTTACTTCATCAGCCGCTCTTGGAACTGAAGATCGTCCGATGAAACTCGTGGACTGACGGAACTGAAGACGGACCGACATAATTGAAGACGGAACTAAGTGATTTAAACCATGACTTGATTATGTGGAGAAATAAGAAAGATAGAGATGGAGTTTTAGGATTTGAGAGGTAGGAGATGAAAAATTTCGCCAGATTCATTAAACGCTCCTTCGAATCTGACGGTTCTTTAATGAGTTCTGTCATACCGACATGATACGTCGAATCAGTAAAAAAGTTTCATCATATCTGACGGTTTGGATGATCATTTTTGGGGACGTTGTGAAAGTGATGTTAATTTTAGGGATTGTGGCAATAAATATGGTTGCTTGGGACATTTTCCCTTTTATAAATGTTGTACACTACGGAAATTGAACATTGACCTTTTATTTCACACCCAAACTGCCTTACTATATATCACTCTACCAAAGTAGAAATGACTTCTAATGCATAATGAGAGCATTCCCAGCCCTCATCTTTATAATGACATTAAAAACGTTATATTTCTTTCTCATGTTCAGTTAAATAATATTTTTTACATCTTTATCATTACAATTTTCTCTATCTTCAACTCACAACCAATTCAACAAATATTAAAAAATAAATAGGGACAACCAAAGTTTCCCAAAATTTACAAAAGAATCGCCAGCTTTTCTCTCTTCATCCTATAATTTACACTCACAATCTCACCCTATAATTTGCAAAATCCCC
Source organism: Bidens hawaiensis (assembly GCF_021521415.1). Lineage (NCBI taxonomy): Eukaryota > Viridiplantae > Streptophyta > Magnoliopsida > Asterales > Asteraceae > Bidens > Bidens hawaiensis. The sequence goes on along the minus strand of NW_027491796.1, from coordinate 749,836 downwards.
TCACATGGTTTTAGAGGTTGGGTTGGGAATATTCTAAGTTCTAACATAGTCTAAACAATTTTTTGTTATCCCCCCCCCCCTTCCTAAAAAAAAACCTCTATGTTTGAGAAACCTCTTTCTTTCACATATCTAAACTTTGTAACTTCCTTTAAACTAGCTTCAACGACTCGGCTCAAGCATTATTATGTTAGTGCTAGTTTTCCTTGATCTTCCTTTCTACTTGCTTCATTTGTTTTTTATACCATCTCATCAACCCTAAACACCGTCGACCAAATCCTCGACTCGCAATGCTTTTCCAGTACCCTTCTATATATCACTTCGTTAATCACCATGTCTTCCTATATTTCCTCAATAGCCTCTTCTTCGTTAAACCCGGACTTAACATACCACTTGGTAAGCCGAAAACACGATCTCTACATTCGCTCTTTTTCAGCACTACCGACCCATGTGTAACAAGCCGATAATATCATAATAATCTCATCCTACTAGACTATACACTAGTCAAAACTAAAACCTTTTATTCTCCAATAATATTAAATAGCACATTCCCAATTATTATTAACAAACATTCCACACGTTTCTAAAATAAGCAGCGTTTTTTTAGCACCACCGTCCACAACCAAATCGACGGTCTTAAACAAACACAACTCGTTGACCAAGTTTGACTCCCAACACATCATCATCATCATCGTACTCAGTATATCCCACCAATAGCAAAGCTATGGTAGGGTCTGAGGAGGGTAAGATGTAGACAGCCTTACCTCTACCCCAAAAGGATAGAGAGGCTGCTTCCGGTGAGACCCCGGCTCGATAGTAGTTTTGCATCAAGCCTTGGACATAAGGCACATAGCACTCAATCATCGGGACCGGCTGATCGGTGCATGTACCCTTGTCTTTCGGCTATCAACGCCACTACATGATGCCTGATTAACCGTCCGTCACTTTTAACGTTATTTTCACGAGATTAGTAAAATAACGTCAAAATTAGTGCAATTTCACATAGCACTCCCAACACACATAATAATTATAAATATCAGACAGCCATATTTGATATTATTACCATAAACCGCAAACTCCCAGCGCACGTTAGCACCATGCCGGAAATCAACCCGAAAACCGGTTACTGCCACTCAAACTCCACCTTCTACAGCAAACGGAAGCCAACGCCGTTACCGTCAAACGAAGTACTCGACGTCACCACCTTCATCTCGGCGCGTGCACACCACGGCACCACCGCATACATCGACGGATCCACCGGCCAACGCCTCACGTTCTCCGACGTATGGCGATCCGTCGAGTCCGTCGCGTCAGCGTTATCCGTCGACTACGGCATCCGCAAAAATGACGTCGTTTTGCTACTCTCACCGAACTCAATATTCTTCCCGATCGTTTGTCTCTCCGTCATGTCACTTGGCGCCATTATCACCACTACGAATCCGCTTAACACCAAAAACGAAATTAATAAACAAATTTCTGATTCGAAACCGGTTATTGCGTTCACGACGCAAGAACTCGTTTCGAAACTCTCCGGTTCGGATCTCCCGGTTGTTTTGATTGGACCGGGTACCCGAACCGGGAGGATAGTTACCACGCTGGATGAATTAATGAACAAAGATCCAAATACAAACCGGATAAAAGAGCGGGTGACACAGGACGACACCGCCACGCTTTTATACTCCTCCGGTACTACTGGAGCGAGTAAAGGCGTGATCTCGTCTCATAGGAATTTAATTGCGATGGTTCAAACGGTTATTAGAAGGTTTCAGCTGGAGAATAATCAGGAGAATTCGACGTTTTTGTGTACGGTTCCGATGTTTCATATTTACGGATTGGTTGCGTTTGCGACTGGATTGATTGCGTCCGGTGCGACGGCTGCCGTTTTGTCGAAATTCGATATTCATGATATGTTGTCCGCGATTGGATTGTATAATGTCGGATACCTCCCCCTCGTGCCGCCTATACTCGTTGCGCTAGTTAATAACTCGGAAACCCGTACCCTTGCATAATCGTCACTCCGGGATACTTTTCCATAAATCCTTCCGTCAGTTCCTTACTCAGTGGCGCTCCGCCGGATAATACTCGCTTTAAGCTTCTAAGATCGTACTTTTTCCTAAATTATTAGACACAATGTAATTAGTAGAAGCTAAATGTAACGTTATTTAAAATATATGATACATATATAACTTCATGTCTTGAAAAAACGCTAATTGTATTCGTCCCGTAAAAATAAGATTACTCTGCTAAACGTTTAAACATAAAAATAACTATAGTAAATATTATTACTCTAGTTTCGAACTAGAGTTATATGAAATATAGTACCAACAATAAATGCTATAGTTCAAAACTGGTACGGTAATAATAATTACTCAAATTTTAACATAACATAAAAACTTTAGTTATTTGTATTTTTTTAAAGCTAAAATCTGTATGTATCCGATTCAAACACTTTTTATCATTTACACACGCTTAAGAGTTTTACCTGGTGGATGAGAGCAGAAAATACGGGACGGCAGGGATGTTATCGGCGAATATGGAGGCGAAGATTGTTGATCCGGATACCGGCAAGGCGTTGCCGGTTAACCGGACCGGAGAGCTTTGGCTTAAGGGTCCGACTGTGATGAAAGGTATGGTAGATTATTCTTTGTCTAATTATTTTAGTAGTATTTTAGTCAAGCTAGTAGTCAAAATAAACAAGGTAACTACATTTATTCTTTGTCTATTTATTTTAGTGTCATTTTAGTCAAATTAGTAGTCAAAATTAACATGGTATCTATATTTAATTGTGCTTAGTATTAATTAAATTATATATGTAGCTATAGGACATATGAGGAAAGTAACTAGTGATTGTAGGCTGCACCGATTTGGTGTACATATAAAATAAAGTGATTATTATATGAAGTTTGAATTTAATAAAGCCTTATTATATTTTCTCATCATACTGTCTCCATATTATATATATGTTCGTTGTTGGTTTTTGGCCTCATGGGTCATTTTTTTGTGACATAAATGAGAAAAGTAGTTCCACTTACAATTGTCGGTTATTAGTGCCCCTTTTAAATTTTTGTTTGTTTCTTTGCATTATGCACCTAAGAACAATAATGGGACTACAAAGTTGGCTCATGGAGTGTGAAGTTGTTTAATATCTTTTTTATATAATACGGAGTATAAGCTTAGATGGATTTAAGCTAAGAACTCTATAGACTTGTATATCTATTACTTTAAATTTAATAGATAAGATTTTTTTTTCAAGGGAGCTGCTATTAGACACGCACAAGGATTTTGGAAATGGTGTGTGTAAGAGAGAAATTATAAGTAAAAGAGCGTCTGAATAGCAAAAAGAGTGTTTGAATAGACAATGCATTTTTTAATCGTATATCTTTCGCTATCACACTTTAGATTATATTCCATGTACTATACAAGTGTTTTGCAGTTTACGGTCTCAACTTAAAATCGGTTGACCACGCCCTTATAAGCTTAACAGCATAGAATTAGAACACTAATGTATTTTCACATTTTTTTAAAATAAATCTCAATAAGTTAGTGCCATATTTTAGTTATATGCATTCAAATAGACCCATTTATAGGTTTAAGATTTAAATTGATAGAGTAAATAAGGTTGCCATGTACTTAAATCTTTGGAAAGAAATCTTAATATTAAGTTACAATAACAATCATTGGGTAATTAGGAAATAAAGAAAGTGTAATTAGCCTTTCATGTACGAGCCTGTTTAAAAAGCTCGTGACGGCAATAGAGGATCAGGGGATAGTTGATTACCGTCGTTTGAGTCAATCAAAAACCTAGTTAAACTATATAGATAGGATAAATAAGGTATCGTATCCACCATGAGTATGTGGTCAATGTATTCGTGTAACAGATTTCTAATTATGAAGTGACTGGTTTTTAGTGCTGATCACACAAGCAATTAAGTTGAATTTAGAGAATTAAGCAAACAAACAAGTAAACGAGTTTCAATCAATTAACAAAGCAAATCACACCCGGGACTTCAAGTAGGTAACTTACAGTAATCTCATGCAACCTAACAGATTAATCATTAACGGTTAACTACAGACTGATCAACTAGACAAAATTTTAGGCAACAATAATTGCTTTACATACGGCACTGGTTATCAAACGATCCCTGCCAGTGTGACTCAGTTAAGGGCAATTATATGCTTTGTCGTATTCAACCTAATCAAACAACCCTATGATCAATTATTATAGCAACTGGTAACTAATCGTTCAGATCAACGTAAACCTAAACCGATTGAACACACAGAAATACTAAACATCAATAATCATAGATTAACCATAAACAGTTATACATAAATGTTCTTAGTCACATGAGGAAACTGAAATTGTTACAAACTTTACATCCCAGGTATGATTCGGAGAAGATTAGCCGAGCATCGTCATCGATAGATCTTCAATTATGATGAGGAAGGCCATTAGGATTGATTAAGAGATGATTGGTAGCCCTGGAATTCACCCAAAATCACCTAATAGCTGCTGCTGGTCGTCAATTCTGATTAGGGTTCGAAAAATAGAAGATATAGGTCAAAATCCGTTTTTTCACGTTTTTTAAGACCATCGCGTATCGCGATAGCCATAGACCCTACCTGTCGCGTACCGCGACCTAAGAAATCCTCATATTTGGATTCCTCTCGTCGAGAAACCCAAAATTCATATATTATGGCTCCTGTATCTCATTTTCTAGCTCAGGATATGCTCGTTTTACTTCAAGGTCGCATTTTGTCAACCCATCTTGTTCAGTTTTAGCATTGGCTTATGATTTCTCATCCATACTCTTCCCGAATCCTTGTAACACTTCCCAAGACATCAAATCATGCTTCGGTCTTCTCGAGATATCATTCCATGCTCGTACAGGTCTCGCATTTAGCATCTTTAACGATCAATTACCTGAAATACAAAAGCACGTATGAAATACCAAAGTTCTAACAATATACTCAATAAAACTACATAATTAATACACTAATATATATACAAAATACCCGACCATCAATAGTCTTGACCAATTCTCCTTCCTAGGTCTTTGTTTGTGTGATGGATCCGATCAAAGAACCGGGAAAAATGGCAAATCGTCGCATTTCATCTTATTAACCATCAAGACAAATAAATAGTAGGATCAAGTACAAAAAGAACCTTGTTATTGATCATGTACATTACTATTGAGTGTCTGGTATGCCCAAAGAAAGTCCCTTTAAAGGTATTTTGTCGATTACCTTACCAGTTCTAATTTGAATCTTTATTTGTGTTACTATGTAACACATTTAATATAAACATATTTTGTATATGCTATACAGAAATCTTCGACACTTTTCTTAACTGATTTTGGGTTTTAGTGACGAGTTTTGATCTTTGTTAATATTTGTTTGCTATATATAGGTTATATTACTATTTAATCTTATCCCAAACCAATTTAAAAAGACTATTAATAATTAAAGACATCGGTCAATTTATGCAAGTTAAATGTCACCACTTTATCATATTATCTTAAGATTACGATGATGTAACTATATTCTTTTCTAGAAAAGTTTTTAGGCAACTTGATTGTGAATTCAAGCTTAAGTGCTCTTTAGCTCCACTTATCATCTTAAATTATTTTATTTGTCTGATTAGTATTGCTCAAATCCACAAATAATAGGCTTTAGAATAAATTAAGCAATCAAATTTCTAAAGTTACACAACTTGCTTCATATATAAAAATAATAATTAATATACTATTAGAAATAGATTGAGTTTGAAAAATGTTTATTGGTTTATTAAGGTTTTCAAAAAGCCATTTTAAAAGCAAGAATTTGAAGCTTTTAAAAAACTGTTTTTTAACCCTTTCAAAAAGCTGAAATAAAAAAAAATGCGATTGCAATACACTTTTTAACTTATGGCTTTTTGAAAATACCAATAAGTCAATAAACATTTTTTAAACTCAATCTCAAACATGATATGTTTAATTGTTTCTAACTATTAACTTAGAAGTGTTTGATTTCAAAACCTTAAAACAAAATTTTTGGATGCATGTGGCCTAAATGAGATATATATCATATACGTGGTTCACATAACTCGACAACAACCCAAATTACATACACGAAAACCCGACACAAACATAATATGAAATTTATGGGTTTAGGTTTGGTATAAACGGACTCGCGTAAGTTACGGATCAAAACCGCGAACTTGTTTAGCTAAACAAGTTGTGTCCAAGTTAACCCGATAGGTTCGCGGGTTGACTCATTTAACCCGTTTGTTTTTATTTTATTTTTAAAAATGTGTTTTATTAAAAGTTAATTATTTTTGTAAACATTAATGTAAATCTAATGTATTAATATGTAAAAATAGTAAAATACATATAAAATTTTTTGGGTCAAACGGGTCGTATTTGGGTTCAAGGACCTTACACGGTTCTCGGGTTCGGGTTCGGGTTCATGTCAAATTCTCGGGTTGAACCTGTGCACATGACTCGTTTAACATCCCAGCTAATAGAGTAGGATGTCACTGTTTTTGCGATTAAATCATTTTTGGTGGCTTCGTTAATGACTTAATGGTCTGATTGCTAAGCTTGTTGGCCACATGGTACATATTACTTAATATCTATATCAATAGATTGAACTCATATTTTATATTCATTGAATATATTTTTAGATTTACTCGTCCAATAACCTTAACATGTGAATCTAAAACCAATATAGATAAAACCGTACAATTATAAAGATTAATATATAACTTCTTAAAATTTAAAATACTTTATTTTATTTTATTTTATTTTATTTTAATTCAAGTTGGTTGTAATAGGACCATTAAAAAATTGATTGAAGCACTCAATATCATTTAGTGCACCATGTCACACTTTTTTCGTCTCTACATAGAGCTAGGCATAAGGTTGTCGGACCAAATCAAATTTGATTGTAATGGTTTTGTGTTTAAAGGTGTTGGTGACTTTTTAGCCAGTTAGAATACATTGTCGTCCCACAAAATGAAATGATTAGAAAAAAAAATGGATATAATCATATAAATATTTTTTTTCGTCTAAACGAAACATTATTAGACAAGGGTTAAGGGAAAATAAACTTAAAAGTTATCAATTGAATTTTTCAGGTTTATGATTCGGGTATATAGTTCAAGTAAATGGGTATGTGGTTTCGGGTAATCAGGCCAGGTATTACCTAATCCTATACCCGCAAATAAAGTGCCACAATCGTCCATAAGGTTTGGTTAATTACGTGACTTTCGTCCAAAAAGTTTTCTTTGTTTAACTGGACCATCGAAGTATCTCACTAATTGTCAATGAAGTCCAAATCACCAAATGGGTTATAATTTTTACGTCAAGTCAGGGGTAAAACAGTCTTTTTAACTCTTGAATTTACAACAATCGCTCTGACTTAACTTTAAAAATCTAACGAAGTTATCGATTTGAATGTAATTGACAAGAGATAAGAAAACCTAATAATCTATTTACATAAATATAATTTTGAACGAAAATCACATAATTGACCTAATCTAATGTACAAATATGACACTTAATTGTATGTTTTAGTTTGAACATTCAAAAGGAAAGATAATAATTAAAGAGAAGAGGACCCATAATTTGGTAAATTCCTAGAAGGTTACGTGCAACTTTCTTATAAACTTTCTAGCTAAATGGAAAATTGGAAAGCAAAAGATAATGAAAATCATGATTTTTTGTATTATTCTAAACTAGTTTTTATGCAAGAAAAACGTTTTAAAAAATATTATATGTTTATGGCAGGTTGGTGATTTATTATCATCAGTATAAAATTTTTTTAGTAAAATGAAAATGTACTTGATATCAAAGTGAAGTTATAATATAAATCGATAAAAAGTTAGAATACGTGAAGTACAACTTGTTTAGAAATGTAGTAGATTCCCAAACCAAGAAACCTGAGGTTCAAGGGGCAACGCCACAAACAAGGACCACGAGGCAACCATTGGTTCTGATAGCAATTAGTTGGAAAGTAATCAGAAGCTGATTTGAGTTGGATGATTGACGCAAATTATTTGGAAATTGATTATTCAGTAGTAACTGTTGGGTCAAGTTAAACGTACTCCATTGTTTCTTGTCATACCCCCTACCACTTGACAATCGTTGTGTTACCACATTAATTAACTCTATGGTGTAACACTTAGGGTTACCATGACACGAGCGGGGATCAAACTACAGTTTCTATTGAAGAACCCTAGTCTCCTACCAATAAAGATTAAACAATAAATGAATAAATTACATAAATATAACTTTTACTAATTGATAACCTTTTTACAAAATCTAACTATACTAATAAAAGAAAATAATAAGGATGATGTGGCAATCCCGCATTCATTCTTGGCCTAATCTCTCTTCTCATTCATCCTACATATCCATGGGTTATGGAGCAAAACCATATTGGCAAATGGGTTATAATTTCCTTTCTAATTCTCTAATCTTTCATCTCATTCATTCTAACTATCATTGGTCATAGGTCAAAATAATTTTGCCAAATGGGTATAATTTAATTTCTAATTCTCTAATTTCTCATCTTATTTATCCTACCTATCCATAGGTCATGAGACAAAACAATTTTGAGAAATGGGTTATAATTTCTCTTCTAATTCTTTAATCTCTCATCTCATTATCATAGCTATCCACGGGTAATCGGTCAAAACAATTTTTGCAAATGCCGTATATAAAAAAAATCGAATTTGTAATTTTGAGATTCTAGACTTCTTATTGTTTGTACTATTTATTTTATCTTCTTTTTAACTATAATTTTGTTCACTCTTTTAGATAATTGATCTTTTTATCATTATTATTTTATAAATCCCGCGTAATACACGGGTGTAAAAGCTAGTTGGGTAATAAAAAAGAAAAGAAAAAAAAGGAGCAGCCGGTGGGGTCAGTCAAAGATGCAAAATTAACTTTATATGCCTTCTTATAAAAATGGGCATTTATGTGACGTAAAAATGTAAATTCATTCTTTTGAAACTTTGAAAGAGTTTGTTGATAGATAAATTACCTTAAATGGGTTGTGTAACCCAAAGGCCAAAACTATCATCATGATAATTAGGTCGGGACTTATATAACCCGACATTTATCCTATAGATCGATACATCAATCGTTTATGCCTCATAAAACCTTTATTTTAAAGCAATAATAAGCTAATAACATATCATATTTTGTTTAGGGTTTCCAATATCAATACACTTGGTTTTTACGTATAAAAAGCCCTTGCCCGATTAAGCTTTATGCCTAATCGAGTTAATGCTATTTTAGAAAGGTATGTTAACAATTTCGTCTGAAAATATCCATGATTCGGTTTCAATGTTTTTGATTCAGACAATTAGTAAGACTATCCGTTGCGGTCACTTTAGTGGACTCGTGAGTGGCTAGTCGCGACCACATCACTTGCGCACGCCACAACGGCTAGCCGCGACCGGTCTCGCGGGCGAGCGGCCACGAGCCGGCTAGCGATGGATAAAGTGACTGTTGGCATGGGGGAGTGTGAATATGACCGTTGTGCATGGGTAAAACAAAAAATATATATTTGTTATCTGGGGCAATTTCATAGAATAGTAACCAGGTTTCAAAAGTGTTTTAATTAGATCACTTAACTTTAAAAAGTGTTCCAATTAGGTCACTCAACTTTCATATTTTAATAAATTAAAGGTTTTAACATGTTTTTTAACGTTTTTATTTTTTGTTTTACATAGGAATATTTTTACCTTTTTTTTTATGTTGACGTTGAGTGGCGACGTGAATTTTTTTTTTTTTTTTGAATTTTAATATAATTAACGTTTTTTAACTTTTTAAAAATATAACTACATATATTGCAAATTCCGACCCCCACATCTTATCCTCCATTTCTTGCTTAACAAACAAAAAAATCGGTGAGACTCGATTTGAAGATTTAGTGACCCGATTTGAGAAAAATATGCATGAGTGATCTACTTGGAACACTTTTGAAAGTTAGTTACTATTCTATGAGATATTCCCTTGTTACCTATATAAACCCCACCATTACATAATATATCGACTAGTAACGAGGCGACGACATAGGTGAAAGTTTCAAAAGACAAATTTAGGAGGTTAGACTTTCTTACCAAGGACTTTAGCAACCTCGACTCCATGCGTCGATCAGTATTCAAAGAAGAACAAACACTAGTTCTAGAAGAAATCAGAGCAGATCAAGAAAGAAGGCGAATAGTTGGGGACGACGGAGATCGGGAACAAATTTGTATATTTGTTCTTACATTTGTAAATTTCTTTTATAATTTTTAGGAAGTTTATTTTTTTTAATTTCTACTTTTTATGTTATTAGGATACCTAATGTTTTTTATTATATAAATTAATTTTTTAGTTATATTATTATTTTATATTAAAAAAACAAAAAATCAGATAATTCACTGAAGCCACCGCTCGCCTGGACCACAACAGGCTCAGGCGGCTTCAGTGAGTGTCCAGTCAACATTACATGATACAATATTATTAAATGAATTCGAAGCTAAACTTCACAACATACGTAGAGAGTTTATAAATTCTTAAACCAATATACACATGCTTATCTTTTGAGTGTCAGAGTGGATGTGTGTGTTGCATGCACCTTTATATTATTAGGCCATCCTCTATGGTGAGGGGCTTCGAAGTCCCTCCCCAGTGTCATGTCAGCGTCACGTGGGCACTGGGGGTTTTAAAGCCCCACCCCAAAGATGCCCCTCTATGGTGCGGGGGCTTCGAAGCCCCTTAATTTTTTTTAATTTAATAAACTAACAAAATTTAATAATAAAATATAAACTTAATTAAACTAAAAAACATAAAAAAAACATACAAATAGAAAAAAATAAAATTGGAAACATAAAAAAAACATACAAATAAAATAAAATTGAAAACTTAATTAAACTACTATTCGGCGTCCAAGTCCTTGTTTTTCGTATTTTGCCATTATCCTTGCTTTTTTTTTTCTCCAAAAACGCCCGCGTGGCCGGATCTAGATGCGAGAGATCATTTTCGAGGAGCTTGAAGTCCTTCTCTCGTTGTTGCTCCGATTTAGCCTTCTTTCGTTCTTCGTGCATTGCTTTGTATTCCGCATGCATCGCTTTTCTTTCTTCGTGTATTATCTTGAATTCCTCTTTCGAGTGTTTTTTGTCCTCGCGAAACTCTTTAAGAGCAAGCTCCAAATTGTCAAACCGCGCGCTCACGTCGGAACTCATCGTGGATGTCGTTCTAGACGAAGACCCCCCACCTCTAGCCGCCTCCTTGGCCTTATTTTTTTTCTACCGGACGTGGCAACTCATCCGGTTCATCAAAAACAGATTCGGGATCAATCTCGTTTAAGTTAAATTGAGAACGAGCATCCAACCCGGCTTGAGACGGCGATTGATCGGCCGAAGTAGACGTTGTTTTTGATCGTTTGGATGGTCGCGGTGAAGATGTCGGGATCGGATGCCACTTTGGCAAGCTTGTGCATTTCTTCCAAATTTCAAACATGCCCATGCCGAAGTGGTGACCATGAAGGCTTGTATTGTTTCAACATAGCCTCAAGAAGGTTTGCGTCGTTCGTGCCCTTGGTCTGTTGTTCTTAAGGCGAGTGTGAATCGTGGAGAAGTGGTTCATTTTAAAAAAAAATGCGATTGCAATACACTTTTTAACTTATGGCATTTTGAAATTACCAATAAGTCAATAAACATTTTTTAAACTCAATCTCAAACATGATATGTTTAATTGTTTCTAACTATTAACTTAGAAGTGTTTGATTTCAAAACCTTATAACAAAATTTTTGGATGCATGTGGCCTAAATGAGATATATATCATATACGTGGTTCACATAACTCGACAACAACCCAAATTACATACACGAAAACCCGACACAAACATAATATGAAACTTATGGGTTTAGGTTTGGTATAAACGGACTCGCGTAAGTTACGGATCAAAACCGCGAACTTGTTTAGCTAAACAAGTTGTGTCCAAGTTAACCCGATAGGTTCGCGGGTTGACTCATTTAACCCGTTTGTTTTTATTTTATTTTTAAAAATGTGTTTTATTAAAAGTTAATTATTTTTGTAAACATTAATGTATTAATATGTAAAAATAGTAAAATACATATAAAATTTTTTGGGTCAAACGGGTCGTATTTGGGTTCAAGGACCTTACACGGTTCTCGGGTTTGGGTTCGGGTTCATGTCAAATTCTCGGGTTGAACCTGTGCACATGACTCGTTTAACATCCCAGCTAATAGAGTAGGATGTCACTGTTTTTGCGATTAAATCATTTTTGGTGGCTTCGTTAATGACTTAATGGTCTGATTGCTAAGCTTGTTGGCCACATGGTACATATTACTTAATATCAATATCAATAGATTGAACTCATATTTTATATTCATTGAATATATTTTTAGATTTACTCGTCCAATAACCTTAACATGTGAATCTAAAACCAATATAGATAAAACCGTACAATTATAAAGATTAATATATAACTTCTTAAAATTTAAAATACTTTATTTTATTTTATTTTATTTTATTTTAATTCAAGTTGGTTGTAATAGGACCATTAAAAAATTGATTGAAGCACTAAATATCATTTAGTGCACCATGTCACACTTTTTTCTTCTCTACATAGAGCTAGGAATAAGGTTGTCGGACCAAATCAAATTTGATTGTAATGGTTTTGTGTTTAAAGGTGTTGGTGACTTTTTAGCCAGTTAGAATACATTGTCGTCCCACAAAATGAAATGATTAGAAAAAAAAATGGATATAATCACATAAATATTTTTTTTCCTCTAAACGAAACATTATTAGACAAGGGTTAAGGGAAAATAAACTTAAAAGTTATCAATTGAATTTTTCAGGTTTATGATTCGGGTATATAGTTCAAGTAAATGGGTAAGTGGTTTCGGGTAATCAGGCCAGGTATTACCTAATCCTATACCTGCAAATAAAGTGCCACAATCGTCCATAAGGTTTGGTTAATTACGTGACTTTCGTCCAAAAAGTTTTCTTTGTTTAACTGGACCATCGAAGTATCTCACTAATTGTCAATGAAGTCCAAATCACTAAATGGGTTATAATTTTTACGTCAAGTCAGGGGTAAAACAGTCTTTTTAACTCTTGAATTTACAACAATCGCTCTGACTTAACTTTAAAAATCTAACGAAGTTATCGATTTGAATGTAATTGACAAGAGATAAGAAATCCTAACAATCTATTTACATAAATATAATTTTGAACGAAAATCACATAATTGAACTAATCTAATGTACAAATATGACACTTAATTGTATGTTTTAGTTTGAACATTCAAAAGGAAAGATTATAATTAAAGAGAAGAGGACCCATAATTTGGTAAATTCCTAGAAGGTTACGTGCAACTTTCTTATAAACTTTCTAGCTAAATGGAAAATTGGAAAGCAAAAGATAATGAAAATCATGATTTTTTGTATTATTCTAAACTAGTTTTTATGCAAGAAAAACGTTTTAAAAAATATTATATGTTTATGGCAGGTTGGTGATTTATTATCATCAGTATAAAATTTTTTAGTAAAATGAAAATGTACTTGATACCAAAGTGAAGTTATAATATAAATCGATAAAAAGTTAGAATACGTGAAGTACAACTTGTTTAGAAATGTAGTAGATTCCCAAACCAAGAAACCTGAGGTTCAAGGGGCAACGCCACAAACAAGGACCACGAGGCAACCATTGGTTCTGATAGCAATTAGTTGGAAAGTAATCAGAAGCTGATTTGAGTTGGATGATTGACGCAAGTTATTTGGAAATTGATTATTCAGTAGTAACTGTTGGATCAAGTTAAACGTACTCCATTGTTTCTTGTCATACCCCCTACCACTTGACAATCGTTGTGTTACCACATTAATTAACTCTATGGTGTAACACTTAGGGTTACCATGACACGAGCGGGGATCAAACTAAAGTTTCTATTGAAGAACCCTAGTCTCCTACCAATAAAGATTAAACAATAAATGAATAAATTACATAAATATAACTTTTACTAATTGATAACCTTTTTACAAAATCTAACTATACTAATAAAAGAAAATAATAAGGATGATGTGGCAATCCCGCATTCATTCTTGGCCTAATCTCTCTTCTCATTCATCCTACATATCCATGGGTTATGGAGCAAAACCATATTGGCAAATGGGTTATAATTTCCTTTCTAATTCTCTAATCTTTCATCTCATTCATTCTAACTATCATTGGTCATAGGTCAAAATAATTTTGCCAAATGGGTATAATTTAATTTCTAATTCTCTAATTTCTCATTTTATTTATCCTACCTATCCATGGGTCATGAGACAAAACAATTTTGAGAAATGGGTTATAATTTCTCTTCTAATTCTTTAATCTCTCATCTCATTATCATAGCTATCCACGGGTAATCGGTCAAAACAATTTTTGCAAATGCCGTATATAAAAAAAATCGAATTTGTAATTTTGAGATTCTAGACTTCTTATTGTTTGTACTATTTATTTTATCTTCTTTTTAACTATAATTTTGTTCACTCTTTTAGATAATTGATCTTTTTATCATTATTATTTTATAAATCCCGCGTAATACACGGGTGTAAAAGCTAGTTGGGTAATAAAAAAGAAAAGAAAAAAAGGAGCAGCCGGTGGGGTCAGTCAAAGATGCAAAATTAACTTTATATGCCTTCTTATAAAAATGGGCATTTATGTGACGTAAAAATGTAAATTCATTCTTTTGAAACTTTGAAAGAGTTTGTTGATAGATAAATTACCTTAAATGGGTTGTGTAACCCAAAGGCCAAAACTATCATCATGATAATTAGGTCGGGACTTATATAACCCGACATTTATCCTATAGATCGATACATCAATCGTTTATGCCTCATAAAACCTTTATTTTAAAGCAATAATAAGCTAATAACATATCATATTTTGTTTAGGGTTTCCAATATCAATACACTTGGTTTTTACGTATAAAAAGCCCTTGCCCGATTAAGCTTTATGCCTAATCGAGTTAATGCTATTTTAGAAAGGTATGTTAACAATTTCGTCTGAAAATATCCATGATTCGGTTTCAATGTTTTTGATTCAGACAATTAGTAAGACTATCCGTTGCGGTCACTTTAGTGGACTCGTGAGTGGCTAGTCGCGACCACATCACTTGCGCACGCCACAACGGCTAGCCGCGACCGGTCTCGCGGGCGAGCGGCCACGAGCCGGCTAGCGATGGATAAAGTGACTGTTGGCATGGGGGAGTGTGAATATGACCGTTGTGCATGGGTAAAACAAAAAATATATATTTGTTATCTTGGGCAATTTCATAGAATAGTAACCAAGTTTCAAAAGTGTTTTAATTAGATCACTTAACTTTAAAAAGTGTTCCAATTAGGTCACTCAACTTTCATATTTTAATAAATTAAAGGTTTTAACATGTTTTTTAACGTTTTTATTTTTTGTTTTACATAGGAATCTTTTTATCTTTTTTTTTTTATGTTGACGTTGAGTGGCGACGTGAATTTATTTTTTATTTTTGAATTTTAATATAATTAACGTTTTTTAACTTTTTAAAAATATAACTACATATATTGCAAATTCCGACCCCCACATCTTATCCTCCATTTCTTGCTTAACAAACAAAAAAATCGGTGAGACTCGATTTGAAGATTTAGTGACCCGATTTGAGAAAAATATACATGAGTGACCTAATTGGAACACTTTTGAAAGTTAGTTACTATTCTATGAGATATTCCCTTGTTACCTATATAAACCCCACCATTACATGATATATCGACTAGTAACGAGGCGACGACATAGGTGAAAGTTTCAAAAGACAAATTTAGGAGGTTAGACTTTCTTACTAAGGACTTTAGCAACCTCGACCCCATGCGTCGATCAGTATTCAAAGAAGAACAAACACTAGTTCTTGAAGAAATCAGAGCAGATCAAGGAAGAAGGCGAATAGTTGGAGACAACGGAGATCGGGAACAAATTTGTATTTTTGTTCTTACATTTGTAAATTTCTTTTATAATTTTTAGGAAGTTTATTTTTTTTAATTTCTACTTTTTATGTTATTAGGATACCTAATGTTTTTTATTATATAAATTAGTTTTTTAGTTATATTATTATTTTATATTAAAAAAACAAAAAATCAAATAATTCACTGAAGCCACCGCTCGCCTGGACCACAACAGGCTCAGGCGGCTTTAGTGAGTGTCCAGTCAACATCACATGATACAATATTATTAAATGAATTCGAAGCTAAACTTCACAACATACATAGAGAGTTTATAAATTCTTTAAACCAATATACACATGCTTATCTTTTGAGTCAGAGTGGATGTGTGTGTTGCATGCACCTTTATATTATTAGGCCATCCTCTATGGTGAGGGGCTTCGAAGTCCCTCCCCAGTGCCATGTCAGTGTCACGTGGGTGCTGGGGGTTATAAAGCCCCACCCCAAAGATGCCCCTCTATGGTGCGGGGGCTTCGAAGCCCCTTAATTTTTTTTAATTTAATAAACTAACAAAATTTAATAATAAAATATAAACTTAATTAAACTAAAAAACATAAAAAAAAACATACAAATAGAAAAAAATAAAATTGGAAACATAAAAAAAACATACAAATAAAATAAAATTGAAAACTTAATTAAACTACTATTCGGCGTCCAAGTCCTCGTTTGCGTATTTTGCCATTATCCTTGCTTTTTTTTTTCTCCAAAAACGCCCGCGTGGCCGGATCTAGATGCGAGAGATCCTTTTCGAGGAGCTTGAAGTCCTTCTCTCGTTGTTGCTCCGATTTAGCCTTCTTTCGTTCTTCGTGCATTGCTTTGTATTCCGCATGCATCGCTTTTCTTTCTTCGTGTATTATCTTGAATTCCTCTTTCGAGTGTTTTTTGTCCTCGCGAAACTCTTTAAGAGCAAGCTCCAAATTGTCAAACCGCGCGCTCACGTCGGAACTCATCGTGGATGTCGTTCTAGACGAAGACCCCCCACCTCTAGCCGCCTCCTTGGCCTTATTTTTTTCCTACCGGACGTGGCAACTCATCCGGTTCATCAAAAACAGATTCGGGATCAATCTCGTTTAAGTTAAATTGAGAACGAGCATCCAACCCGGCTTGAGACGGCGATTGATCGGCCGAAGTAGACGTTGTTTTTGATCGTTTGGATGGTCGCGGTGAAGATGTCGGGATCGGATGCCACTTTGGCGAGCTTGTGCATTTCTTCCAAATTTCAAACATGCCCATGCCGAAGTGGTGACCATGAAGGCTTGTATTGTTTCAACATAGCCTCAAGAAGGTTTGCGTCGTTCGTGCCCTTGGTCTGTTGTTCTTCAGGCGAGTGTGAATCGTGGAGAAGTGGTTCATTTTTAAAAAAAAATGCGATTGCAATACACTTTTTAACTTATGGCTTTTTGAAAATACCAATAAGTCAATAAACATTTTTTAAACTCAATCTCAAACATGATATGTTTAATTGTTTCTAACTATTAACTTAGAAGTGTTTGATTTCAAAACCTTATAACAAAATATTTGGATGCATGTGGCCTAAATGAGATATATATCATATACGTGGTTCACATAACTCGACAACAACCCAAATTACATACACGAAAACCCGACACAAACATAATATGAAATTTATGGGTTTAGGTTTGGTATAAACGGACTCGCGTAAGTTACGGATCAAAACCGCGAACTTGTTTAGCTAAACAAGTTGTGTCCAAGTTAACCCGATAGGTTCGCGGGTTGACTCATTTAACCCGTTTGTTTTTATTTTATTTTTAAAAATGTGTTTTATTAAAAGTTAATTATTTTTGTAAACATTAATGTATTAATATGCAAAAATAGTAAAATACATATAAAAATTTTTGGGTCAAACGGGTCGTATTTGGGTTCAAGGACCTTACACGGTTCTCGGGTTCGGGTTCGGGTTCATGTCAAATTCTCGGGTTGAACCTGTGCACATGACTCGTTTAACATCCCAGCTAATAGAGTAGGATGTCACTGTTTTTGCGATTAAATCATTTTTGGTGGCTTCGTTAATGACTTAATGGTCTGATTGCTAAGCTTGTTGGCCACATGGTACATATTACTTAATATCAATATCAATAGATTGAACTCATATTTTATATTCATTGAATATATTTTTAGATTTACTCGTCCAATAACCTTAACATGTGAATCTAAAACCAATATAGATAAAACCGTACAATTATAAAGATTAATATATAACTTCTTAAAATTTAAAATACTTTATTTTATTTTATTTTATTTTAATTCGAGTTGGTTGTAATAGGACCATTAAAAAATTGATTGAAGCACTCAATATCATTTAGTGCACCATGTCACCCTTTTTTCGTCTCTACATAGAGCTAGGCATAAGGTTGTCGGACCAAATCAAATTTGATTGTAATGGTTATTGTGTTTAAAGGTGTTGGTGACTTTTTAGCCAGTTAGAATACATTGTCGTCCCACAAAATGAAATGATTAGAAAAAAAAATGGATATAATCATATAAATATTTTTTTTCCTCTAAACGAAACATTATTAGACAAGGGTTAAGGGAAAATAAACTTAAAAGTTATCAATTGAATTTTTCAGGTTTGTGATTCGGGTATATAGTTCAAGTAAATGGGTATGTGGTTTCGGGTAATCAGGCCAGGTATTACCTAATCCTATACCCGCAAATAAAGTGCCACAATCGTCCATAAGGTTTGGTTAATTACGTGACTTTCGTCCAAAAAGTTTTCTTTGTTTAACTGGACCATCGAAGTATCTCACTAATTGTCAATGAAGTCCAAATCACTAAATGGGTTATAATTTTTACGTCAAGTCAGGGGTAAAACAGTCTTTTTAACTCTTGAATTTACAACAATCGCTCTGACTTAACTTTAAAAATCTAACGAAGTTATCGATTTGAATGTAATTGACAAGAGATAAGAAAACCTAATAATCTATTTACATAAATATAATTTTGAACGAAAACCACATAATTGACCTAATCTAATGTACAAATATGACACTTAATTGTATGTTTTAGTTTGAACATTCAAAAGGAAAGATAATAATTAAAGAGAAGAGGACCCATAATTTGGTAAATTCCTAGAAGGTTACGTGCAACTTTCTTATAAACTTTCTAGCTAAATGGAAAATTGGAAAGCAAAAGATAATGAAAATCATGATTTTTTGTATTATTCTAAACTAGTTTTTATGCAAGAAAAACGTTTTAAAAAATATTATATGTTTATGGCAGGTTGGTGATTTATTATCATCAGTATAAAATTTTTTTAGTAAAATGAAAATGT
Organism: Bidens hawaiensis; assembly: GCF_021521415.1. Taxonomy (NCBI): domain Eukaryota; kingdom Viridiplantae; phylum Streptophyta; class Magnoliopsida; order Asterales; family Asteraceae; genus Bidens; species Bidens hawaiensis. The sequence goes on along the minus strand of NW_027491796.1, from coordinate 730,535 downwards.
ACTTGATATCAAAGTGAAGTTATAATATAAATCGATAAAAAGTTAGAATACGTGAAGTACAACTTGTTTAGAAATGTAGTAGATTCCCAAACCAAGAAACCTGAGGTTCAAGGGGCAACGCCACAAACAAGGACCACGAGGCAACCATTGGTTCTGATAGCAATTAGTTGGAAAGTAATCAGAAGCTGATTTGAGTTGGATGATTGACGCAAATTATTTGGAAATTGATTATTCAGTAGTAACTGTTGGGTCAAGTTAAACGTACTCCATTGTTTCTTGTCATACCCCCTACCACTTGACAATCGTTGTGTTACCACATTAATTAACTCTATGGTGTAACACTTAGGGTTACCATGACACGAGCGGGGATCAAACTACAGTTTCTATTAAAGAACCCTAGTCTCCTACCAATAAAGATTAAACAATAAATGAATAAATTACATAAATATAACTTTTACTAATTGATAACCTTTTTACAAAATCTAACTATACTAATAAAAGAAAATAATAAGGATGATGTGGCAATCCCGCATTCATTCTTGGCCTAATCTCTCTTCTCATTCATCCTACATATCCATGGGTTATGGAGCAAAACCATATTGGCAAATGGGTTATAATTTCCTTTCTAATTCTCTAATCTTTCATCTCATTCATTCTAACTATCATTGGTCATAGGTCAAAATAATTTTGCCAAATGGGTATAATTTAATTTCTAATTCTCTAATTTCTCATCTTATTTATCCTACCTATCCATAGGTCATGAGACAAAACAATTTTGAGAAATGGGTTATAATTTCTCTTCTAATTCTTTAATCTCTCATCTCATTATCATAGCTATCCACGGGTAATCGGTCAAAACAATTTTTGCAAATGCCGTATATAAAAAAAATCGAATTTGTAATTTTGAGATTCTAGACTTCTTATTGTTTGTACTATTTATTTTATCTTCTTTTTAACTATAATTTTGTTCACTCTTTTAGATAATTGATCTTTTTATCATTATTATTTTATAAATCCCGCGTAATACACGGGTGTAAAAGCTAGTTGGGTAATAAAAAAGAAAAGAAAAAAAAGGAGCAGCCGGTGGGGTCAGTCAAAGATGCAAAATTAACTTTATATGCCTTCTTATAAAAATGGGCATTTATGTGACGTAAAAATGTAAATTCATTCTTTTGAAACTTTGAAAGAGTTTGTTGATAGATAAATTACCTTAAATGGGTTGTGTAACCCAAAGGCCAAAACTATCATCATGATAATTAGGTCGGGACTTATATAACCCGACATTTATCCTATAGATCGATACATCAATCGTTTATGCCTCATAAAACCTTTATTTTAAAGCAATAATAAGCTAATAACATATCATATTTTGTTTAGGGTTTCCAATATCAATACACTTGGTTTTTACGTATAAAAAGCCCTTGCCCGATTAAGCTTTATGCCTAATCGAGTTAATGCTATTTTAGAAAGGTATGTTAACAATTTCGTCTGAAAATATCCATGATTCGGTTTCAATGTTTTTGATTCAGACAATTAGTAAGACTATCCGTTGCGGTCACTTTAGTGGACTCGTGAGTGGCTAGTCGCGACCACATCACTTGCGCACGCCACAACGGCTAGCCGCGACCGGTCTCGCGGGCGAGCGGCCACGAGCCGGCTAGCGATGGATAAAGTGACTGTTGGCATGGGGGAGTGTGAATATGACCGTTGTGCATGGGTAAAACAAAAAATATATATTTGTTATCTGGGGCAATTTCATAGAATAGTAACCAGGTTTCAAAAGTGTTTTAATTAGGTCACTTAACTTTAAAAAGTGTTCCAATTAGGTCACTCAACTTTCATATTTTAATAAATTAAAGGTTTTAACATGTTTTTTAACGTTTTTATTTTTTGTTTTACATAGGAATCTTTTTATCTTTTTTTTATGTTGACGTTGAGTGGCGACGTGAATTTATTTTTTATTTTTGAATTTTAATATAATTAACGTTTTTTAACTTTTTAAAAATATAACTACATATATTGCAAATTCCGACCCCCACATCTTATCCTCCATTTCTTGCTTAACAAACAAAAAAATCGGTGAGACTCGATTTGAAGATTTAGTGACCCGATTTGAAAAAAATATGCATGAGTGACCTAATTGGAACACTTTTGAAAGTTAGTTACTATTCTATGAGATATTCCCTTGTTACCTATATAAACCCCACCATTACAAAATATATCGACTAGTAACGAGGCGACGACATAGGTGAAAGTTTCAAAAGACAAATTTAGGAGGTTAGACTTTCTTACTAAGGACTTTAGCAACCTCGACCCCATGCGTCGATCAGTATTCAAAGAAGAACAAACACTAGTTCTTGAAGAAATCAGAGCAGATCAAGAAAGAAGGCGAATAGTTGGAGACGACGGAGATCGGGAACAAATTTGTATTTTTGTTCTTACATTTGTAAATTTCTTTTATAATTTTTAGGAAGTTTATTTTTTTTAATTTCTACTTTTTATGTTATTAGGATACCTAATGTTTTTTATTATATAAATTAGTTTTTTAGTTATATTATTATTTTATATTAAAAAAACAAAAAATCAGATAATTCACTGAAGCCACCGCTCGCCTGGACCACAACAGGCTCAGGCGGCTTTAGTGAGTGTCCAGTCAACATCACATGATACAATATTATTAAATGAATTCGAAGCTAAACTTCACAACATACATAGAGAGTTTATAAATTCTTTAAACCAATATACACATGCTTATCTTTTGAGTCAGAGTGGATGTGTGTGTTGCATGCACCTTTATATTATTAGGCCATCCTCTATGGTGAGGGGCTTCGAAGTCCCTCCCCAGTGCCATGTCAGCGTCACGTGGGTGCTGGGGGTTATAAAGACCCACCCCAAAGATGCCCCTCTATGGTGCGGGGGCTTCGAAGCCCCTTAATTTTTTTTAATTTAATAAACTAACAAAATTTAATAATAAAATATAAACTTAATTAAACTAAAAAACATAAAAAAAACATACAAATAGAAAAAAATAAAATTGGAAACATAAAAAAAACATACAAATAAAATAAAATTGAAAACTTAATTAAACTACTATTCGGCGTCCAAGTCCTCGTTTGCGTATTTTGCCATTATCCTTGTTTTTTTTTTCCTCCAAAAACGTCCGCGTGGCCGGATCTAGATGCGAGAGATCCTTTTCGAGGAGCTTGAAGTCCTTCTCTCGTTGTTGCTCCGATTTAGCCTTCTTTCGTTCTTCGTGCATTGCTTTGTATTCCGCATGCATCGCTTTTCTTTCTTCGTGTATTATCTTGAATTCCTCTTTCGAGTGTTTTTTGTCCTCGCGAAACTCTTTAAGAGCAAGCTCCAAATTGTCAAACCGCGCGCTCACGTCGGAACTCATCGTGGATGTCGTTCTAGACGAAGACCCCCCACCTCTAGCCGCCTCTTTGGCCTTATTTTTTTCCTACCGGACGTGGCAACTCATCCGGTTCATCAAAAACAGATTCGGGATCAATCTCGTTTAAGTTAAATTGAGAACGAGCATCCAACCCGGCTTGAGACGGCGATTGATCGGCCGAAGTAGATGTTGTTTTTGATCGTTTGGATGGTCGCGGTGAAGATGTCGGGATCGGATGCCACTTTGGCGAGCTTGTGCATTTCTTCCAAATTTCAAACATGCCCATGCCGAAGTGGTGACCATGAAGGCTTGTATTGTTTCAACATAGCCTCAAGAAGGTTTGCGTCGTTCGTGCCCTTGGTCTGTTGTTCTTAAGGCGAGTGTGAATCGTGGAGAAGTGGTTCATTTTTAAAACCATTGCCTTCCATTTGTTGGAGACGGAATCGTCCCCGCGGTATTGACCGCGACCCATTATCTCAAAGAACTTTTCACGCATTTCTGCCCAAAATATCGCGCTGCGTTTACCGTCACCTAAGACGGAGTCTTCGGATGAGTCGATCCACGCTTGCGCCAACGCTGCTTCCTCACCGTCTTCCCACTTTTTCCGGTCGTGCATTTCGGTTGGTGTTTGATCGGCAACAACCTTCTTTTTATGGCATCATTTGCGACGAACTTGGGTTTGGGGAACTTCGGTTTCGGGAACTTGGGTTTCGGGTATTGAGGTTTGGGGTGTTTGGGTTTGTGGTGGCGGAGGCATAAACGGCATTGACATTCGATAAAACATATCGTTGGGAAACGGTTGTACGTTTGGAGGCATGGCGGGTAGATGTTGGTTGGCATAGTAAGGGTTCGTAGGGTCATTGTTGTTTGCGAGCATAGTAGCCCACCACATTTGAGCCGGATCCCACGGGTTTGGGTTGGTGTTCGCGTTTTGGTTAGGGTTTGAGCTCGAGCTTGTGAAATGTGAGAAGGGATCCATGGTATAGAGTTGAGGGGTTTTTTAGTGAAATTTGATTAAAATTTGGTATTATTTTGAGTGAAAAATGATAAAATGGGTTAGTATTTATAAATAAAAAAATTAGTTTTTTTTTACAAAATAGCCGTTGAAGGGGAGGGGGACCCACCATTTATGAACGTTGGAGGGGGGCACCATATTTTCAAACGGCGCCGGCCGTTGGAACCACCGTACTCACGGCGCCCTTCCTTGGACCGCGCCCCACGGCGGTGTTTGGCGCCCACGGTGCCCTGGTTTTTCACCCCTCCGCGCCCCATAACGGGGGGTCTTAGAAATAGGAGTGTCACAAGCGGCATGCATTTGTTAACAATCACCGGCAGATCATCACTTATATCCGGTAAAACAAAAGAAATATAAACAGCTCATCCTTTTTATATAATTACATCGAAACATGTATAAAAATTAGCATATTGCAACGATGTGTTTAAGTTTATAAAAAAACACAGTATATTAAAAGTTGTAAAAATACAATTATATTTTAAATAAAAGAGGAAATGATTAAATTTTCAATGCTCACATAGTCATGTACATCATTATAGGTGTTAAATCGTGTGTAGTGATAACATGAATATGAGGGTTAAAAAAGATGTGACACCCTAGTCATCAAGGTAGTATTATACATAAGACGGTGTAATAGTTTAAGCTTCCTTGCAATTATTAGTCAACCAGTATTTGGTCCCCCGCGTTGCGGGGGAGGGGGAAGACATCGATCAAGAATGGTAGTTACGAAGGAGTTACTCAGTTGCGTTTGTGGCATGCATTGACATTTGTTTTGTTATACATAATAGTCATATATAGCCCTTTGTTACACTATAAGAAAGGGTCTTTAAACTTTACAAAATATTTGCAGGATGTGATTACAAAGTACCGTTGGTAGTCTCTTTACATACATGTGTTAAGACTTGCCAAAAGTAGTAAGTCGCCATTAGTTGCCACAGTGTTGTGACTCAATTGGTTTTCCATTGTAATTTTTGTAATTGAATAGCAATTTAGTAATTGTAATTTTATTTACCTGGTTATTGCAGATGTTCCCAAAAAACTTGCGGTGCACTGCCACTAACTACATCATTTGTTTCCTTTCGTCCGGGCATGTCGTATTTGTGTTAGTCATATGTTTGTTGACAGTTACTGATTTGTAAGCCTGGCAATTTAAACCTCATTTAAATTTACAAATGTAAACCTGCCATTGGCATTGCATTGACCTATTTTGACCTTACAATGTCAACTGCAGCTAATAAAGAGCATAAAAAGTTTAGCTAACATGCATAGACTTTCCAAAAATGACTAACAAAACTATACAAACATGCTATTACTAAACCCTATGCATGCATATCCAAACAAAACGCGTTACAGCACCCAAAATCCAAAGCCAAACTTGACCACAAAGTCAATAGTTACAAAGAAATTTAAATATCTTAAAAAATTTGCAGCAACAAACTAATGAAATCATTTCAATGCACATTTCTGAACATGGCAAAAACCGTAACGAAATTAATTATGAACGTGGCAAAAACCGTAACGAAATTAATTAAGTTTCTTTAGTCATTTTCTACAAAACCTAAAATCATCAAAATAAAAACTCAGAGCTCAAATGTCTATATTATAATTTTTTTGGTGTCAACCAAACTGAATTAAATAATAAAATATGATCAAACTAATAAATCAAAACCATCATGTAAACCTTTTAAATTAAATTAGAAAAAATACACATGCACTTCTAAACAACTAATTGCCACTTTAAATATCTAATGTTACAGCTATAAACAGATATCATAAACAACAGCATAAAGTAGAAAACTTCAAATATACTAAACTTTTAAGTGAACATAGACTTGCATCGCGGCTCGGATGGCCCGTCATCAAAGCCTTGGAACACCCAAAAGAGATAGGCCACTTCATCGCCACCTAGGGTACCAAATCGGAACCCGGCAACGATAGACAACCGACCACAACTGCCACAACCACTCAAATGCGGCCACCATAGATGCAGGCAACACCTTTTTTTCTTTCTGCGTTTCCTCTTTACAAATAAATAAGCCAAATGTAGAAACAAACACATACAGATGATTAATAATTGATTAGATAATGAAGGAAAGCGATCAGACAACCTACCAAAGAGCTATTATGGCTAGACGTATCAAAATCGAGGGTCATCGATCATCGTAGCATTTCATCAACATAGTCACCGGCATAAACAATCACCATCGACACCGCCATGCACAACACACAAATGCTGAAACAACTGAGACTCCACAAAGTACATATGCGTGTAGCCAAGTTCTCCCAAAATTGTTATATTATAAATTATTATTTTTCCAATTTCATTTCTAGTTTTAATAAAAATAAAACAATTAATAAATAAAGACTGAGATCTTTGTGATCTTCAATTCGATCCCAATAGTGTCCGGGTTTTACCATCAGTAGACATTTGGGTATGTAGGTTTTTCTCGAAACGGGAGATAACTTGGAGGCGTTTAAGGGCTTCATACGGTAGGTTGGGCATGCTGGTCGTGGCCTTTTGCCACAGGGTTAAATCGTATGAACTATCTAGACAATTGTTTGTTTGTTGCCCGCTAAAAACAAATTAATAAAATAAATAGTATTTCACTAAATATTTAAAAATTACATCAAAATTAAAAACACACTAAAAACAAAAAATAAATTCAAAATACTAAAAAAAACATAAAAATACTTAAAAAAGAAAAAAACACTAAATACCATATTTTTAATGATGTGATCTTTCTCCTTTGGACTAGAAACCGGGCATTTCACTTGAGGTGGTTGAGATTGTGACAAATAGTTGGCATCTTTTGTCATTTGCCTCTATCTCGTTAGCTCAACCACCACCTCATTTCATTTCTCTCTTTAGTTCATGCGTTCCAAATGTTAATACCCAAGGTCAAATATTTCTTGGAGTCGACGAATCGCTTCATCAAATCCGTCTTTCATATGACACCCGCCATTGTAAATGGAATAAAATATCGATTGAGTCTAAATGGAATACACTATTTGATTGTAAAATAAATATATATATTAAACTAGTTGTTACCAATGACTTACTTTTTGGAAATGATTTGTTAGTGATTGTAGCGTAATCGTCAATCGGCGATTAACTTGTTAATCAAGTTAATTGTAATATGAGTTTTAATAAGTCGGGTGCGGATGCACACTTATTTGATCTTATTGTAATTTATAGTCCTATTGGCACTGAGGGGCGAAGCCTCTCCAAGAGGGTGTTAGCCTCTCCAAGAGGGCAACGCCCCTGGTAGAAGGGTCCAAGGGGCAGAGCCCCTGGCTGGGGTAAATCTACAAAGCATTAGATAACTGCATTAGAAATTTTCTTATTATTAAATTTCATAAATATTTTATATGTCAAATTAAGCAGGGTATTCTGTCTTTCAAATTCAAAATATGATAACTGCTTATGATTTTGCAGTTATCATGAATCCTAACCCTAATAGTCATCGCTCGCTTGATCATACGATATTCTATGGTTCATAAAAATTCTCTCAATCTACATACTGATTCTTGCATTCAATTTGAGTAGTTTTGATCTGAAAATGTTTCACGACTCTCATATTTTCCAAAAATATATGATTTGAAGAAATTCCAAACATGATTAAAAGTGGGCATTATGTGTATAACGCTAGCGGTCTCAAAGACCTCCTGTTGCGCCTCGAAGACGGTGTGCCATACGCCATAGGGGTGCCAAGGCCCTTCAAAACGCCTAATTACACCTAGTGTTAGCAGGAAGCCCATTAAAAACTAAAAGAGTGTATATTTTCCAATTCCATAATGTTTAACTTTGATTTTTAAAAAGATGGAAATGATGAGTCATGAAATACCATAGAAGCAACAAACCGACAACTCGTGTTGCGTTACATTATTTGAGTTCTCTTTTCTCTTTGTCATTGTCAAATAAATCTTTTCAAGAAATGACATGTTCTAATGTATGTTCCGAATAAATCTTTAAGAAGTATAAGTCTACCAATAAGTTGCAAGTTTCTGACGACATGTTTGTTGAAAAATATCAATAAAATCACAAGATTATATAATTTTTTTGATGACAGTGTTGGTTTAGACAAATTTTTACCACTCCAACGTAATCTAATTGTGCATTTTATATCTACGTATTATTATAAATTTCTTGAGTGACACGGAATTTTAACCGAGTACTTAAGAAAACAAACTAATACATGAAGAAAAATACTCGATAAAACTTTTGCATAGAAATAAAAGATAAAAGTGACGTGTCATAATGGTTAGCTCTTACTAGTTATTCCATATCTGTTACGCCAAATTTAATTCATAATTAAATTGACAACTAGAAAAAACAAAGACAAAAGTATAGTGAGAATCCTTTCCCTCTAACTTTGACCTAAGGTCCCCGATGTATGAAAGTGTTCTTGTTTCGGTTGCGAGTTTAGAGTAGTTTCATTGTAGCTTCTTCCCATTTTCTTATTTTCTTTCTTTCTCTTTTTTTTTTGGAAAAAATAAAAAAATTAATAGAACATGGTGAATAAAGTCTTTGTTGCTTCTTCCCATTTGCAGTCTTCTTTTAATAAAGTCTTTGTTATTTCAGTGTTTCTTGACTTGTTGTCTTTCCCTAGTTGATAGAATATGGTGAATATGATCATTTAGGTTTGCATTGCAAAATAATGGCTGGTTTCGTATTAAATAACAAACATACAATCTATCAGACCATTCGTGCCTTCGTGGGGTAAAGTCTTCGCTAGCGATATGCCCATCTTCGTGTCAGCTCTTTGTCATTTCTCTCTTTAAAGGCGTCCAACCACCCCCCCCCCCCGCCCCTTTTCGCACATGGCTCCACGTCATGAACATCCCGTTGGATATGGTTTGGTGAACGGGAGATGGTTTCATGAATGAGTACGTTTTAATACCTAAAAATGTTTTAATAAATGAAAATAACTTTTGTATCTTAAGAAAATGATAATTATATTAAAAACATACATACACACACACACATATATATATATATATATATATATATATATATGATGTAGAGTAGCCATTCGAAAAAATATATGATGTAGAGTGTATATTATTAACCAGTTGACTAACACGTACTAATGGGATTGGCGTCTAATGACTAAGACAAAACTTTTAAAACTCTTGGGTTGGAAGAGTTTGGGAGGTCATGAATTCAGATCTCACATTCGACAAAAATTAAAAATATGTTTGTCATTCAAAAAAAAAGGTTGACTTACACATTCGTTGTAGCGATGCGGTGGGAACTAAGCTGAAAGTTGATATTGATTTTGTTAATTACGGCACTTGTTATCACTATCGACAAAGAAAAGAGAAGGCCCAAATATTATATTAGTATATGCCCAAAAAATATTGACAGTTGGCTTACGATAACAAATATAACATACTTTAAATACAACTTCATTTCAATAAAATTTATACCCAAATATCGAGAGAAATTTAGTTTTGTATTTGTTCTTTTAAAAAAAAATAATCAAAGAACGTGAGTTGTTATAGAAAAAACATATTGAATGAAATATAAATTGTAACCGAAAATTAAAATTAAATAAAACGAACCAAGGTTAATATTACATCTAATGTACATGTAATAATAAGATTATTCATACGGTAAGTATTACTTTTTATGGTGTATATATAAATTTCTTTGAGGGTGAATTAGCGAAACACTATGGAAAGTTCGTACGTAGATGAGAAACTGAGAAAGACAAAAGTAACCAAACACAAGACTATAATGGCAGCCACATATCAGTCAAAAGGCTTTTGCTTTATCGCTCGTCAACACCGCCACTGTTTCCTTTTATTTATTTCCATTTTCTATAGCAGTGTTCTTTATAAATGAGTCATGTATTTTTGTGTTTGTTATAGCTTTATAATTAATTAATTATTATTTGATATTTTGGCATGTGAGATTATATTAGTATATTATCATCAACATTGTAATATATAATTGGTGCAAGTACGTAAATAGCAACTCTATACTTCAGATTATTAAACATATTATACTCCAAACAGTGGTGTAGCCATAAATATTTTCCTACGGGTTCAGAAAATTTTAACGAACTGACGACCGGTTGTTTATCACTTAGATTTGGATTTTCTACGGGTTCGATGTTGAAATTTGTACGGATTCGATGTCAAAATACACTAATATATAACACACTAAAACAAAATTTTATACGGGTTCGGCCGAACCCGTTTTACTAAAGTTGCCTACGCCCCTGAGGCTTAACGTAGTGGGCGAGAAAAGTGGGGCGACTGGGGCGATTTTGGGGGGAGCACGGCCCCCCCGGGCGATATTGGGGTGAAATGGGGCGGGGCGGGTGGGTTTTGTCACCGGAAGAAGGATTGATTTTATTATTATATTACTATGTTATATATATATATATATATATATATATATATATTACTATTTGTAGCCCCCTCCACTAACTACGCATAGCCTGACTCCGAACACATGTAGCGTATTAAAAAACCCGCCATTACTTATTTAATGGCATAACTAAAACATACTCATTTAAACATACTCATTGAGGATGTCGGTCCAGATATAGAAGCCATTAAATCAATACCAAAAGTATTAATTCAAATCACAAGATACATCGTTGCTCATGACCGGTTTGTAATTGCTAATACAAGTGGTGATATGTTGAATTATGAACTAAGAAGACAAGTTGCACTTATTGATGGTCATCTAATACAAGTTGTTGGCGTAAATATTACGTTGTTACTCTGGCCACATCATAGTTTTGAGAGGCTTATATTCCAATTATCTCAAATGTTGTAACTTATTACTTATGTTATTAAATTGGTTGAAAATATCTTTTTTTTATATTTTTTTATGTCATATAAGCCTGTCAAAGTTGAGCCAATCATTAATTACCAACGTAGATATGTTAAGAGGTTGTTTTAACATGACTAGCTAGAAGATATAAGTCTATAACAATATTATTGTGATGTCTCTTCTTATATTCCCAAAAGATATATTACAAAATTTTGTTTAGCTTTATTAAAATAAAATTAAAAAAAAACAAAAAGTGCTTTATTTGCACTCACACTCTCCCCTTATAAATTGCAAGATAGTCCCACAAGTTTCCTACTACATACGTGTGTTTGTGAGTGTGACACACATGATCTTATATCATCGGTTGAACTAGAAAACAAACATTCGAGTCTTGTTTGTTTTTTTCTGTTTGTCGGGCAAAACTAGAATAATATGCCTGAAGTTAACCCAAGCAAGCAACCTCCTACTCCCACAATAATCCCAACTCCATCACCTTCACCATCTATTTCCATTCCAATGACCCCGAAGAGCCCGTTCATCACACATGTCATGACGCCATTGGCTAGCCCCATGAAGAAGGCCATGGAAAGCATGCAAGGCTACTTGGACTTCACCAAGCTCAACCCGCACGATGAATGGCTTCCCATAACCGAATCAAGAAATGGAAACGCGTTTTATGCAGCATTCCATTCCCTTAGCTCCGGAATCGGAATCCAAGCTCTTGTCCTTCCCCTTGCCTTCGCCGCACTTGGCTGGTAAGTAACTCAATTCCTAACCATCACATGCACACACTCTTCACTAATTAACTTTCACACACAAACTCAATCATCACCTAACATCACTCCTTTGAGGGTGGTATTTATAGCGGTAAACACCCGATTTCCCTCTAGCAATAGTCTCATGTAACTGGTTTCCTTGAGGTCTACATACCCACACAAGTTGCAAGTTATATGATCTCGTTGATTAGCAGGGTAGTGACAGAATCCTGTAAGTTTAAAGATAACAGGTTCTCATAAAATGATTAAACTTTTGTAGGATTTGGGGGATAATAAGTTTGTCTACATTTTTTGTGTGGCAAATGTACACACTATGGCTTTTGATTCAACTCCACGAATCACCTTCTGGAGCTCGATACAGTCGATACCTTTGGCTTTCCATAGCTACTTTCGGTATGCTTTCTTTCAAGAACTTCAAATTCATGCGAAAACTCGAATTCACACAACTATAATAAATGAATAATATGATCATAACTCATTGACTTGATATGTATATTATATAATTCAGGTGAGAAGTTAGGGAAGTTAATGACATTAATACCAACAATTTACCTCTCAAGTGGGACATGCATAACCTTAGTCATGATCGGAGGAGCCACGTCAAAACTTCTTTTGAACACCATCGTTGGGAATACATTCGAGGACAAAAACGACACCCCGTTATCCATGATTGAGTGGTACCTTGTTTTCACATGTTTGGCAGTTGTGTTGTCACAACTGCCAAACTTAAACTCCATTGCTGGAGTTTCATTAATTGGTGCAATTGCATCAGTCTCGTATTGCACCATCATATGGGTGGTATCGGTGATTGAAGGAAGGCCTGTTGGTGTATCGAATGAGCAACCGGAGAAGGTGTCGGGAATTGCTAGGGTTTGTGATGTTCTAAATGCTCTTGGCATCGTGGCTTTTGCTTTTAGAGGCCATAATTTGGTGCTTGAAATACAGGTTTGTTGATTTATTTTGCATGGTTTCTCTTCTTTGACGTATATATTTATTTGAAAGATAATTAAAAATCTGTTAAAAATTGTTACAAAAAATTTTGCATCTTAGTTTACAAGTGTTGAGGGTAATTACTAGAAGTTAAGACACCAAATTATAATTATATATAATAAATATTGGATTTATTAACGTAAACTTTGAAATATTGCCAATAATAATTTATATTGACAATTTGATCAATAACACTCGTAACTTTTACTTTCGTTGTCAATGACAAACTAAGTCTAACACGGAATTAACTATTTACACCTAACTCTCACTTGTATCGTTTTAAAAATGATTTGCGACTTTTTAATTGGATTACAACTTGGTTAAGTGTATGTTATGGAAATTAAGATTGTCATTTGCAACGAAAATGAAAGTTAAAATTATCAAATTGTAAGCATGCCTTATCATTGATCAATATGGCAATATTTTATTAATTGGATTATTAAATCTAATTCTTTTTAATTTAAAATTAATTTGTATTGAAAAGTAGGTTTTTATTTGGATCCTGGTTTGGTGCATCAGACGTGCTTCCAATCAAGTACGCGTCATAAGTCCAGTGTTTGCTACGTTGGTACTTTATTATATAGGGAGGGGGGGGGGGGGTTATGACCTTAATAGTGCTAATATAAGAAAATTTAACTTAAGTTTTAACTATGAAATAAAAATGGAAATTAAATTTTAGTACATCAGCGTTCTTAAAATAATTAAGATATACGAAGTTTATAATAAAATTGAAGTAAAAATTGTTACCCTTAATCTATTTAAATTTGATTAAATATAAGTATATTCAAACATAAAAAAGAGTATATATGCATGTTATATTGTTATGCACATGTAGCCAACGTTTGTCATTCGTTTCATATGTATTTGAAACAAATTTAGAAAATTTATTATTTCAAATCAGATTATGAGACTTTTTAATGATATATTATAGAATATATTAATATTAACATGATATAATTCATATTAAACATTAGCCTATTTTCATATGTTAAAGTTGCATTATTATCCTTTAATCATGATTGTCAAAATAATTATCCTTTCTTTCAACTCAAGTTTCTTTATTAAGTGCTAAAACACATTTGAATATGTATAAAGTTTTCTTTTATTAAAGTTATAGTGACCTATTACAAGAACCCTTGAGACTCGTCACGTCATACTCATACATAGATAAAGTCATTATTTAATATTTATAGTACAATTCGATTTGAAAGCTTGTCTTTAGGATGGCATTTACAATTTAACTATTTATTAATACTAATATATTATACATTATAATTATTGTTATTATTATTATTATTATAATCAATATAACTCATTTATATGGTATGTGTTCAATCCAAGGGTGTAGATTCATACCCAAAAAGGTGAATCTAAAGTAAGTTTTACGACTTAAAATCTGGTCTAGATAGATTCGATCCGTTTCATGTTGAACCAACAAACATGTTTAGCTAAATGAGTTGTATTTAAGTCAACATAATGGGTTTAATGGTTTGCATGTTTAATCTAGTTTCTAAAAAGTACTTCTTAAGTTTATTTGAGTGGTTTAATCATGTTATGTCAACCCGTGAAAATTCATATTATTTTGTGCTCATGTGTTGAGGGTTGACAGTTGACACGATCTTTATTATCGTGTCTTTTTGCGTGTATGTCAAGTTTGACACGCGAACACAAGTCATGGTTAATCTTATTTTTGCTATCAACTGATAGGCGTATATAATGATGTAGGGTACAATGCCTTCAAGCCTAAAGCAGCCATCAAGAGTACCAATGTGGAAAGGTGTGAAATATGCGTATCTCGTCATCGCAACGTGCCTGTTTCCTCTCGCCATTGGTGGCTATTGGGCCTACGGAAACCTGGTACGTATCACTCACGCACTTCAATTACAACGTTAAACGCACCATGTACAACCACTTATTGCACAAACATATTGATGCAGATGCCTACAACCGGAGGACTGTTAACCGCATTATACAAATACCATGGACAGTCAACCTCAAAAGCAATCCTAGAATTAACGAGCATCCTCGTCATCATCAACTGTCTCACATCTTTCCAAATATACGCGATGCCAGTTTTCGACAACTTGGAATTAAGATACGTGACTAAAATGAACGGGCCATGTCCGTGGTGGGTACGGGCTGGGTCTCGGGTTTTCTTTGGAGGGCTAGCGTTCTTTGTAGCGGTTGCACTCCCATTCTTACCAAGCCTAGCAGGCCTTATTGGAGGCATTGCATTGCCCATAACTTTAGCATACCCGTGTTTTATGTGGATTGTGATGAAGAAGCCCGAGCCGTATAGCAAAATGTGGTGGCTCAATTGGGTGCTTGGGTGTTTAGGAATGCTATTAAGTGTTCTACTTGTTTTTGGGGCCATTTGGACTATAGTGACTCGAGGTATCGAGGTTCACTTCTTTAAGCCCGAATGAAAAATACTAGATTTATGTGGGCATATATATAACTACCTAAAGCATTAACAGTTGTACAACATAAGCAGTTTGCGATTCCAAGCTAATGTAAGAGATAATTCATCTATAAAATAATAGGTTTCATTTTATATTTATTAGATATACAAACAGGCACAAGAGGTGACGATTTCAATCCGTTTGCTTGCTAATGGGTTGTTTGTTCTAAACGAGTCAAGTCTGAAAAAATAGTTAAAAGGGGTCGGGTTAAATGTGTATATTAAGTTTGAATCTTGAAAATGTGAGTCGTGTGACTACTTCTTAAGTTGTTTTAGTCAAGTACTTAAGACTTTATTTGTAAATACTAAATAGTAATAATGTTGTGTTTGATCAGCAAGAAACCCAGCCCAGCTTATAACGACCCGTACACTGTTCAAATAGCTCGTGGCTTGCTCGCTCAAAATCGACCCGTTTATAAACGGGCCTCACAGAGTCAGCTCAATCTGTAAACAAGTCGTATCAGCCCAATCTGTAAACAAGCCAAGCCGACTCAATCTGTAAACGAGCCAAGCCCGAGCCCAGCTTGTTAGCTCACTCGTTGGCACGTCTAAAATAAAGCCCGAAATAATATACAAAAAATCTCTTGAAGCCATATAATATTTTCTAATGGAAAAAAAATAAAGAATATTGAAAATTCTCAGCATTGAAAATTAATTCTCATTTGACTCATTTAAAAGTAAAGGCTAAATTTTAATGTTTATACATCATAACTCATTTTTAAGATACATATGAGTTATGAACTATGTAGTTTATAAGCTTTACATTATGTGTATGCTATAATATTATTCGATTTTATATATAGCAATATGCGTAAATAAATAAAGACTTCAGTATTTTTTAAAAAGCAAATGAGCAATGAGCTGGCTTGAGCTTTTGACAAGCCGGGCTTGAGCCCAACATTTCAGTTAGTTGAGATAAACGAGCCGAGCTCAAGCCCTTGTCTGGCTCGGCTGGGTTCAGCTCGTTTACAAACGTATGTACTAAAAAGAACCAATTTCCAACCCGAACCCGTTCTGACACGCTACCCACCTGATCTGCTCATCTTACCACCACTAAAACAAAACCCAACATTTCGAGTAAAAAGACTATGGTAATACTAAACATGCTCAAACAGTCAAATAAGAAGTCAGCATACCTGGAAAAACATAAAAAAGAATCCAAACTCGAATGCAATGCAACCTGAAATAACACAGCACAATAAAACAATCGAAGTGGTCGTAATAATTTTCATTCTTTAAATCATCATTTGCTTCAACTGCAATTACAAAACAAAATAAACCAAGAAAAGGGAGAGACCGTATAAATGGTCAAAACTTGTTGCAATTTACAAAATGAAATTGTTAAGTTTCTACATTGATAAAGGAAGAAGCATCCTTCGTTTCTTTTTCTGGGCCAATTTTATCCGCTTTGTTACCTTCATAGATACTAAGAGTAACAATGTGACAGTTGCTAAACCGAATCCGAGTTTCATATGCCTGAAATATAATGAAACTGCAGAGAAAACGAAAAAAGCTAGAATCACAAGTTCCCATATTACAAACACCACTACGTCCACCCTGCACGTCCAGTAATGAAAAAAGGAGGTTTTCAGATAATATTTACATGATATTTTTAAAATGAAACGTTAAAACAACACAAATGATACTAACATACTTGAGATTGTAAGTCAAACATCTTAATTTTTACAATAAATATAGTCCGGTTACATTTTAGCTATCAATAAACAATATATCTCATGTGAACCTGCTTCTAAAAAGTAAAGATAGAAGTATGCATTGAAATCATTAACTAGAGGCAAACTATCACTTGGGTACTATTTTCAAACATTTTAACTACCAATTTTCCATGATTAAAGTAAGGACAAATATTATAAACAAACAACATACATTCTTATTTTTCAAACAAACTTCATAATTTTTCGCACATTAAAGTCCCTACACCTGCTAAATTTGAATAAAATCGTGAAATTTTTCGCACATTCTAGCGTGGCTTCTATTTTTTTTTATCCTAGGATCCTAGTTATTTTTTTAAAACAGATTGGATGTACTGGTTTCAAGTTGTTTAAAAAAATTACAACTTTGTTCAAATTTAACATGTAAAGGGACTTTAATGTGCAAAAAACTGTTGAGGGCTTGAGGCACTTTTGTGAGAATAAACATAGAGTAAGTTGGGTTTTTATGCCAATTGCCCTTAAAGTAATAAACAAAATGTACGGATACAGAACATTTATTATTAGTTACTACAAGAGAGAGCTATATTTGAATTTTGGCTATACTATCCCATATTCAACTCTATTGCTAGTTTTCAACACCAGGAATACTTATATTCCAAGTGTTGTGAAACTTAGTTTGCAGGTAGGTTGCTCACAGGTATAATAAAGTAATCAACTTTGTATCATTATTTTTAAAACCTAAACATTTGTCAGCATGTTCAATGAAGGTCATTCAAATTTCCAGAAGGTTATAGAATATAATTAACATCGCTTAAAGTAGAAAGCTTAAGTACTGTACGAGTGAAGATGAATGTAGTTGGATGTTCCAAACTAAAAATAAAACCTCAAATTGTCAATTGTTTATGTTTCACGCGTCATAAACCCAACTTAAGAGGTCAAAATCCAAATGTTAGCATCTAACATACAACATAAGCACTAGTTCAATTGGAAAGCTAAAAACATGAATTATCATAAAGCAATCAGTTTTGATCGCAAAAACATTCAAAAGTAAAAAGGTACAATCCTACTTCTATCAAGAACCTAATTCGATCACGAGCCTATGTATTTATAAACTATAACTATCTCTCACATGAGAATGACCCCTATTGGAAAGAATAACCTGGTTCTAACTTCTATCAACAAAAATCAGTAAGACACATGCTGCAAACTTGCTACACAGGCAATCACTATAGGTCACATAAAAATATCCGTGAGATATGTTGCTAAGGATGGCAATCATTGCAGGTCACATTTACAAATTACTGACAGTTTACTGGTGCTGCAGAACTTGCTAAGCACTAGTCAGGCGGTGGGATACCAACTAGTGATTAATCATATTTTTTATATGTAATTTTCCAAAGTAACACACACAAGAAAAAAAATTTATAATATAAATTATCAAAATAAGTATAGTTTTAAATATTTCAATGGTTTTGAGCAAATATGGCCGACTTTGAAAAACTTTGACCCAATCCTGACCATTTTATACCTATTCTCGAATTTGACCAACTACCGATTAATAGTCCAATTAGGTGAAACTTAATCAGTAACTCACCGATTAGCAATTAATCCCAATATTCACAACCAGTTCACTATGAAAATGAAACCTAACAAGTATACTTCTGTTAGGAACAAAGCGGCGCGCGGAAGCGAAACAGCACACACATGCACAACGATAAACACACATAAACGAAAATATAAACGACACAAGAATTTAACGTGGTTCGGTCCCCGCGAGGGGACCTACGTCCACGGGCTGCAACTAGGTTTTCTTATTAGCTCAGAACCAAGATTACAATTACATGATGGGATATATATAATAAACAAGATTAGGGTTAAACATAATTAGGAGCCAAAACCGGGCCTTCTAATAAAACCGGCCCAAAGGCCTTCATAACCCAACAATCTCCCACTTGAAGGCCTTGCGATAAATTCCAGCCTGCCATCCAAGTAAATATAACAATCTCATTCATCCAGTAACTCTAGTAATCTTCAGTAATAGAAATCAACCAAGCCTCCAGTTCCAAGAACAAGCTAAAACTTCAACAAAAGAAGTTCTCCAAGCCTCCAGTTCTCTAGGAACAAACTAAGATTTCTACCAATCCACACCAGTTGCAGCGCCCCTTCCCATCAGTTACCTGAAAGGCCCATTGAAGCTCCCGAGAGCTCCAATCCGGTCATCACAGACCCAGCCATGACAAAACCCGCCAATGGCTCATCCTCAATCTTAACCGGCCCTCACTTACTCACACTACCGGCTCCAAAGACTTCCAGAGGATAATCACTCTCCAAAAATCAGCAGACTATACCAGGAGAGATTTTCACATTCGGATTTCCCAGTCTTCCGAACTCAACGTCCCTTTGGAAACAAACCTAGAACACACCGCGTGCTCCCACTGTTACCAAAACCCCGAACATGTTCAGACCTCCGAATACGCTCAAGCTAACATCACTGTGGCTCCAGGCTTCATGTCTGCAAACTGAAACCCCTTAGCTCTACCCGATTCAGCGAGCCAAGACCTTATAACTCGGAAGTTGGTTCACTTCTTCCGACGATACAGAGACCGTATCTTCCAAAAGTCTTTAACTAAAAAGATTCAACAAATGCTTCATTGAAGTGAGTAACAAGAAATAAAGCAAACTAGAATCTTGAACCCAAGAGTCTTCACCGCCTTCACTGAGTCTCAATGCATCAACCCCAGATACATTCTCAAAAGCAGAATTCCAAACCTTTCGACATCGACTCTTAAAATGTCTCACCTCTACGCAACCTACCAAGTCGACTATGCCCAGCTCCCACTGTTCCTGTTATCCCAACCCATGCCACACCAACACTCCATGAGATGAACCCCACTCGTACTATCCCGGCAAATAACTTTACCCAACACGAGATTATGAACCTCTCAAATGGTGTACCACTGATCACCACCAAACAAGATATAACTTCACAATTCCAAACGAACAAGAAGTAATAATCACAGTTTCGAACCAGCTAACAGGCAAACAGCTATAACAACAGTAGAACTTTCATGAAATCAAGCGGTACCAAGGGTTCTATGACCGTACACACGATCAGTTAACTCAAACCCTAACCGAAAGATCATCCAAACGAGCAATAGTTAACATGACTTGCCACTAACCTCATTTTTTTTTTTCACTTATGCCGTCACCAGCACACCCGCTGGTTCCATTTTCTCCAAGTTTATCCATCACCAGTACTATATCCAAGTTCACATGACAAACCAATCAACCAAAATCCAAACCGTCAAACATTCCGATCATAACCACCTCGTCTTCAGTTATAACAATAACAAACGAGAACAAATCGAAAACAGTGAACAGACACAACAAGGGCACGGGCCTAAACTTGACGATTGTTCAACAGAACACTGCCAAATAAACCGATTTGCTCTTGCAATAACCGATAAATCAACTAACTGTAAATAAACTATATAAAGTTACCTCAGACTAATCTCTTGCAAACAAATCTGAACCCGAACCTAAATGGTCTTCACAAAACCCGGTTCCCTGAAGCCGAGCAACCTCCAAAGAAAAACCCTAAAACCCGAAACACCCGACCCGGTGCTTCACCTGCAACGCCCGAGTGAAACCTGCAACTCCAAGAAGTCCAAAACAGGAATTCTAATTGCAAAATCACCCGGAAAACCGTCCCAAACAGCCCTGAAAAACAGCCCCGAACAGCCCTGTTAACCAGAAAAACGAAGATCTCTGACAATACTGTTCACCGCCGGAATCACTGTTCACCGCCGGAAACACTGTTCATGCCGGATACTGTTCACCGCGGCACTGTAGCGGCGGCACTGTAGCAGCCCTTCTCAAACCAGCCTCTTCTACCTTTTTTTTTTTTCGATCGATACCCGTGCAAAACCGTGTGTAAACAACGAGCCAAAGCTCTGATGCCACTTGTTAGGAACAAAGCGGCGCGCGGAAGCGAAACAGCACACACATGCACAACGATAAACACACATAAACGAAAATATAAACGACACAAGAATTTAACGTGGTTCGGTCCCCGCGAGGGGACCTACGTCCACGGGCTGCAACTAGGTTTTCTTATTAGCTCAGAACCAAGATTACAATTACATGATGGGATATATATAATAAACAAGATTAGGGTTAAACATAATTAGGAGCCAAAACCGGGCCTTCTAATAAAACCGGCCCAAAGGCCTTCATAACCCAACAACTTCTGCATAAATATACGAAATTAAACCAATTCAACACCAAAAAAACACAACCAGCAATCACTATTTTAATAACCTTCATTTCATTTATAAGCTTCCTCCTCAGAATTACAGTATAATCAATTAATCATGAAGCAATTAATCAATTCACACAAAATTACACCAACAAAACCCTAACCCTAACCCTAACAAACATATCAAATCACCTGGAAGAAGAAGATAGATTGGAAGTAGATGAGAAGAACGACATGGATGCCCAATCATGCTTTGATCGAATCTGATATTCTCTAAGCTGATCCACCAGATTAGATCTTGTAATCCTCTGTCCAGAATAATAATAATTAGCACTTCCACCACCACCACCACCAGCAGATGTGGTGTTGTTGTTGTTGTCGTCGTCTTGTGGCATGGATACGGATCGCGGTAACATTTTGACGGTACCGCCACCGCCTCGATCTCTCTTATTATCTACGGATGATCTGTATACGTTTGATTGGATCATATACAAATTGAATCTTAATAATAATAATAATAATAATAATAAAGGATTGATTGATTGATCATCCACGGAGAGAGGTTTCGGTTTCAAGTTTCAACCACCGGCGGATGGAACAGGAGGAAGTTTTTTGGTTTTGGTGTTAAATGACGTTAATACCCTGATAGAATTGAGTGTCGGGCGACGGGTATGGGACCGGGTATTTATTAGACACGGTTTTACTGTCATGTATCGCGTTATTAAAAACTAATGTTTCAACTTTCACCCGGATTCACTTCAAAAACTAACGCACCGGTTGTACTTCTTAACAATGTTTTAGTCTCAATTTTTAACCACAGTAAAACACTAAATGCCGTGAATTAACAATCGATACAATACACACCAAAATCTACTTAATATTAGCTTAAGCGTGTAAATGAAACATACATGGTATATATGATGAACAATCACACGGTGCCTTTAAGGGCTTAAGACTGGTGGGAATCGATTAGCCTAAAATCAATATAAGAATTACAAGTTTGTCACAACTCATAAGTCCTAACAATCATAAATTATGTAAATCAATTGCTCTAATTAGTTCTTAAAGAAAACCATATATATAGTGGCAGGTTCGAAAAGAAACCACAAAAAGGTGGGGCTAAGAAACAAAGTCTTTTACATGTAAATATATAATTAAAAAACATTTTTAAAGGCCATTTATGTAAAACACACAATTTTACATAAGTTTTTAGAATTTTACATATAGAAGTCGTTTTCATAAAAAAAAAATAGCTAGAAAGGTAAAAAAAATTAAATATTTTTTATAATTGGTACTTTTTCTTTCAGATTGAGTAGCTCTAGGCAACAACACCAGATGTAAAGATGGCATTGATATTGTAAGTTTCCTAAGTCAGTTACAACACCTTAATTTTGATGACTTTGTTGTTATTAATTGATGATGAATGATTTGTGAATTACAGAGACTAGAGAGGCTGATTGCGTAGAAGATGATGTTGCCTGAATCTAACCGTAGAATAGTCATTTCGGTATGGTAAATTTAAATTATTGTATTTTTATTTTTTTAAAACTTTGTATTTCCATTCATTAAAACTGTCTAATTTATGTGTTCATATGTGTAATCGTAGATGGTGGAAACCAATATCTTATTATTATTATTATTATTATTATTATTATTATTATTATCAGGTTAGTTCATTTTATTTTTCTTTATAAGTCTTTGGATCATGTTTTTAAAGATACTAAACATTGATTATTTAGATTATTAGTTTAAACCACACTTTCTAAACTCGCCTTTTATTTCACTTTTACTGATTAGCATATTTGTGTAGTGCCGAAAGGGGATTCAGGAGGCCAAAACAGCAAAGTTTGCAATATCTTGCATCAAAAGACGACACAAGCATCTTCAAAAGTTATGCACTCTGTAGGAACCGACTCATATGTTATGGGTATACGAAAGTACATACCATGATGGATCTGTTCCCATTTTTTTAACGGTTCTGCAAGAACCGACTGAAGCAGAGACCATGAGACTTGCAAATGAAACTGAACCATAAGCTGCATACTAGGTCTGGCTTCGGTTCTTTAATTTGATGCTTATCAGTTTTCATTCTGATTCGGTTCCGGGTTGATTCTAACGGTTACGAACCATTGATCACCCCTACCTGCAGCTATATCGTTAATTTCATGGTTTTAGGTTTAATTATTAAAGTGTAGGCTTTTACTAAATCGTCGTTGTTACTAAATATAACTTTTTTGGTAGTAATGTGCAGAAGAAATTTATTGAGATTAAATGTATCATGCTTATAACTAAGATCAGTGGATGATGTGGAGATGACTATTTCCATGGTTGGTTTCCAATTTTTTCCCTCTAATTTTTCGCTGAGTTTCATGTTTTCTTAAACTTATTATTTATATCCCCATCATTATTATAGGTTGAAGCTTTAGCAATCTATTTGACTTGGGAGGGAGGGGGAGTTAAGACAAGAAGAGGTCGAGGTTAAAAGAATTTCAAGTTTTCTTCAGCGGGTTTGTGAAGGTATGATGTGGTATGCCCACCACTGTAATGTTTTATAAGGATATAAAATGTTGTGAGTCAGTTCAGCTCACAACATTTCATCTTTACTAAATACTTAATGAATTTTATTTGACCCGTTTGGTATGATCTAACTTATATTATTTTATTGTTAAGAAATAAATTGTTGAGGACCCGCCCGCGATTAGGGGTGAACCTCGGACCCCTCCCGACACAGTAAGAAAAAACCCTGAACTGGCTGAATTTTTTGCAACCTTATAACTGAAAACGATCCTTTTATTCATTGGCGGTTTAGGTTTGTAGGCAGGTTATGCGGATATGAAAACCAAAACTATGTAGTATTTGAAAGGAAAAGTAGTGGTCATTATTACAAGTTACAAGTAATTTAAATCTTTGGCTCATCGCTAATTGGGGTTATGCTTTTTCAACTACAGTTATATGTTTCGGTTTGAATTGGGTTTCAATATACTTTTTGGTTTGTTTGTAACCAGTTTTGGACGTTGACTCACTCAGATTCCGAAGGAATAACATCTGGAAGCTGGCTATGATATCTTAACATCAGTCTACTATTGCAACGAGAAACGGTATTTTTTTTCATCCATTTTTTTATATTTATTGAATTATATTTTTTCAAATAAAATTGCATAAAAGGGTTTTGTCTGTATTTATTTTCTTACTGATTCTGTTTGAGCTGTTTCTGTTTTAGCATGCCACCCTAGAAGAAATCGGTTGTACTATTTCGACTTTCAACATAGTCGTTTTAGAATATTACACTGACCACATAATCTCTAAAATTATATTTGCTTGGTTGCAGACTCTTCTTTCTACGTGCTTGGCTGGCGAATTTGGCATCTATTTACAATGATCCAGGTTCAGTTCTTTATACTCAGGAAACACTGAAGTCAAGTGCTTGGCTGATGTTGGAACGTCTATAAAGTTTTGTGATGATGTTGATTGTTTACATACACAAACCAATATTTATGAAGATGTTTTTTTAAGTATATTATCTATTTTATCTTCCTTTTGGCTTTCTCGCATCAATAAAACATTTGTACATCCACGACCTTTAAACACAAGCACGCGTTGTGACATAAGCATGTCCGCGCGCTGCAACGCGCGGGAGCAAAACCCTGTTAAATTTTAAAGAAAAACTACTAAGAACTCACTACATCCCTTCCACCATTCCTCTACATCAATCTTTTTGAAAAGTATATTTTCATATATGAAAAACTAGGTTTTTATATGTGAAAACTATTATTCATCATTCATTAAATTGTTGTGAGTGTATAAAAAAGAGAAATATAATAAATTAAGTAATTTGTAAGTAAAATAAAAAGGATGTAAAATTGTTTAAAGAGATAAGTTTTATAACAATGATTTTTAGTTAAATTATAGGGTAAAAAATAGTAAGGGAATGTAAATGCTCTTAGCAATGGAATTGAAAACACGCATCAAAATGAAACAAAAAAGTTTAAATTTGGTTCAACCAATTTGTTTGTCCAACTTGTGACCAGCCTTCGGTCAGCTTGAAATCCATTGATTTTTCTTACTCTCGTACTACGTTTATTTGTTTTATTCTTTTCTTTTCCTATTTCCTTTTATAAGATCTATTATAACTAGTTATAAATACACTTTTTATTATTTAAGTTTATATTTTATTAATTCTGGTCATCCCACGGTTCTTTACCATGATGATGATAATAATAATGGGTTAGCGATTAAGGTTTGGTTGTATGCCTTTCGATCTACGGTTTAAATTTTTTTTCTTGAACACCTGACACCATTCTTATTCCAACAAAACAACATACGGGTAAATTAACTAGCAAGCAGTTGGCCGGTTAAAACCCACCAAAACATCTAAACAAACAAAATAATACACCCATCACCTCTACAATAGACATACTAAAACAACTTAACATCAAATTTAAACTGAAACGTCTCCATCTACCCTAGTGAGACAATAAACAAATTGCATTTTCTACCTCTTTTTAATCCATAACTATGCATTCTCTTTAATATCCTATACTTACATAAGCCGGTTGGGATGCTCATTTTCATGTATCGGGTTGGGCTAAAACTATATACTTATGCAGTTTATATCTAACGGTAAACTATTTAACTTAATCACCTTGTGACGATTGAGATTTAGACTTTAGGCGACAATGGCTTTACTCACTTTTGTACAAAATATATATTGTTGAAAATTTTGTATCATGAATGTCACTTGTGTGACGTGTATCTTTGTAGGTATGGTATTGTAGAAATTGAAAACATATTTCGGTAAACGTCATATAGTGAGTAAATATTTTTTCGAACAGAAATATTTACTTTATACAAGCTTAAACGATCTTTCAAAACAACATGAATATATGGATCATGACTATGAACTATACAAAAGTAGTTGTTAAGGCTACACCTTTTGTGCTTTACTTGTTAGTAAAATTAGTAACAACCCCTTAAAGAGTATTCTTCTTCACTAAAATTCAAAAAGAATGACATAATTACATCGAACGTTACTTATCAGTATTAACTTTTGGGGTGCGCCAATCCCCTGTTTTACCCGTATTATTGAACCAGACAAAACAACAAGCAATGAAACCAAAGACAAATATAGCCGCTAAACTATAAGATAAGTAAGCCTCTCCAGACCATACAAATGCATGTCAAGCCCATGCGAAGAGTTAGGTTAAGATATGCCAAATTCCACCAAGTATACAAATGGAACCTAATCATACATGGCCTCCGATTATATCTTCCAAATCGTCTACACTAACCCCCCCCCCTAAAGGGCGATTTTAGTAAATAACCAAATATGATACTTGGGCTAAGCGTCAAGTTGGTGATTTTTCGTACATCTACTCCTCCCGGAGCCATTGGCTCCTTGGATTTTGGAATTCCTTGTTTTGACTGAACATTCTTCCTTGGATCATTCTTAGTCGAACACGCCCTCAACTCATACATTATTTTTACACAAAGTATTTAAACAAATAACCTTATAAATATATAAAATGAATCATTTATCAATAGACCATGAAGACATACATAAGAGAGTTGTGGGTTTCCTTAAAATTTGACTAAGCAAGCGAGATGTTAACAAACATTGATGTTTTAGCATCCTAACGAGTGAATCTTTCATTAACCTTGTAAGTTTACTATCTCGGTAAGGAATGAGTGTCTTTCCAGATGTCAACGCAAGGATGACCTCACCAAGTGCCAACAATGATTTGTTGATGCTACTATCTTCCTTTTGTTGCACACCAACCAAACCCGATTTGTCCACACTCTCAGAGCTACCAAGGTCGATAAAACTTAGCTTAATCACAACAACTGAAGTTTCTCATAATATATCAACCTAATAATTTGTGACAAAAATAACATATAACTTTCCACAATCAACTAATTGAGTTTTAAGGTTTGTAGACTCTATATCGATCGATAGAATTAAATGAGACCGTGAGCTTGCTTCATTCATTAGGGTCCCACTTGTGTGCCGTTAATCATTGTCGATTCAAATAATGTTTTTAGGTCAACGAGATTTGATATGGGTAAAACCTTCGCGTTTTCAACTCCAATCTTTTCCTAAATAAACCAAATATTCAATCATTTTGTTTTAAAATTATATTTTTAATGCTCACAAATTAAAAAGGCAAAAAAGCTACCTTAGGGTCTTCCTAGATATCTGATTTCAAAAGAGATTCATTCTTCGGATGTAAAAGATCCACCAAAGTGTCATTATATAACTCCAACATGGACGCCTACATATACAATACAAATATATTCAATTCTTACCGGTTTACATAAAAGTGAAAGACTCTATACAAAAGGTGTTTAAGGTCAACTCGACCGGACCCGTTTCAACCTAGCCCGACCCGCTTTGCAAGTTTATATAAAAAAATACAATTGTTACCTTCAAGGAAAAACTGATTTTTTTGCCATCACGTTAAACAATTTGGAACAACTCGGAAGCAGCTAGAACCTAGATGAGTGAGATCATGGTTATTTTCAGACCCCTGTATTGTAAAAGTCTTCCCCGAACTCGTTTGACCGTATGCAAATATACATACATTATATCTGTCCAAAGCTAACTGAACCAAATACTGCAAAAGACACGTTTAAAATATATAACTTTAACATGTCAAAAACTAAAAAACCGAAATAATTCAAATCATATTATCTCCAAACTTGCCTTTGTATCACTGAAAACGTCTTCTTGAGTAGCATTTTCATCAAACACATGATCAAAATAATGATTGGTGGTTGTGCCTCCTCTCAAGTCTTGAATCGTGAACCCATCGACACAAGTAAACGCAACTCTTTCGTTATCAGATTTTTCTTTTGGTATCATTGTTCCAAGTCTTACGCCCCTTAACCAACTGAGCTCTTCTACCTTTTTTTTCAAGTTCAAAAGAACGTTAAAAAATACAGTTAACATTGATATTAAAAAATTCTTACTGACCTGATTAGTTGGTTCACAAATTTCCCTTTGTCCAACTCCATGTCTTCCGCAGCAGTAGGAGTAGGTTTAGTAGTAGTAGGGTTTGAAAGCGCAACCAAATAACATCCGTGGCTTTTAGTATCGCGTAACATATGCATTAAACTATATTAAAAGTAATTTAAAAAAACAAACTCTGGTCATGAATAGCAGATTACAAGATATTAAAATAGTAACAGAATAAAAGTTAATGTTCAAACCTGTTTGCTGTAAAAATAAAATACACGGTATACACCGGCAACTCTAATCATAAAATACACCATGGTATCACCGGTAGCAAACGCCTTTATATCATGTAATTCAACCGTGTACAAATAATCGGTTGATAATGTGACTTTGTCTGGTAGAAAGATCGGAGTGTTTGTGATCTTCTGGAGATTGGTGAAATAAGCGGTTTCGCTTTTAGGTATCGGTTTAACCTAACAAAGGTAAGTAAGAATTAATGTATATTTTTTATCAAGCATAAACCTATTCCAACTTTTAAGATTTAGTGAACCTAGTAAAACAACATTAAATAAAAGATGTATAATGCTTTACATCATGCATAATCTCCCCCCCTGACCATAACAAAGAAAATCCCTCCCTAAATTATAAAAAGTTTTGAACTAAAATACCCACAAAAATATTGACAGTGGCTATATAAAAGAAAATAAATAGGTAATAAAGAGACTACAAATGTAAGTGTAGGGGTGCAACGAGCCGATCGACTCGTGAAACAGCTCGATCGGGCCGAGCGTTTAGTAAACGAGCCCGAGCTCGAGCCAGCTCGCGAGCCCAAACGAGCATGTCGTTTGTATAATTTTCATAATATATAAATATTTACATGTATTTAGATATAAAGCTCGAAACAACTCATGAGGTCGCAAGCCTAAACGAGCTCGTGTTTGAAGACCTACTCACGAGCCGAGTTCGAGCTCAGCGTTTCGTTCGCGTAGAATAGAGAAATTGGTTGTGAACGCATCAAATCAAAACAAAACAAGACAAAAATAGAGAAAAACTACTCACGAGCCGGTCGACTTGTGAAAAGGCTCGATCGAGCCGAGCTTTTAGTAAACGAGCCTGAGCTCGAGCCGGCTCGCGAGCCTCAACGAGCATGTCGTTTGTATAATTTTCATAACATATAAATATTTACATGTATTTAGAAATAAAGCTCGGTTAAATTCGAGCTCGAGCACACTTTGGCTCGACTCGACTCGACTCGGATCGTTTACAAGAGACCAGTTTTGAACACTTTGACTAAGAACCGGTTTGGGGTTAAAGACTGATTTATGCACAATTTATATTTGCTTCGCAGTTTGTGTATGTTTATTTTGTTAGTATTTGAACCATTGTGTCTCAAATAAATACAGTGAAACCCAAATAATGAATGTTTAGTTACATGATGCAAGAAGTAAAAGAGGAATGAGATTTTATACCTATTTTTCCGAGAACACCAATTCCAACTATAATAAGAGAAAGAAAAGCAGCCATGGAATCTTATAACAAAATAGTCTTCCACACCAACACAACTTCATGGGATCCAAAGGCTTGAACAGGAAGAGGTTAGAAAAACAAAAAAAAAGAAACCGGTATGTGGTGGCGATGGTCTTGATTTAGGGTTTTAAGACTTGTAGAAGAAGGATGAAAATGAAAATGTGGACTGTTAAGCCTGTGACGATGAAGATAAAGGTGAGAGAAAAGTTTAGGGTTTTGTTTGAGTGACAAATTGAACTTCGGCTATCAGGTTATATGGGCCGCAAATTTTGTAGCTAAAATTAGTAAATTCGGCTTCAAAAATTTAAGTCATGTATAATTGTTTTAAATTTTCGAAACAAAAAAATAAAAAGAAACTCGCTTAAGCCCCCACTCACCTGAAATCACAACAGACTCGGGTGGCTTCAGCAACAATTAACATGTTAATTTAATTTGTATTTGATTCAAACATTATGTTAAAAAAATATTTTTAACATACTATTACTAGTAATCATGTAGCATATATGTGTATAACCAACTTATAACTCACCACTATCAAAACAATGCCTTTTTAATCTAAAAAAATATATTTAGATCCCTAAAAGTTGTGATATGTAAATTTCCTCATGTATAAAAATACAATTGTTTTATACAAGATCACCAATATGGTAAAATTTACTCATATGGAAATTTTACACATTACTGATGTAAAATGAAAAAAAAAACTACATTCTTTTACACAATCTTTACCATGTAAAATTTACTCATTTGTAAATATTATACATGAAACTAATGTAAAATCAGGAAAAAGATATTAAAACTATTTTTTTACTCATATGTAAAGTTATCTGATCATAATTCCCTAAACATTATTGCATTGTAAATGTAGAAAAAAAAATAAGAATTTACACTAAATTACACATAAACAACGCACCAGTTGTACTTCTTAACATTGATTCAGTCTCAATTTTTAACAACACTAAATACCGAATAACTAAAAAGTGTTGTTAAGTAACTAAAAAGTATTAAAGTTATTTAAAAGTTACTGGTTATGTGTAATCAAGTAAGTTTAAAATATAAAAGTTACTTGCTATGTGTAGTTGAGTAACTAAAAAATACAAAAGCAATTGTCACTCTGTCATTACTTTTTCCGGTACCGGCATGATCTCTAGAATCTCCTGGTCCTTTTTTCGAATCAATTCTCTGTTGCAACCGTGATTGCCATTTAACTAGTTACAAAATGGAAAATAAGATATCCATTCTTTGTCTTTAGTTAATTTTGAAATCTTTTGATTTGACATTCTGTTAAGGGTCCTTTTCAATTTTTTTTTATTTGCGTTTTCACTTTTATTATCCTTTATAAAGTTTGTCTTCTAGTTACATTTTGTTACCCATTGCAGTCAAATTCCCAATCAATTTTCCCCTATCATTAAATTTTAAAGAAAAACTACTAGGAACTCATTAAGTTTGACGGACCGAACTTGCCATAGCACGACCCTTTATGCCTTCACAAAAAGTAGTCATTTAATAGACACAAATAGACAATAATAAACTAACGCTTAGGGTATTACTTGTGCCTTATATGAAGGAATTTTCTAAGGGCGCATGTAAGAAAAATTAATTATGGGAATATTCTTGTTGAATCAATTATTTTATATTAATTACACTAATAACTACTATATTTAGCACTATATATTCTCCTCCTAAATTTTATCTCCATTAATGACTATTAAATAAAAAAAATTAATTCTCTCTAAAATTACTATTTCATCTCCCATCATTTTTATATTCATTTATATGTAAAGAATATTCAAATATGTAAGTAACTTCTGAAATTCCTATAACGTCTCCAAGTGTTAAACCAACTCAAATCAGCTTGCTCTAGCGATTCAATATTCGGCTTGCAAAGAAAATGACACAAGTTTTGTTGTCAAGCATTACAAAGCGGCTCGATGGCATAAGGTGGTTTGGGATGGTAAGATGGCTGACATGACTTGCAAAACTTTGAATTTGTCGGTATATTTTGTCGTCATGTTTTGAGTGTTCTTCTCCATACGAGTTGCTTTGAAATTTATTTTATTTATTGGCTATTACGATGGAGACGAGAAGGCTCAATTCAATAATGTCTATATTGGATATTACATCATCTTTTACAAAAAAAATAATGATCCTATAGCTAATGCAATTAAGTTGGTTCAATACTTGAAGACGTTATAGGAATTTCAAAAATTACTTTCATATTTGAATATTCTTTACATATATATGAATATAAAAATTGTGGGAGATGAAATAGTAATTTTAGAGAGAATTAAAAAATTTTATTTAATAGTCATTAGTGGAGGTAAGATTTAAGAGGAGAATATATAATCCTAAATATAGTAGTGATTAGTGTAATTAATATAAAATTATAAATTCAACAAGAATATTTTCATAATTAATATTTTTTACATGTGCCCTTAGAGCATATGTTAGAAAATCCCTTATATAAAAATACATTGTGCTGTGTATTGCGTTTAGCCTACATCTCTCCAATCATTGGTTTTTTAACCAATAAACAACAGCCACGTCACCGAAGCAGTCTAAGCCTTAGCCTCCACTTTATGGGCACGGAATTTTATAAAAAGTAAACGGGCCACATCTTTAACCAATAAAAATTCGACACGTGTCAAAGGCGGCTAAACTTAGCCTACATCTATGGTTATTTAGCCGGCATCTTTGACTCTTAGCCGGCTTCGGGATACGTGTCTACTTAGTTAGCCGGCTCCAAAGATTCCTTCTTAGCCGGCTCCAACTCGGCTTGTAAGCTAAGGCTTCACTTAGCCGCCTTCAATCATTTCATTTAGCCGTCTAATTTTAGCCGCCAAAATTGAATATTTTACCACCCTTATTAAATATTTAGCCGGCTTCACTTAGCCGTCTTCTTAGCCGCTGTAAATTTAGCCGCCAAAATTGAATATTTTACCAACTTACCAACTCTATTAAATATTTAGCCGGCTTCACTTAGCCGTCTTCTTAGCCGGTGTAAATTTAGCCCCCAAAATTAAATATTTTACCTACTCACTTAATTATTTAGCTGGTTTCGCTTAGCCGCCAATTTTTTTTTCTCTTAGCGGGCACGTTTTAGCCATCAGCAATAAATACTTAACTACCCAAATTTAATTTTTCACCAACTATTTTTATAAAACTAACACTGGTCAGGCGGAAGTCAATTATGTTTACATTCCGTTGTTTATAGAACAACAAGAATGGTTACTCGTTAGAGTTAATATGCGGTCAATGGAAGTAAAGCAGTATTGATTTCGAGATTTTAGTACTGTAATGTATCGTCACAAAATTCACCCAATGTTAGTCAAACTGAAGGTTTATTTTGGGGCTTTGTTGGTTAACCTTCGTTACCGGAGGAGGTCTGGACGGGAAGAAAAACTCTTTGGGTTTGATAGTTCTGACAAATATATGCAGCCCAACCACACTGGTCAGGCGGAAAATTCGGGGGTATTTGCTTGTATGTTAATGGATCATTTATGTTTTGAAAAAGAGCTTAATTTTGAAGGAGATTTTAAGGAGAGAATGCTTAAATATCGGAGGTTTATGGCAGAAAAAATTTACATTTGGCGTTGTCGGCCTACAATCGAGTAGATTGTAATCTTTATTTAGTATGCTTTGTTATTATTATGTTTCTTAATTTTTATTATTAATGAACATTTCCGTGTATTACTTTTTTGTTAGTATTTTGTTAGTATCTACATACATAAAAATAATTTTAATAAAAATAAACCAAGTTAATTCATTCATAAAAAACTCGGATAAGTAAAGCCTACAATCTGATCTGAGTAAACGACGACGTTAACAAACATATTTTTTTTTAAATGAGTAACTTATGAGAGGGTGAAGATGGTTTTATAAGATGTAGGTGGTTGTTAGTTTTATAAAAATGGTTGGTGAAAAATTAAATTTGGGTAGTTAAGTATTTATTGCTGATGGCTAAAACGTGCCGGCTAAGAGAAAAAAATTGGTGGCTAAGCGAAGCCGGCTAAATAATTAAGTGAGTAGGTAAAATATTTAATTTTGGGGGCTAAATTGCTAAGTGAAGCCGGTTAAATATTTAATAGAGTTGGTAAGTTGGTAAAATATTCAATTTTGGCGGCTAAATTTACACCGGCTAAGAAGACGGCTAAGTGAAGGCGGCTAAATATTTAATAAGGTTGGTAAAATATTCAATTTTGGCGGCTAAAATTAGACGGCTAAATGAAAAGATTGAAGGCGGCTAAGTGAAGTCTTAGCCTACAAGCCGAGTTGGAGCCGGCTAACAAGGAATCTTTGGAGCCGGCTAACTAAATAGACACGTATCCCGAAGCCGGCTAAGAGTCAAAGATGCCGGCTAAATAACCATAGATGTAGGCTAAGTTTAGCCGCCTTTGACACATGTCGAATTTTTATTGGTTAAAGGTGGGACCCGTTTACTTTTTATAAAATTCAGTGCCCATAAAGTGGAGGCTAAGGCTTAGCCGCCTTAGCCGGCTTCGGTGACGTGACAGTTGTTTATTGGTTAAGAAACCAATGATTTGAGAGATATAGGCTAAATAGACATGTCTATGGGTGAGAATACTCATATAAGATAAACGGAGTAAAACAAAACCTTTTAAAAACCAAAGGACAAGGACTATGTACATTCATTTGAATTTAAAATTTAAATAGAAGATAATTACAAAATTAATTATATATTTGTCCATATATATACAGTGAAGCTTGGATATACATCTTGAGGGGGCCGGACTTAATATGTATAAAAAAATTCATACACTAGAGGGGGCGGGCTCAAAATTTTGGTCGGAAACGGGTGAACTTACAAAATGTATAAAAATTTTCGGCAAAAAAAGGATAAATTTACACCGCTGAGCGAAAAAAAGGAGAAGGCCGGGCTCAAAATTTCGGCCGTAAACGGGTAAATTTACACTATGTATAATAATTTCCGGGGAAAAAGGATATATTTACACTACCAAGCAAAAAAACCGAGGAGGCCGGACTCAAAATTTCGGTTAAAAACACGTACAATTACACCGTGTATAAAAAATTTCAGCTGAAAAAAGATACCTTTACATTGTCGAGCAAAAAATCGGAGGGGGCCGGGGCCACCCCTGGCCCCAGCTAAGCTACGTCCCTGCATATATGATTACATATAAAATAAATTAAAAATATTCGAGTCGAATTGAATAGAGTGGACCTTTGCTCGTTGCTTGGCAAGCTTGCAAACCAAACCAAACAGAGTGGCTCATTTATAATCGAGCGAAAAAAAAATCGAGCAATTTCCGAACGAACAACGAATGAGTTCAAGCGACGAACGATTTGAACGCCCTAATGGGTAAATACAAACAGGCTTTGTTTTGACAGTTTGTTCATTGTCTATAGATAAATTTTCTAACCAGTAGCACAAACATTTTGGGTCAGGCAAATTAAAATAATTAGGCCTATGAGAGATGAATATATTTAAATTATAATTTTTTAAGAAAAAGTATCGACCTATTAAGTGAATATAAACGAGAAACAACTGAAAAAACACATTTTATAAGAAGCGGAAGTCATACTCTTTAATGATTACTTGATTAGAGCATTCATATTTCGTCCCCTATCTTTATATCTATAATTACACTAAAAATTACTATATTTTTCTCTCATGTTCAATTAAATAATAATTTTTATACTTTTATCATTACAGTTTTCTCTCTCCTTTACTCACAACTAAATCAACAAATATTAAAAAATAAATAAGGGCAAACAAAGTTTCCCAAAATTTACAAAAAATCACTAGTTTTCTCTCTCCACCTTATCATTTACACTCACAACCACTCAAAACTCAATCATATAATTTGCAAACTCCCCTCACATAATTTTAGGGGATTGGTTGAGAATGCTCTTAGGCCAACGAATGGTATTGTTTTCCTTGACAATTATATATATATATAGAGAGAGAGAGAGAGAGAGAGAGGTTTAGGTTCATTTCAGAAGTATTTTTAGTGCGAGAACTGCGAGAAGAGACTTTAACCAATCACATATTTTCTTTTTTATTTTCACTTTATTTAATCATATGGGTATATTAGTAAATTAACTAGTTTTGTTGTTATGGTAACTAATAATTATGTTTGCAAGTTACTAAACATTATTATTTATTTGATTATGTTTTATTATCATTCTTAATTCATGATTTTGTTTTTCGTCAAACTAATTATTTTTCACCAATATTTTATTTGAGATTATGTTGACACTATCAAATTCACATGAACCATCAAATTCAATAGTTTTGAATTGTCCCATATCCCTCTTCTATCAGTTCATCATATTTGTTGTGTTATATATTCGTATTACAATTTTGATTTTTTGATTATTCAAAACACAAAATCAACCAAACTAAGTTATATTGAATTCGTTTATGCCAAATTCTATATTGTCATAACATCAATTTTGTTATTTAGTTGATTCATAGAATTTGTTTAGGTTATACCATAATCCTACAAAAATTACATAAATCATGAATAAAAATATACTACAAGCAGATGCTAGCCTATTATATTAAAAAAAAACACTTTCAGCATGTCAATCCTTTAACAAAAAAAACCCAAATTCATAAATGATTCATAGAAACTTCACTGAAATTGTATATAGCCATAATCAAATGTGGTGAATGTCATTCTTGTGTCATCGCCCTTCAGTAGTTCAACGTTGTTTTTCATCAAACCCTGTACGATTTTTAGATGAGCCTCACACAATTTACAGAAAATTGAGTACCAGGTTTAGAAAAAAACAACTACCATTTTTCATATAAACCTTATACAGTGTGCATATAACATAACATAACATGAATTCAAATTAACTCTACACAATTTGCAGAATAACAGAGTACCAATTTCTAGAAAAACAACTAGCAATTTGCATATGAACCCTACACAGCCTACACATAACATAGCGTAACATGTATTTTCGTGTTTATGTCTGAAAGCAAAATCTAGTGGAAAATTCAATCTTTAAATCCAGAAATGGCAGATTCCGCTTTGTTGACTCCACACATGCACCACAAACTGCATATAATATTAGTTTTAAGCATAACCCTCCACTCTTTTGTTTGGAATATTTTCAAGCGCCACACGCAACAATCAGTCACCTTACATAATAACAAATTACTTACATGATAGGCCCATTAACCCTAAATATAAAGCAAATTACTTACACAACATGCCTATTAACCCTACACAGAAAATAAATTACTTACACAATAGGCCCATTAATCCTACACAGAAAACAAATTACTTACACAAAAGACATGTTAACCCTACACAGAAAACAAATTACTTACACAACAGACCCATTAACCCTACACAGAAAACAAATTACGTACACAACAGGCCTGTTAACCCTACACAGAAAACAAACTACTTACACAACATGCTTGTTAACCTACACAACAAATAAATTCCTTACACAACAGGTCCGTTAACTATACACATAAAAAAATTACTTACACAACAGTCCCATTATTCATATTTAACTCATTAAATATTTAAACAACATGCATACACGAAAACCACGTTCCCACTACGCATTAACACATTACTTACACAATAGGCCTATTAATCATACACATAAAACAAACTGCACACACCCATACACATGCAACATTATTCATAATTAATTCATTAAGTATTTAAACAAATTGCATAAAGAACAACCACAATCGCCCCTACAAAACAACAAATTACCAAACTCAACTTCACATGTACTTATATTAAGTTAATTTTGACATGTTACCCAATTAATTCATTTAGTCATCTCTAGGTTGAGACTCGTCATTGTAAGAAAGACGCAAAATATACCTACATATTCTAAACTTGTTTGTAATACCAGCTACACAAATCATCATATAGTATTCAAAATGTATCGTGTATGAACTATCAATATTTTTTAATGGTTGCGTACACTAACATGACAATTAGGTTACAAAGATCATAATACCAACTACATATTCTACACTTGTTCATCATACCAGCTACACAAATCATAATATCATCTACACAGATCATCATATTATTCAAAATTCCTTCAAATATATACATACATGTTGTTGCATTAACAGACAATTACATATTAAACCAACATATCCCTACACAACCATTATCTACACATATGCAAGTTGATTCATAAACAACCTACATATAACATAATTCGAACTCAAATTAATACCTACACAACTTACAAAATTTACAGATAAACCTTACACAACCAACACATAATAAAACCTATACATAAATTAACACCTACACAATCTGCAGATACACCCTACACAGATACACATAAAAAACTTGTGGTGTATTGAACTATGAATAGCCACATCAGAATTACTTAAACGAGCTTCCATATTTAACATAATAATCTACATCTACTAAAAAACAAAACTTAAAATCGCCCAACATACCTTAAACACCTTGTGTAGGGTTCGATCCCTCTAGCATAAGAAAAACCCCCAATTCAGGTTCAAAACCAATCTCGTTCAGTGCACTGATGACCGTTTGCTTCTTATACTCATGGAATAGGAATCAATTGACTTTCGTTTGGTCGTTTGTGTGTATCAGTCGGACATCGGAAGAGGATTTCCAGCCATGAGTTGTGTGGAGGAGTTACAAAGTAAATATAGGGATACTCCAGCCGTTCCTTTTTGATAGCTATACACTAATGACATTTAGCCCTTGCAAGCAATTAAAATCTAGTTAAAAGTTATTAATATTTACTAAATTGCCATGGTGTAACATAAACCATTGATCTTTGTAACCAACGGTTTAGATTGACTTCTCGCGCTTCTCGTTGTAATATTACTTCTCGCAAGATCCATCCCCTATATATATATATATATAATATGGTTTTCTCTCTCTTTATCTCTATCTCTGTATATATAAGCCCCTTTTCTAGAGACACCGTCCATTTTACTAAAACACCCATCAGTATGTCCCGTGTAGGGCTATACGGGGCGTATAGCTCCCCATATAT
This sequence comes from Bidens hawaiensis, assembly GCF_021521415.1. Taxonomy (NCBI): domain Eukaryota; kingdom Viridiplantae; phylum Streptophyta; class Magnoliopsida; order Asterales; family Asteraceae; genus Bidens; species Bidens hawaiensis. The sequence continues at coordinate 691,690 of NW_027491796.1, read as the reverse complement.
GCCCCGTATAATACTATACGGCGCGTATTAGGCACCCGTATAACCCCCGTATAACCCTATACGGGGCATATAGGGGGTGTGGGGTTCCCCTAGTAGGACCCATAATAAACCAAGTTAGAGACCTCTACATTATACGGTTTAAATAAATTCTAAAATATTAAATAAAAGAAATGTATTTTTCTCCGGAAAAACATATATGTATGTATTGAGTCGGCCCAAACAAGTAATTTGAGTCTGACTCATCTATATTATTTGAGACCGGGCCAACCTTGAATTTTTAAAAATAAAGCTTGTTTAAAGGCTAAGAATGAGAAATCGTTTACAAAATAAACATAAATTTAAAATAAATGCTGAGAAAATAAAACTCCATACAACCAACAACAGATGTCTTAACTTGCGTTCGCGGAAACATTTTGACGGTACCACATCCGCTTCGGTATTTATTTACAAATTATTTGTATACGTTTGATTGGATCATATAAAATTGAATCTATATAAAGGCTATGTGTTTTCGAGTAACTAAAAAGTATAAAAGTTACAAAAGGTTATTATTTATGTGTAATCAAGGAACTTAAAAGTATAAAAGTTACAAAAAAAACTACTAGCTATGCGTAGTCGAGTAACTAAAAAACATAAAAATTATTCACTATGTTGTTACTTTTCTAGGTGTCTATCACTTAGTCCTTTTTTCAATTCAGTTCTCTGTTGTAGTAATATTTGTCAGTTAAATAGTTACAAAATGACATAAAATATTCATTATTTGTCTTTAGTTAACTTTAATATCCTTTGATTTGACATTTTGTTATGGGTCTTTTTCAATCTGTTTTAATTTGTGTTTTCACTTTTATTATTCTTTATAAAGTTTGTCTTATAGTTACGTTTTGTTACTCACAGCATTCAAATTCCTAATCACCTTTTCCACTATCTTTAAATTTTAAAGAAAAATCTATTAAGAACTCACTACATACCATCCACCGTTTCCATACATCACCCCTATCGAAAATTCGTTATAGTAGTTTTTCATATATGAAAAACTAGGTTTTCATATATGAAAAACTACTATTCATCATCCATTAAATTGTTTTGATTGTATAAAAAATAAGACATATATAAAAAATTAAGTAATTTATAAGTAACATAAAATAAAAATAGTGGATGTGATGTGGAAATTTAAGAGATTAAGTTTTATAAAATTGATTTTTAGTTAAATTATAGGATAAAAAATAGCGAAAAGATGTTACAGCTCTTAGCACTGGAATTGAAAACACACATCAAAACGAAAAAAATAAGTTTAAATTTGGTTCAACCAATTTGCTTGTTCAACTAATGGACCAGTAAGACGTTGGGGTCAGCATCCGTTCAGTTTGAAATATATTGATTTTTTCTCACACTCGTACTGCATTTATTTGTGTTATTCATTTTTCCCCTATTTCTTATAATACGAAATCGTTGGGTCAGCTTCCGGTAGGTTTGGATCCTTTAAAACTAGTTACATACACTTTTTTTTATTATTCGAGTGTTTACCTTTAGTAATTTTGGTTGTTCCACGGTTCTTTAGCATAATAATAATAATAATAATAATAATAATAATAATAATAATAATAATAATAATGGGTTAGCGATTACGGTTTGGTTGTATGCTTTGCGGTCTATTTTTATCCTTGAAAACACGACATCATTGTTATTCCAACAAAACAACATATGGGTAAATTTAGGAGCAAACAATTGCCTGAAAGAAACCCCACCAAAACATCTAAACATATAAAGGAATACCATGTTACCTCTACAACTGATAATCTAAAACAAATTAACATAAATATAAGAGTTAATGGTCTTTGTCCCTATGGTTTGCTAATTTTGTCACTTCAATCCAAAGTTTAAAATTTTGTCAATTTAGTCCCCATAGTTTTAAACATTAGCCAATTACACCCCCGGTCTAACGGCATACAACTACACCTTTAGTTTAAGGTATTTTTGTCTTGTGCCTTTTTATTTTGAGTTAATGGTCATTTTCGTCTATGTGGTTTGATACTTTTACCATTCAAGTCCAAAGTTTGAAATTTTGTCTTCATAACCAATTACCCCCCTCCCAAAAACGACATCCAACTATGTTGTTACTTCGTTATCACGTTTCCCTTACGTGAGGGTTATAATCATCTTTTTAGACGTAATCAATATCTTTTAGCCATCTACAACACTAGAGTTCGACGAATTCAAGAACAACAACATGATTTGAATAACACACATGCGATTTAGTGTATCGATATCTTGAGTAGACATGGAAATATGAGATATTCGAGATTTTAACATATCGTAGAGAACTTCTGGGTCGAAATCAACATCAGGAGGTCGAATATCCCACATTTCCATGTTTGCTCAAGAAATCGATAGACTAAATTGCCAATGTGTTCTTCAAATCGTGGTGTTGTTATTGAATTTATCGAACTCTAGGGTTGTAGATGGCTAAACGGTATTGATTACGTCTAAAAAGACAATTGTAACCCTCACATATGGGAAACGTAATAACGAATTAACAACATTGTTGGATGCTGTTAGACGGGGGCATAATTGGCTATGATGATTAAGTTGACAAAATTTCAAACTTTAGACTAAAGTAGCAAAAGTAATAAATCACATGAGCGAAAATGACCATTAACTCAAAATAAAAAATGAAAAGACAAAAATACCCTTAAACTAACGGCATAGTTGGATGCCATTAGGCAGGGGACGTAATTGGCTAATTTTTAAAACAATGAGGACTGAATTGACAAAATTTCAAACGTTAAACTAAGTGACAAAAATAGTAAATCACATAAACAAAAGAGTTAATGGCCATTTTCGTCCCTATGGTTTGCTACTTTCGCCACTTCAGTCCAAAATTTGTATTTTTGTCAATTTAGTCCTCATAGTTTTAAATATTAGCCAATTACGTTCTATCCGTCTAACGGCATCCAGCTATGCCGTTAGTTTAAGGGTATTTTTGTCTTTCTCCCTTTTATTTTGAGTTATTGGTCATTTTCGTCCCTGTGGCTTGATACTTTTGCCAATTCAGTCCAAAGTTTGAAATTTTGTCAATTTAGGTCAGTTTTTTTTATAAGCCTAAAGAGCATTATCCAAGCCCAAAACAGGTCTGCATTTACTCTGTCGACAACAATAATCATACACCCTCCTCTCGTATTTAGTTTCTAGACGGTTCCTAAACTCTCCCCATGGTGGAATTCAATGGTAAAGTGGCCAAAGCAATTCCGTGAAACCGATTTGTACGGAAAAAAACTAAAAATCGTTTCTTTGATGAATGCATAGGGTTTAGAGATTATCATATCATAACGAAAATCTGGGTCGTAATCAACTATTATAAATTAATCAACAAAACAATTTTTAGTTTTTTCTGTATAATTCGGTTTCAGGGAATTACCTTGACCACTTTACCATTAAATTCCACAATGGAGAAGATTTTAGGAAATGTCTAGAAACTAACTATAAGGGGGGTATGATTAATGTTGTCAACAGAGTAAATGCATACCAGTATTTGAGGTTACTCGATGGTTTTGGGCTTGAATTATGCTCTTCGGGGTTATAAACAAAAATAAAATAAAAAATAAAAAAACTGAATTAAACTGAACATTAAATTGACAAATTTTCAAACTTTGGACTGAATTGGCAAAAATATCAAACCACAGGGACTAAGATGACCATTAACTCATAATTAAAAGGAGAAAGACAAAAATACCCTTAAACTAACGGCATAGCTGGATGCCGTTAGACGGATGGGACGTAATTGGCTAATATTTAAAACTATGAGGACTAAATTGACAAAAATACAAATTTTGGACTGAAGTGGCGAAAGTAGCAAACCATGGGGACGAAAATGGCCATTAACTCTAAACAAAAATAACCATTAACTCTAAAAATAAAAAAAGAAAAGTGAAACTCTCCATCTACCCAAGTGTGGTAGTCAAACAATTGCATTGTCTCCCTTTTTAAATCATAAATACGCCTTCTCTTTAATATCCTCTACCGGTAGGGATGTTCATATTCACGTATCGGGTTGGGCTAAAACTATATACTTGACAATTTATATCTAATGGTAAGCTATTAACTTAATCAACATGTGACAAGGTTTAGACAATAGACGACAATGGTTTTACTCACCTTTGTACAAAATATATATTGTTGAAATATTTGTATCATGAATGTCACCTTGTGTGACGTGTATCTTTGTAGGTATAGTATTGTAAAAATTAAGAACACATTTTGGTAAACGTCATATAGTAAGTATAAACTTTTTCTTCGTCCAAAATATTTACTTTGTACAAGTTCAAACGGTCTCTCAAAACAACAAATTAAATATTTACTTTATACATGTTCAAACGATCTCTCCAAAACAACATAAATATATTTAACAACTAGCCTATGCAGTTATAATCCATTCAATAGTTGCGTAAATGCTTTTTATCTTTATATTCTAATGATGGCAGTTCAAGATCCTTTTCACTCCCTATAAAAAGACAATAAAAACCACAATTATTGGGACTTAAAGATGAGTTGTTACAAAAGATAAATGGAAAATACGCGTCATTACATTTCAACCAAGGTTGCAAAAGTCGTTAAGCGAGTCTTAGACGGTTGATTGGGGAGTTGGGTGTACTCAGAACCCGGGAAAAACTAGTAGGGTACTCGAACATGTTAAATATAAAGAAATTAATTTTTTGATATTATATATATGTCAAATATTACAAGTTTACTAATATTTATAACAAAATAGGTGAATACTAATATAAATAAGAGAATACATTTTAAATAATAAATTATTCTAAATTTTGTTAATTATTAATTAAAAATATGATATTTGTTCTTTAATATTTGTAGAAATACAAATCATGTTTTATTTTTTTAAGACAAAATCCTCCCGAGATCACCAACTAGATGCGATTCTGGATGAGGTTAACCACCTTTGAGGCTTTGATCGATTCTTAGTAATTAGGCGGGGTTAAAGAAATTCATCTCGGCAACATACGTTGTAGTGAGTACTCGGGGAGTACCCGGCCTTGCAAACCTACTTTTACAACATTTATTCCAACCCACCATCACGTTCCAACGAACGTAGTGAACGGTAAGTTTCATTCTGATTGCATTTGTTTTCGTCTAAGTGATACTTGGTGATGATAATAAGTTAATAACTAACTAGTGGCATGCAATGACATCTTTTTGTTACAGGATTTTTGGTTACAGGACACTTATGATACGCGCTATGGCCAATTATATAATAAAAGCTCCCCTAATTCTATTGATGAAGCCGTCTCCTTTTGAAAATCACAGCCTCACAGGATGTTTATGCTTAGCATTACTGCATCTTTTGTAGTTGAATTCATTAATATCTGAATATAATATTAGACTCTTTTACCACGTTTATGTTCTCATATTGTTCCCATGTTCGCGGTTCTGTTTCCCCATGTCGTGGCTTAACCTCGACTAAGTATGTCTTGCACCCTAGTAACAACGAATCTAGAGTACTTTCGTTTAGGTTCTTTTTGAATTGACCGAACTTGCCCTTCAAGCTCTTGATGGAGGAGATTGATGACATGACCCTTTACTCCTTTAGGCCTTCACATTAGAGCTGCACAAAAAACCCGAACCCGGAACTGGACCCGAAATAAAAACCCGGAACCGGTTTTTTTAATACCCGGGTTTTTAATACCTGAACCCGTACCGGACCCGATTTGTACCCGGTAATACCCGAAAACCCGAACCGGTTCCATACCCGGAACCGGGTTTTTCCAATACCCGAAACTGGGTATTTCAGATACCCGATGTATACCCAAAAAATACCTTAATACCCATAAAAAGTGCAAACTTTTAAAAAATCCAATATATACCCTGAAAATACCCGGAAAAAAACCCGTAAATAGGGTTTTTTCAATACCCGATAATAGGGTATTCAAATACCCGGTTTAGAATACCCGGTTTTATACCCGACCCGAACCTGATGAATAGGGTATGGTTTTTAGAGACAATACCCGACCCGAAACCGACCCGATTATTACCAATACACGGTCATACCCGATCCTGGTTCTATACTCGAACCCGGGTATTTAAAATACCCGCGCCTCTACTTCACATGACTAACGTACTTTCAGATTTTCATGAAGTGATATAGTAGATTTAATTGAGTTGTTTTCTAAATCCATATCATTATATCAAGCATATAAATAATAAATGGATTGTTGTTGAGTTAAATATGGGCTAGTAACAGTTTGAATATGCTTGTGGGCTTATCCGTTGCTGACATGATGCAAACTTGATGCAGATTGTTGGGCTAGGCCTATGCTGGTGTATAAGGAAATAGGATTGTCTCAGCTTTTTTATTTTTCCTATTCTTTTTAATTTTCTTTACCACTGATCAACTCGATTATCTTCATTCATTGAGTATTGAAGCGTTGGTTCTAGGCTGACACATCTCATAAGGAAAGCTCGTACATCAGTCCCGACCCAAAGACCACCCTACCCATGGTAGGTGAAAACCCCCTATGATACCCTACCTAGAATCCCCAATTTTATTTATTTTATATTTTCAAATGTAAGTTACTAAACAAATAAATTCAAGTAAAAGAAAAGAAAAAAGAAATAAATTTGTTAAGACTTCAAAATTCTTTTAATTTGAACAAAATTTATGTGAATGACTTCCAACTTTTCCAACAAGCACATACATGATGATGGTGGGATTGTCATCAATGCTCTTTAATTGGTTCATACACCTTTAACTTCAAAATTGCGCACTAAAACTAAACAGCTAGCTAGCGATTTATCAAATTCACTTCGCATATGTCACTTTTTCCTTTTTAGAGAAATAAAATTACCTAAGAGATAACGCGTAACACTTAAGAAAACTATTATTGTTAAATGATCACGATATGGTTTTTAATTAACAGTAAAATTTTCATTCAAAGTTCTTTTAACTTGCAAAGATATAAACTCACCATCTTACTTTTGAAGAACAAACATCATACCGGTAGAGCATTAGTCTTGAGTATCTATTACTGTTAGATAATCACGACATCGGTTTTTTGTTTTAACAATAGTAGGGTAGGGTTTGCTATTCAGAAGGGGGTAGCGGCGCAGCTTGTTGCCCGTCTATCTGCCGTTAGTCTGTAATTGTCTATGTAATAAATTTTTCATGTATTTTTTTTAAAAAAAAAACTTTTATATTCAGTGGCGGATCCAGGAATTTTTTTCAGGTGGTGCACAACTTTTAGATGATTCGATTTCATAGAATCGGGTATAAAAAATTCCGGGTCGGTTTGAGGTTCGGGTCGGTTAGATGGTTCGGGCAAAGTTCATTACATAATAAAAATACAATAATAAATTCCGGGTCCGTTTGAGGTTCGGGTCGGTTAGAAACCATATTCACACAATTAACCTTACCTCAACAAAAAACATCCACCAACACCACCACTCTTATCTTTCCAACTATTTTAACACCCAACACCAACAACCATGATTTGAAATATACTATTCGTGACCACAAGCCATTAAAACTAAATTTAACAAATAACCTAACAATTAAGTAGTTAGCAATCAAGAACAATTAACAAGTCAAGAACAATTAACATTTAACAAATGAATGCAAACTTACCTTCAAAGTGGGAGGATTCAAGCAATCGAGCTTCGAGGAAGAGTAGAAGACAGGAGGAGAGGAAGGCAGGAGGTTGGAGAACGGCCGGAAAAGCTGCGGTGGTGGTCGGGGAACGGCCGACGGGGAAGAGGGGACAGGGGAGATAGCAGGCGCCATTGTGTTTAGTGTCTGTGTGTTTTATTTTTTGACTAATAAAACCCTAAATGGGTTGTGTAGTAGTTAGTAAAAAGGAAGAGTTCAAGAAAAAAAGTTCAAAAATTATATGGAAATCCGGAATTGAACTTATGACCTTCAAGTTACAAAACCAGCACCTTACCAGCTGGCCAAACGTTTCAAATGTTTTTAAGGTGGTTCCTTCCTAATTTATAAGGTGGTTCCTCTAATGTTTTATATATACAAATACATTATTATTTTGAAACTCGGGTGGTTCCGGGAACCACCCATTTCTACTATAGATCCGCCCCTGTTTATATTATTAGTTTATCTTTTATTATTTTACGTTTATCTCGTTTCCATGTTTATCTCCTTTTCTTTTAGTATAAATAGGGTGTTAGGGTTTCTTTGTTATTCAGTTTTTTATTGAGTTTATTATTAAAAGAACACTGTTCTTGGAACTTCGGTTCGATTTATCGTCTTTTGATTAATCATGAGTCTCTCGAGCCATTGATCGCTTCCAAAACTGCATCAGTTGGTATCAGAGCTTTTGGTTCTCAAATGGCTCGACGTGGTGTTGAATACTTGCTTGATCGTAGAGTCGCCGACCGAGGCAACGATCAAAGTATTTTCTATTCACGTGCTCGTGGAGAAGATCGATGGTCTACTCGCAGAGTCGCCGACCGAGGCAGCGGTGGAGTATGTTCCGACCCGCGGGATCTTATGGAGATCCAACGACTCCGACAACGAGTCCGCGATCTTGAAGAGATCAAACGACTCCGAAAACGAGTCCGCGATCTCGAATTACAACGGGAGATGCGTAAGACGGAAACCGAGTCGAGCACCGTCGTCTGGGACGAAGGTGGCGACGGAGAGCAGCCGTTCAGCCGTCATGACCTTTGCATAACTTCCATGCATGACCTTTTTAATCATCATGATGCGCATGAGGATAAAATAGTTCATGTTAATCAAGCATTTAACACTCCCAGTCCACAAGAATTAATAAGCAACATTAAATGGCTGTTTAGCAAGCTGAATCAAAACGATATCATGAGAGAAAATAAGGAGCTTAAAAGTGGTGATAATGGGTCACGTCATGAGTTATCTCTCAAGGCCCAACCAACACCGGTATCCCAAGTTATCATTAAGGCATCAAGTGTAACATGGGAAGCTACCAACTATGATAGCCCACGAAAAGGCTTTGATATTTGTAAATGCGTGAACAAGAATCGGTTCAGCCATCCCTTCGACCCAGGTGGTACTAGTTCAGAGTGCGGCCAAACGACCAGTGAAGTTGAATGGTCTAGTGAGCTAAGAGAGATGATACTTAATAAGAATCGGGTCGACCTTCCGTTTGATTCGGGTGGCTTTTTGAAGGCAAAACTCGAGGACGAGTTTTTTTACATAATATGATGCTGCTACTACATGTCTACATGTTTTATTACTAAAGTTATATCTTGATATTAATTTGGTAAATATGAAGTTAACCAAAAAAAAGGACAGAAGTATGGGGCATTTCTCAAGCTTCTTTTGGGTCTTTGAAACGCCACTTGTTAACCAATCTGAGTTGGCCTTAAAGAGTTAAAGACGTTGGTAAAACACTGATATAGGGGAACCGGACATATGGAGGCCGCCGGTACAACCCACAAAACCCACCATCCCTATCGTTAACTCGTTGATGGGCACAATAGTCACCGCGAATCATAAATGGCGACCACCACAAAGCCGTCACTTTGGCAGACCACCACGGAAAAGGAACATGACAACAGCCATGAGCCCCATAATAACCATATTTGCAATGTAGTGAATTCATTAGGCTGTTGCATTTGAGGGCAGAAGAATTAATAGTGGTTTTTGCTCCATGAAACTCTCTTTCCACATGTGCAATGAAATGCTAATTGAACTGCAGATATCAAAGAATAGACAATCAATAATATTTAGTGAAAGCAAAGTGTAATTTAACAAAAGTGATATGAGTAAACTGGTTTTGTGACTTGTGTATATACTACAAATGACATGGTTACCACTTTTATTGGTGATATTAAAATCTACATAATTCAGCTAAATTTCTAATCGGAGCCTTGGAATTCAAGACACTAAAACCATAACCGAAGCAATTTCTAAGACAACAGACGAAAGAGAACTGAAAACAAATAGAACCTAATGTGTCGGTCGATTGCAACTCAAATAGAACTAAACACAGAACATTCCATTCCAATGTTCGTGGCAACCCAGAGTCACTTGTGTAGTTGTGTGGCTATGAACGTTTCCTGAACAATACACGTGGGTGACGGAAGATGATAGCCAAAAGACCGGCAGAAACCTTGGGGACATGGTATACAACTAAAGTCAAACAACGCAGAGTCACTTGTGTAGTTGTGTGGCTATAAACGTTTCCTGAACACTAATTAGATACACGTGGGTGACGGAAGATGATAGCCAAAAGACCGGCAGAAACCTTGGGGACATGGTATACAACTAAAGTCAAACAACGCAGAGTCACTTGTGTAGTTGTGTGGCTATAAACGTTTCCTGAACACTAATTAGATACACGTGGGTGACGGAAGATGATAGCCAAAAGACCGGCAGAAACCTTGGGGACATGGTATACAACTAAAGTCAAACAACGCAGAGTCACTTGTGTAGTTGTGTGGCTATAAACGTTTCCTAAACACTAATTAGATACACGTGGGTTACAAAATGAAAGTTTCATGAATAGTAATTATGTGAGAGACCGAAAAGATGATTTTTAATATATATATATATATATATATATATATAATAAATCGTTTTTTATAAACTATAAAAAGCTTTATTTTAACCATCAAAATTGCTAACAAAAATTATTAACGAGCCGATAATAACCCTTATATAGATTATAAAAAAACCCAAAATTATTCATAGAATGGGTGAATAAGTCTAACCTAATTAACATTCTTAATTAAACATAATGCCTAAAGAAAAATTAAATAAAAAAACAAAAAAGTACGACCGATAAATTTCTTTTCTATCTGCCAGAGTCTAGACATTGTCTACTCGTCATCGACTCTTCGCTAGTTCACCTCAAGGCTTCAACCATCGCCTCACCTTCGGACTTCAACGAAACACCAACAATGGCCAGCCAACTCTATATTTAATTTCTTCAGGACTTCAAGGCTTTAATCGATTATATGAATTATGCTTGCATTTGTTATATTGAAAACAAGTTCTTTTTGAAAGTTGCAATCGAAGATGTTATGAAGCTTTTTCAAAACATGAAAATGCGTTGGTAACGATAATAATAAGTAATATCTTTTTTATTTAATATGACTATATATGTTATTGAATGTTGATGTACTTTTATTATGATAATAATATTGACTTTTATTCATCATGCCTAATGGTTGGCCGGCCCATCCGACCCGAATTTTATTTATCTTGAGTTCTATCTTGAAACCAATGCCATCTGTCATCGGCTACAGTCAGTCTCTCTCTCTCTCTCTCTCCATATAAATACATGTATATATCATAAAGTTACTAAAATTGATCTTTGACTTGTTGTAGGACTGATGCATTGAAAGGTTGGTGAATATGCAAAATATGCAGAAGGCAAGTTAGTGAACATACACAAGAAAACCAAAAGCCTGTTGCATAATTCAAATAATATCCATGACTCTTTATCTTCTATCGATGATCAAACACAACAACTGTCTGAAGCATCAAAACATGTTGAAGAACGTTTTAATATTGTGTTGGAGCATTCAGTACCGTTGGTTGGTTTATGATCAGTCTATTAATATAGCAGCCTCTCAAATGGAGCCGCAAAATGGACAAATGAAAATGAGTGAAAGGATAGAAGAAGGGATGATGATGAGTCTGCTAATAAGTTGGTGAAGAAATGAATAGTGTAAGACACAAAGCGGTTGAAATTAGTAAAGCTAGAAATGAAATGTTTATGAAGATAAATACTTTACAAAGTAAAGCAGATGATATTGACAACACAGCCGAAACTTCATTAGACAGGCACAAACAACTTTTTGAAAGCCAGAGTTCACCCTTGAAGTTATCCAAACCATCACACTGTTTCAATCACAAACACTAGAAGAAAGCATGTATACGTATATATATATATATACTATGTATGTATATCAGTATATGTGTATTAATTGACTTTAAATATTGTTGCAGAGAAAGTCTGCAACAGTTGATTTCACTTGGTAATATGCAACAACAGGAACTCATGCTCATGATCGTCTAATTGAGAATTCAAAACACATATTGGCTGCTCAGGTTCACCTTTTTATTAAGTTTGTCGTATATTCAGTTGCACGTATTATCGTTTTAATTTATATTTTACTGTTTGATAGGAAACTTTTGAGTCAAAGCAAGCAAGCATGGTTCTAGCAATTGACAGGCTTTTGACTTTGCACAACGCGCTTTTTATTGGAATCGCAGGTCATTAAAGCTTTCCTTGTATATTCTATAGCAATCTTCGTACTCTTCATGTTTACAAGCACAAAGCAAACCTACAATATCAGACCGAGGCTATACATTGTGCTCTGTGTGACATTTTTGATTGGATTTTTGGTGCTTCGATGTGGAACCGACATTGACCAACAAGCATGGATCATAAGCACTGTAAGGTTAATTAATATTTATCATCCTCGCTTCGTATCAACTTTCATATCCCATTTACACATAAAAAGACTGTGAGACATTGAACCATCTAATGCTTCAATCGCTAATCGAAAAGGTTAATGACATGCAAGTAAATAAACGGTTTTTATGCGAAGATAATTATGTTGACTGGCCTACATGGGTTGACTCAGATTTACCCGAAGATGAACCGGGCGGGCTTGACTATATCCCCCTGAAGAAGTCAGACGTTCATTAGTTTCTAAATCTTATAATTTTTGCCGCCGCCAGCCAATAACTTGAAGATTATAATGCATTTATTAAACCATTGTCATTGTTATATATGATGAAACTTATGACTTTACAACCTAGGGGGAATACTTTGTTCATTGTTTTTGAAGTAACTTGAACCCCAAGTATCCTTAGCTTCTGCATAGGTCTTACCAATTCCAAGATCAAGATCATTGTAATTCAAGTATGACCTTCTAGGAGCTTTTGAAACATAAGAAGTCATGTAATTATACAAGCTTCTAACCCAACTTATATGCGAAGATGTTTCATTTCCATCCCACAACCAAATACTCAATCATGTATAACGATCCACGTCTATGCATGTGGGAATGGGATCGCGGAGTCAGAAATCTCTTTCATCTTACCTCCGTATGGTGTTAACACCAGCATTTCCATTCCGGCTTCTATTTGATCATGTAAAACCTCCATATCCCTTCAAACCCGTCTTCCAAAATAGGATTCGTTGCAAAATCCGACTTTACTTTAAACGAATTCTTCGGTATCGCGGTTCTGTTTAACAGAATCTCCAACGGCTCCCCGGTTGTGAATTTAGAACCGATTACCACTTAGGCACTTATTCAATCCAACTCATTTCAGTACAATCTTCCCTAGTCAAACCCAATTCTGGAAATTCTTCTTTATTCATTAACACAAGTAACTGATCGATTCCACCAAGTTAAGTGTCTCGAAACTTGTTCGGATCGTTCAGTTTCTAGTACTCGGATTCACTACACTAAATATTAAGGGCGCGTTCGTTTTACAGAATTCGTGGGAATTCAAAGGAATTGGAATTAAAATCCCATGACATGGCGTGTTCGTTTCGTTGGAATTGGCATCTTAATTCCATTTTGGTGTGTTCGGTTGACAAGGAATTGGAATTGGAATTCAATTTCTTCAAATTCCTTTAAACAAAGGGATTCTAAATCCTTCCATCATGTGAAGGAATTCAAGTAAATTTGATGGAATCTTGAATTGGGCGACTAACATGGTTGCGTTCAAGTCGACATTTTGGGTGTGTTCACATTCAGGTCGACGCTACGAGTCTTGGCGCTTTCAGCTCGGTGCTCCGGGTCGGGTCGCGTTTGGGTCAACGCCCCGGGTCAGCTCGCATTCGGTTCGGCGCCTCGCGTCAGTTTGTGTTCGGTTTGACGCCAGGGTCAGTTCGGCTCAACCCGTCCCGGTCCGCCGACGCCCCAGCCATTTCATGGACCAAAAGGAAACAAAGAATAGAAACCGAAATGAAACGAAACCGAACTAACCAAAACGAAACAGAAAAAAAACATAAACCGAACAAAAAACTAACCAAAAAATTAAACCCGAACGGAAACGAAACAAAAAAAACGACATAAACGAACCAAAAAAACCGAAACGGGCCGAAACCAAAAAAACTGAATAAAATAAGCAAAAAAACGAACTTGAACCAAACATAAACAAAAAAAAAACATCATAATCGAACCAAAACAACCAAAACGTGTATTATAACCGATGATTGTTAAATAATAATAATAACTATATAAAGAGTTTGTTGGGTTTTTTTTATTTTAAATTACGCCTACGAGGGACCCGTGAAATGGTTAAGATGGTGAGTCTCTCATTCTAGTTTTCTTTTGGTCGTTGTGGTTTCCATTTTTTCATTTTCGGCTTTCATTTCTTCATTTCAGAAGTCTCACTTTCTTTTTCACTTAATGGGGCTATTAGCGACTAGTGGGCTTTTGTTTTCATTTAACAGGGCTATCAGTGACTCGGGGAATGATTAAGGAGGTGACTCTATCATTCCACCCATCATATCTTGTAAAACAGTTCAATCATCGCATTTTCGAGAAATTTCTACTTTATGTGATACACATGTATTATATAACCAACAATTGTTTAATGATAAATAAATAGTTTGCTGGATTTTTTTATTTTATATTGGGCCTACTAGGGATCGTGGGATGGTTAAAACGGTGACTCGTGTTTTGTTTTGCTTTTCTTCTCTTCTCTTTTCTTAGTTAGGTCCAGGAAAGTACAAGATAAGATATATATGACTAGTATACTAAGATGATAGCTAGAGACTAGAGATGAGAGTGCGGGATCTAGATTTGTAACAAATATTCGACTTTGCTTATGCAAATTGTTATGTACCAAAACCAAAGAATATCGTCAATGGGATACAATAAAAGAGGATCCTACTTCGCTCATGTATTGTTTTTTAACTCCCCTACTGTTGGTAAAGCTAGCCGTCTAATACAATTTCCGCATGTTGCAACAGCACACTAGTACATTTTTATTGACCATTAACACGAATCCCCAAGCCCGCCTACTGGATTGTACACCTCTATATCTAGCTATGTATATGGATGAGCGTGAGAGTCCACCGGGTACATATTCCCTGGTGGACTATTAATGTAAATATATGTAGGCAGTGGAGGACAGTTGACGCCAGGTTTTGGTAACAACTTGATCTTGCGTGTTGGTGGGGCGGTGTAGTCGCAAGGCTGGTTGCAAGTGATTTTAATAAGTAAACAATCTAATTAAAAAAACATAAAAAAGGTAGCAGATTAAGTATGGTTTTAAACAAGTATGTTTACATTATAAAAACAAGTAATAATTATATAACTTAAGATATCACAACCTCTGAGGCCCATGTTTACATATTATATAACAAGCACATAAATGATAATTTGGATGCATATGTTTAAATCAATAGGGCAAAGATCGGTAAAAGTTTGCCCTAACTCAAAAACTATGCAGTTAATGCGAATAAATATCATATATCAGTCTAGGAATGATATTTTCAGATATTGGTAATGAACTATTTAAGCATAAAACTTTTAACTGCATAAAATATAAACATTTGCATCATGTTTCAAATTTCACAAAAATGTACGGCACTGGTTCGTTTTCTTTGCTTGTTTGTAAAACATCTGTCAAAACATTAAAAAGAAATCATGAGCTACTTTTATTAGGATCATAATAATCAAGAATATGAAATAATTAAAGGAAATGTAACTCAAACCTTTGAAGCTGCACTAGGTCTGAACTTTTCTCAACTAAACTGTGGAGTTTTTCACCTCATTCAAGGACGCTATCAATAGTCTTGCGCTATAAAAAACACACATTTATGCATTAATAGAAAAAACAATCTTTTTTGCCAACACATTCTTCATATTCATATCTAATCAACAAACAATATTTCTAGATTTAGTTTCCAATTTGTTGCAAAAACGCAGATCAAATATTCTTACCAGGGTTCCCATCTATCTGCAAAACTCGAACCTTGCGAACAGGTTTGATCAGAAAACCGAGGCTGTGGATATCCTCGTGACCCGTCTTTCACACCATCTCGTCTAGTAACTTGCCTACTTGAAGGGGAATCGGTTTCTAAAAGCTTGACCCGCTTGTTTGGATATCCTCGTGACCCGTCGTCTTTCATATCATCTCGTCTAGTTACTTGCCTAGTTGAAGTGGACGCGGCTTGTGAAAGTGTTTACGCGTTTGCTATTAACTCTCTCGGAACAAAAAAAATCTTTTTGTCGTCTAACTCCTTTGAAACAAAGATGTTCCATTTGTGTATGTGACAGAACGGTTTCGCGAGTGGTGTTTATTTCACTTGTGTCTTCTGATTGACGAGTATAATTACCAAACAGACCTCCTGAACCTTCTTCTTCTTCCATGGCTTCATCATCCTCAGCCCATGACACCCGTGAGCTAAATGTTTTAACGCGCTTGAGTGTTTTTTGGTTTTTAACCATGTTTGCACCGTCTTTCGAGCTACCAAAAGAGACCGCGTCTTTAATGTTTTTGATATCACGATTATCCTCATTGTTAATGTATTTATTCAAATCATCGACTGTTAAACAATAAACAAAGAAAACATAAATTCACTTATACCATATTAGCTGCAAATTTGCAATGCAACGAATTGTAAGTCTCTCAACTAATTTAAACCTCAAATAATCTCACAACGGACAGAACATATAACGATATTGGTGTATCTGAATCGAATTTCATAACTTGCATCCGAAGAGAAAACAAGGATTAAAATATCAATGAGGGGCAACAGTTAATATGATTAATTCAACAAGTGTTTTTACACGGGTGAAGCAGGTTAAATGCATGCATGACATGTTCCAAAGCAACCGTGCGTTGCCACAGAAAGTCGAGCGATATCAGTTTGAGTCGTAAGTTGAAATAGCAAATACCAAAAATTTTGTGTGCGTACATAAAGGTTCGTTTAACGGACCCAATGAACATAACTGAGCAAACATAACCAAGTGAGACACACACAAAATGCCCCTTTTATGTTTATACTTATATAACTAATTACTTACACGTTCGTTTAGTTATATGAAAAAAAAAATGTTGTTCATGTTAATTGAGTATCGGTTTGACAGACTAAGATTCAAGAGCACCAACAAGGGTTTCCTACTAGTATGTGTATCATAAAATTAGGGCTATCACTTTTTACCGGAAACCCAACCCGAAAAAACCCGTACCCGTACCCGAGAAATGACTAACCCGAACCCAAAATTACCCGAACACGAAAAACCCGTGAGAGATTTGGGTTGGGTTTCAGGGTTAAAATTTAAAATTTTAAAACCCGAAACCTACCACCCATAATATATATATATATATATATGCATGCATATATATATTGTGGGATCCCACCTTAGGTTTCAACTAGGATCCACAAAGTAGGATCTTATACTCTAGGCAAGGATCCCACCTTAATGATGAATCATTTTATTTATATTATATATTTAATATTAATATTATTCGAGCCCACGTGTCATGTATTAGATGATGTAACTTGTATTTATGTATTATGTAATACATATAATATGTAATCATAGATTTACATACTATAATAAATGACAAAACTACCCTCAAATAATATTAAAAATAAATTAATAAAAGATTGGTTGTTAAAGAGTTTGTAAAGTTTTTAAACTATTTAGAGTTCTGAAAAGATCCAAACCCATATACACACATTCATATATATATATATATATATATAATGAAAACTTACAAAGTTTTTCCACATGTCACTCTCACGTCAATTATTAAAATGACGATATTTCAGTATCCTTTTCCGCCAATTTAAGGGTGAGCTCTTCGACCTTTTTTTCAAGTTCAAAAGAAAGTTAAAAAATACAGTTAACATTGATATTAAAAAATTCTTACTCACCAGAATAATAACTCATAATAATATAATATATCTAAATTATGTTTAAGTAGCGTTTTCTAAACGAATTCTGCGTTTTTTTCTTTTTCCCTATCAATAGTCTGAATAAAATATATATATATTATTATATATTAAGGCATAATAATTTAAAAACTTCTAATAACTAATCATTTTAATTATTTATTTTATATATTTAACATTATTTGAGTCTGTTTTTGTCATTTATTAGATGTAACTTACAATTTATATATTTACAATTTTGAAGGTCGGTATGCATAACAATTTGTACATTGTGGATCACGATTTGTACTTGGACTTTCAGCTTTATTGAGTGTCGTGTGTCCTTATCTTTACACGTATTTTACAGCTACGTGTCATACTCCCCACTTTTATCTTCATCTGCTAAAACACTTATTTGTGTTTGTAACTCCATTTCTACCACGTTCACTCATCTATACTGTGACATCCGTCAAATTTGAGTCTCGCGTTGTATTAGTTTGTAAACTTTTATTCCTTTTTTTTAAAACCGACTCAACATTTTTAGAACTTATTTAATTATTATATAATAATATTTTTGACCTTGCTCATAAATAAAACGATGTTTGTCACATTATAGTGTCGTTAAGAAAAACATAAGGGGTTCAAATTAATTTTCGTTAAGTTGTTATAAGCATTAGAAACCTTTAAGCTCGTATTAAACCATTATTGAAACTTGAGGGACCAAAATTGTAACTTTTATACCCACCTATATAAACTAACAACCCTAACCATATTATTATCCCAGCCGTCACTTTCTCTCTTGAGCCGTTTTCCGGCAAGCTCCGGCGACGCCATCTCCGGCCACCACCTCCCACCGCACCACCACAAAAACCCTAAACCTAACTTTAACATCACAAACAAATCACCCAGCCGCCACCACCACCTCCTTGCCGTTTTTCCGGCGACTCCGACGACGCGGCTTCCAACCCCAAACACCTCCGACGCGACCTCCAGCACCTTATTCTCTTCTCTCGAAATTCCGGCAAGCTCTCTCCCTATTCACGGTTTTCCGGTGACCGGAAAACCAGCCACCGGTACCGCCGTGCACCGTCTTTCTCTCTCTCTCTATCTCTCTTTCCGTCTCTCTCTCTCTATCTCTCTCCCTCGGCTCTCTTTTTCCTTTCTCTCTCTCTCTCTCTCTCTCCGGCCGCGGTCACGAATCTCCGGCGGTTTTGGCTCGGGTTTTTCTCGGTGTAGAACCACGACCTCACGATCACCTAATAGGTAAATTAATTTGGGTGTCGGTGTTATTAATTTTCATGTATCGAATTTAAGATTTAAATTCGTTAATAACCGGTTATATATATTTGGTTATATACTTTGAAACGAATCGGTTTGGGTATGGAGTTGGTTTGGCTTGGGGAAAAGATGAACACCCGGAAAATGAATATATGTTATTTTCTTATGGGTTTAAATTAACAATTGTTATTTTGGTTCGGTTGGTTTGTACATAAGTTGTTGAACGAGAGGTCTCGGGTTCGGGTCTCGTCCTAGCCGGTTTTGGTAGTATATTTTCATACTATAAAATTTATTGTTACTATTAATACTAATATCGCTACGTAAAGATTATTATTAGTATTATTACATATAACTTACCATTATATTTATTTATCATTAATATTATTATTATTATTATCATTATTCTTATAAATATTTAAGTTATTATTATTAATAAAGACCATATTATTATTATTTATTAAAAATCATATTTCTATCATTATTTATTAACAATAATATTATTATACTTATTTTGTAAATTCGTTTAGAAATCGAACCAACATAAAGTATGGTATCATTACTTACTATCAATTATTTATTATTATTATTTTTTTTATCAACAACACTTTAACTAATACCAAGATTTCTATTCTATGACTATTAACATTAGTATTATTAATAATAATTATTGTTATAATTATTATACTATATTAGTTTTATTAAAAATAATTATTGTTATTATTATTAACATCATTATCTTATATATCTATATATATATCCAACATATCTTTTAGAATTATTATTATCATTAATATCTTATCATTAATAATATTATTATAAACTTGATTATCAATTCATTTTTATAAAACCGAACCCTTGATTTAAAACCCGTCTTGTCTCTATAAATATTGGTTTTGTTATTTAAAAGCCCCAATAAAATAATATTATTTTATTTTAAATTACCAATTAAGTACGAGTCCCTAATCGTTAACAAATTAACCGATAACCCGATTAACAACCGAACCTTCTCGTTCAATGTTTCAAATGAAGTTTCAACTAAAGTTCAAGTTCATTAATGTATTTTATTTATTCGTTTTCATTTAGCTTTCAAGTTGGATTCGTTCGTTTCGTTCACAAGCTTTCTACATTTCGGTCATTTATTATTTTTCGATTCGTCAATCGAGGTGAGTACATTTCATCCCCCGTTTTCCATTTTATGTTTTGGGGGTAACATGCATACTTATTCAAAACAAGAATGATTTATTATACATTTTTCTCAAACCACAAACTTTAGGGTATATGATACTTGGAATACTTGTTCTTTTGTGTGTTATATGCCTCATATGCTTTACGTGCTCGAGTGTTTATTTTTATGTTGTTGTTGAGCCTCATTAAGTATGATCATACGCTCCCCTAACTACTTAGCCTTGTGCTAGTAGAATAGGGCCTCATTATCCGAGTATGTCGGTTGTTACCGAGTAGAAAGGATCCTCATTTACATATGTTTTATATGCCACGGTTGATGCTTTTATTTATAGTCTCATATACGTTTGTGGATTTCGCTCATATTATATATACTCAACTATGAAATTGCTCACCAACATACGTGTTGACAAAATATTATTTTATGCTTTGTTACAGGTTTGACTTTTATCGACTTGAGGACTTGTCGGAAAACGTTACCAAGACTATTAGGATATTAGTAAAACGAACAATATATTTGTTTACTTGTGTTCAATTTGTTTGTATGACCAAGATGTGTTGTTTATTGATTTGTGACATAAATGAGTTGATTAAATATTTTCACTTTAATAGTGTCTTGTGTATTTGTCCAATCACGTTGCACCCCGGCATGTTCCGCCTTTGGTCGGGGTGTGACATCTACTATCATCTAATATTCTAATTCATCAGCCGTTTCCGATCAAATCCTTTTGGGGATCAACTAACACCAATGCCGGCTTCATCTTATTGGTATATAACATCCTAAATATTATAATGTTAAATAAAGAAAGTTACGTTTAGTGATTTCGCGTTATTAATTAATTAATATCGAGTAAGGAACGGATCATGGACTTAGATTAATTAAGGTGGATTAAGTGGTAATGGGCTTTAGGTCCATGGGCTTCAAGAGGTATTAAATACCCTCTTAAACCAACCTAAAACCTTAAACCCTCATTTATATCCATCCTAATCTCTACACACTCAAACACACACACACACCCCTACACCATAAACCTTCGGCCGAGAGTGAAGGTGAGATTCGAGCCACACAAGCATCGATTCTGGATATATTCTCGTGATACAAGATAGATTCGAGGCCTAACTTTCGTAACCAAGCTATACCGTAACCTTCAAACGTATTAAAGGTATGTTCTCCATGTTAAAGTTTACGTTTTCATGAACGGTTAGTCTTGAGACTTAAACCCATAGTAGATCGGGCCTAAACTAGTATTAAAGTAGCAAACTTGATGTTAAAATGAACCTAACGAATCTGCGATTATGAGCGGCCCGTTAAAGAAAACCTTATTGAACGTTTTAAGCCTAAAGGTCCAAACTTTACGCTTGTCCGGGTCAAGTCTTATCCAAAGTTGGCCATGGGATCGATTACGAGAATGGTAAAAAGGTTTATACGTTGAAATGTAGCCGATTAGCGGAGTTAAACTAAACCAGTGGCCGTCACTGGATAACTTCGCTGAAGGCAAGTTCGCCTACTGTGAACTTCGCCTAGTATAAGTTCGCTTGTATATGTTAGCCAAGCCATAACTTCGCCTGGTGTTAAGTTCGCTTAATGTTAAGTTCGCTTAACACTAAGTTCGCTTACAATATGTTCGCTTAATGTTAAGTTCGCTTAACACTAAGTTCGCTTACAGTAAGTTCGCTTAATGTTAAGTTCGCTTATTAAGCTCGACCCCAGCCAGGGGCTCTGCCCCTTGGACCCTGCTAGGGGCTGCCGCCCCTAGACCCCGCTGCGAGGGGCGCTGCCCCCGGACCCCCGTTCGTTGTGGGTTATATAAAGATAGAAATACAACATGAGTAGTAGTAGTTAATTGATACATGTAAATATTATACAGTTAGCCGTGCACAGCTCAAGAAGGGAATAACGATTAACGGAGAGCGTAACAGGATTCATGTGAGTTTCTAGCCCCACTTCCTTGTTATGTTTTCGGGGCTGTGTGCATACTCGATGTGATAGTTAGTACACTTATCTTAAGTGGTAAGTGTATGCCTTGTATGATTTATGTATGATGATTGTTTGACGGTGCGTGAACGATCTTCGGATATTGCATGTACCGTCAGGTGGTAGGTAAGATATGATTGATAAGTATGATGAAAGATATGATGTATGTATGAATATATGATGTATGCATAATGTATGTATGTTATGATGATGGTACGTGAACGCTCTTCGGAGATTGCACGTATTGTCAAGGAAAGTATGTATGAACAGGTACGGTACAGTTACACTAAACAAGGGACCAGACCCTGATAATATCTGTGATGTTAGGGACCAGACCCTAATAATATCTGTGATGTTAGGGACCAGACCCTAATAATATCTGTGATGTTAGGGACCAGACCCTTATAATATCTGTGATGTTAGGGACCAGACCCTTATAATATTTGTGAGGTTATAGGGCGAAAGGCTCTTTAAAACGTATGATTATGTATGTAAAGAAAGTATGAAGGTAAGAATGAAAGTATATGCACTTATGTGTGTATGAAAGAAAGTTAAGAGGTTAAGTATGAAATGTAAGAAGGTATTGTATGATTATGTGATTAACTAGAACTCACTCAGCGTAGCTGACTTTTAATATGCACGCAGGTAAGTAGAATGAGGCAGGTAGCTTGAGGATGACACATGGCAGAGTTGGACGAAGCTGACATCTGAAGATTTTGCTATGACGTTTTGTTTTAAAAGACTATGTTTCGTCTTTAAATGACTATGAATGCTCGATAAGACAAGAATTATGGTTATGGAATGTAATGGTTTGAATGTTTTTAATGTTCCGCGAATGTTTAATTAACTCTGATATTTAGAACTGCGTTTATGAGTAAATCCAACACGAAAGTAGGGCTACCGGTAACGGGGCTTTACATGGTATGAACCCTAAATTGGGCTTGGTGGTTCAGTTGTCCACTAACGGATCTACCGTTGCCGGGTTCCGATTGGGAACCCAGGCGGCGTTCGGAGAGGACGGTTGTCTGTCGTTGTCGGGTTCCAATTTGGAACCCTTGGTGGCGGTGGATTTATGATGGCGAATCACAACTGGTAGTGGTGTGGTGGTTCAGTATTCTCTTAGTGGTCCGATGGGCGGATTTGGTGCTATTGGGTTCATTTATGGAACCATAGGCGACCCGGCGTGGTGCTGGAGTGGTGATGGCTGTTGTGGTTAGTGGCTGTCCCAACTCACATGTTCTTCGAGCTACTATTGACGACGGCTACACGGCCGTTAATGTCGGCAGCCGATAACATTTGTGAGTCGATTTGGTTTACAAAGGCTATGATGATTAGGTACCTGAGCCTATTTGTGATTTTATTTGTCAGCAATCTTCTATTGTTGGTTGGGTTTCTTCGATTTAATATATCCTTTAGCACATGAGATTGTAGGTGGTTTGTCATTTAAAATCTAAATTTGATAAGAGTTTTTGTAGTGTTGTTGTCACACTTTTCCCAGCTACTGTTGCCGGTGGCTATACCACCGTCAATGGCGGCAGTTAACGGTGATTGTGGGTCTATTTAGTTGATAAAGGCTATGATGGTGATCATGTATATGATCTGTTTCTTAACAACCTTTATTCCTTTGAATACTGTTGGTTGGATTTTCTTTGGATTGATTTGTGATTTGGTTTGGTTGATAAAGGTGTTTAGGTGGTTTTTTGGTTAAACTCTAAATATGATGACAGTTTTTGTTGCGTTATTGCGTTGGCTTTTTAGTTTGGATGATAAAGGCTAGGGTGATGGTGTAATAATATAGGCTATGATGACGATGTATTTTGTGGTTTTCATTGGGTTTGCCAAATGTTGACCATGAAGACACGCTGGTTGCTTCGCGGGCTTTAATCATCATCAAAACACCGCCGCATCGCTACGGGTCAACCTACTAGTTATGTAATAATTATGTGATACGCATCACAAAACTACTCTCAAATAATATTAGAAATAAAAAATAAAAAGATTGATTGTTAAATAGTCCGTAAAGTTCTTAAACTATTTAGAGTTATGAAAAGATTCAAACCCATACACATGTGCCGAATAGTTACCAAATTTGCCGAATAGTTACCAAAAAATTTGAAGAGGTGTAATTAGTACCTATAGTTGTGCTTCGATTAATATACTCATATCAGGTACTCCCTTTATATTTCATAAAAATATATTTGAACGCTACTCATTTAAACATCTCAATATTTTGTTTTGATTCTCTTTTTTACAACTTTTTTAAAGATAAGTCTATCTATATAACCAATTAGGCTATGCGTAGTGGAGGGGCTACAATTGAGGGCGAATTACGCCGTGTGGCGCCCGGTCAACAAGGGGTAAGAATTTGTTTTTAGGGTGTAATGGTGTAGGGGCTACAACTTGTGATATAATAATATATATAATATATATATATATGTATGTATATTTAACACACACACATCCATACATGTCGGCCCCACCACCTTGAAAATTCGCCCCTGCCCATTTTCGCCCAAATATCGCCCCCGGGGGCGGTGTTCGCGCCCTTTATCGCCCCTTCTCGCCACAAATTGTAGCCCACTACACTTGGCCTTACCCCCTCTCTGTTACAAATTCACAACCACTTTTTTTTGCTCCACTATAATATTAAAATTTTTGAAAAAAAATCTGTGTTTTGCCCAAAAATTGTATAAACCAGACCATGAACACCGCACATAGGGCTGTTCAAAAAGCCCGAGGCTCGAGGCTCACTTGAAAATAGCTCGGCTTGAAAACGCCCGCTTTTAAATGAGCTCGACTCGACTCGGCTCGATTTCTAAACGAGTCGAGCTCGGGCCAGAGTGAGCTCGGCTCGTTGGCTCATTTAGATTAAACCCTAATTTTTAATATCTATATATAATAATAGCATCCCAAAAGATAAATAAATAAAAATTATACATATATTATGTTACTCGATACCTAAAACCTTATAAAAAAATAACTAAAATAAAACATATAAAGTTATAAATTCTCTAGTTTATAAATTTATATAATATGTATGTTAAAATTAAAACTTTTTGTCTTTTATATATCAAAATTTGTGAAATATAAAATAAAAAAATAATAATAAAAAAATTAAGGGAGCCTGGCGACGAGCTCGAGTTAGGCTCGAGCTATAAACGAGCCGAGATCGATTTTTTAGCTCGATAAAGAAAGCGAGCCGAGCTCGAGCCAACTCGATTAAATTCGAGCTCGAGCACCCTGTGGCTCGACTCGACTCGTTTACAGCCTTAACCGCAGATGTATGCAAGAGACCAGTTTTGAACACTTTGACTAGGACGCGGTTTGGGGTTAAAGACTGATTTATGCACAATTTATAATCATTGCCTCTCAACTAAACACGGTACCTACGGTAAAACCCAAATAAGGAATGGTTTGGCCACATATGATGCAAGTAAGTAAAAGAGGAATGAGATATTATACCTAATTTTCCGAGACCCACCAGTTCCAACTATAATTAGAGAACAAAAAGCAGCCATGGAATCTTATAACAAAATAGTCTTCCACACCAACACAACTTCATGGGATCCAAGGGCTAGAACATGAAGAGGTTAGAAAAAAAAAACGAAACTGGTATGTGTATGTGGAGGTCCGACGGTGGTGGAGACAAGTGACCGATGGACTGATGGTGGTGGAAAGGAGGTCCGACGGTGGTGGAGACAAGTGACCGATGGACTGATGGTGGTGGAAAGGAGGTCCGACGATAGTGGAGACAAGTGACCGATGGACTGATGGTGGTGGAGAGGAGGTCCGATTTGCTGATCTAGGGTTGAAGAAGATGAAGGCCATTGTTAGTTCTAATGTGTCATGTGTTAAACAAATTTAGGGTTTTGTTATTATATGTGTTGAATAAAATGAAATTAAAAAACATTAAATTTGTAGGTTCCAGCCGGATCTACACGGAATATCCCGTTCTACGTAGGTGCGGAATCCCTACGTAAGACGTTACGAGCGTAGAAGACGATACGAGTTAACACTATCGAACACACGTTACAATAAGCAAAGACACTTTGTATTGCAACCGGAAACACGTGATATCAATCACTGATTACAGAACTCGTAAACACGTAAACTAAACTTGTTACAAAATAAGCCGTAACCTAATGAATATATATCACGACAACTTCGCCTGGCATGTTCAGGCGAAGTTGTCACTAACTTCGCTTATCTAACAAGTTCGCCTATATCAGCGAACTTGTTAGCTAACTTCGCTTACATACAAACACAAATCCAAACGACTCGATTACAGACACTATATACTGAACTACTGACATCATGCACCAACAGACTCCCCCTTGGCAGTAGCTTCATATCTTTATGTTCAAACACGTGTCTAGTAATCTTCAAAAATCTTGAATCTTCATCTTTAAGCATGAACTCCTTGACGTACACAAACTGATACAATTCTTTGATATTTCTTCGCTTCGTCCTTCCAAGTAGGAATATAAAATATCTTCTTCTCATTCAGCACCTGCAGATCAGCTTGAGACAAGTTCACTAGATGCATCGGATCATAGACTCTCAGCAGCTCTTGTTCATCTTCGTCCTCCATTACTGCTTCAGCTGTTTCACAATCTACATACCACCACTTTAGATCTTTGAGAACATCCTTGGGCATTTGTTTCATCGGCACTTCTTTCAAACACCGGATTGGTTTATACTTCATAATCATCCAAGGCTTGCCATCTGCTCTCAGTCCTCTATCTTTGTCTTCGATAAGTTTTCCCTTTTGTGGTTTCAACAGCTCGAACTTCTTTTCCTTTATACTCTCCTTCCATACTATCTTCCCGATGACTCTAGCCATATTATCATCACTTCTGTTTATCAATCCCAATCTGGCTAAGTCTTTCACTTCACATTCAGGCAATGTATTCAACGATCTCAACAACCTTTTGAAGTACTGAACACCATCATACATTTTAATCACAAAGAGCCTCAACTGCTCATCATATATCCAGCAAATGATCCCCTTTCTCGATTCAGCATAGCCTCTAATGTTGTAACTCTTCTTAAACATAGTAGGGACCGCCGGTTTCTTCGTTTTTACGAACCATTGAGAATTAGCCTTCTTTCCATCTAGGCTGCTCTTCCCATTCCGTCTCATCATTTCCAATCTCTTTACCCATATCTGGCTTATCAACTTATGGTATCTCATGCTCCACATTCTCTTCTACAATCTCTCCCTCTTCAATATCATTATCAATCACTATCTCTGCACCAATCTTCTCTATCTCATCCACTGGTAATACATCATCATCACCTATATACTCATCATTCATCTCCTCAACATCCACTACCACCCCACCATCACCACCAGCTGCACTTGTCGACTCCCCCTGAGTTGTGGAAGTCCCAAGAGCTTGTACAGTTCTTGGCAACTCACCACCTGCACCTTTCGATGCAATGAGATCATCGTCTCTATCATTTCGCTTCTTAGTCCTCAGCTCATCGCCTTTACAGCTCGTCTCCCCCTGAGATGCCAAGAACTCCTTCAAAGCATCAATAATTTTGCCATGTTCTACCAGCAGGGACGACTGTATCTGATTCTCTGCAACAAGGCGCTGAATAGCATGGGTCTGGATAAGATTCACCCTTGATTGTTCTACCACGACCCGTTCAAGTGCTGCTATTCGTTCAGAGTCTGATAGGGTTGCATCGAAATCAAACCTCAGATGTGATATATCTTGAGTGTACTGAGGAGGGATTTCCAATGTAACCGGGACCTCAGAAGTAGGCGTATAAGTAACCGTAGGTGGCAACGTAACTGGTAATCCTGCAGTTGCTACAACCGTCGACTCAATAAATCGTGCCACAACCTCCGTTGGAGTAAGAGTTGGAGGTGGCAACGATACAATGTCCGGAGCCGAAAGTTGGAATGTAGTGGGTGGGAGGCCAAATGTAGATGATGTAGCCACCACGGGAACATCCGTAGCGCTTGGCCTTGTAACTTGTAATGTTGAAGGGACCATTGTCATACCGGACAGTGCGGGTGGAGTGAAACGTACCACCCTTGAGCTCTCACCAGCTCCCGAACCTGCACCTATCCGTTCCCTTCTTGATCTGCGAATCAACTGATGTACCTCTTCCTCATAGTCTGACTCGCTGTCATCATCAGTTCTCTTCCTTTTCCCATGAGTTCGTTCTTGAGTTACCAAAATTCGTCTCGCTTCGGCCAACTCATCTTCAGAATCAGAGTCAGCCACCGTTGTAGCTGCCCTAGTCACATGCACACTCGAAACTCTTTCAACTGAGAATTGCACATTTTCCTCAGGGTCCACCCTCTCCATATCAAATAATCCTTGACCACCAAACTCTGCGTCAAGGTCTACATTCTCCTCCGGTGACACAACAGGAGCAGCAGGTATGGCTTGAGGTGCTCCTGCCTGTTGTGGTGCCGGGTCCCGAAACTCGTCCCCACGAGCAGGCACATACTCCGGGTTGATCAAGTACCCAAAAAGTGGAGTATGTCGAGGACGGAGCTCAGGTTTGCTCCTCGCACTGGAGGATCTGCATTGGGCGAAGATCCGTTTGCTCACACTTTCAACGTATCTGATCGGGCGGCGCTGAGGTAGCGTTGGAGCAACATGATTCAAGATCATTTGGATGAATCTTGGATACATGATAAATCTCTCACGCGCCACCGCTCTTCTCTGTCGATCGATCTCGTAGAAGACCATCTGACTAAAGCTGTAACGCTTATTATAAGTCAGAGCAGTCATCGCCGACTGCATGGTCGCGCCCATGCCATCAGTACCCGCCTTTCTCCCTGACATGCATACAATCATGACATGCA
This sequence comes from Bidens hawaiensis, assembly GCF_021521415.1. Taxonomy (NCBI): domain Eukaryota; kingdom Viridiplantae; phylum Streptophyta; class Magnoliopsida; order Asterales; family Asteraceae; genus Bidens; species Bidens hawaiensis. Next base: position 662,565 of record NW_027491796.1, on the reverse strand, counting down.
TGAGAAAGCGCCACTGATAGAGTAAGAACCCCTTCCGTCTCTGAGTATCCCCCAAGGGACCAGAGTATCCCATCCTCAGAAACGCTCCATCTCGGAAAGGAGCTACAAAGTCTGTCGGGTCATCCCTCGTCTCATCTCCAAAACGTAAAGCCGCCCGGATTTGTTCAGATGAGAACAGAACAATCTGATTGTTGACGGTTGCGCGCATCACCGGGGGCTCGACGCGACAGTCATACTCCACGGTCTGCCAAAAATCCTCAATGTTTGGCAAGGATATCGGCAGAGTTGTTGTAATCGCGTGGAATATACGCGAGCGTAGTAAGAATGTGATGATTTCGCGGAAATCAACACCACTCGCGTCCGGGTCTAATGTTATATACATGTTGTGACCCGGGAAGAACTGTCTTTGGTTATCTCCACCGTCATCACCGCCTGCACCACCTGCTCCAGCTACAGCAGCCATATCTGCAACAAACAGGCTAAGTTAGATAAACGTTAAAGCAAATCACAAGTTCGTCTGTTACCATGAGCGAAGTTGTGATCTATTCTGTATAGGCGAAGTTAGAGGTGGGGCGAAGTTGGGAACAACTTCGCCTCAACTTGAACTTCGCCGGATAACAGTTAAGTAAAAAGAGCAAGGCGAAGTTAATGATAACTTCGCCTAACCACAACATCGCCTCAAATACTGTTACGCAATAAAATATTAGGCGAAGTTAAACCTCAGGCGAAGTTACGGATAACTTCGCCTAAACTGTAACTTCGCTGAATATGAAACGGCGACAGTTAGGTTTTCAATTCGACGTGAAGTTGGTGAATTTGGAGATTGCGGATCTCGTAAAACTTGATTTTATGATGATCTAGACGTTTAAGTGGATTACGACCACGTGAAAACACATTTGAAAATCGGGTGTTAAGGTTTCGAATAGACAAGGTCGTAAATCGGGTCGAAACGACCGATGATTAACGTCAATTGTCAGTGAATATACGATGTATCGACACTACACACCTTTAATCGGATTAGAACGAAGGAAAAATAAACACAGATGAGATCGATAGATAAGTTCGCTTAGGGTTACGGAAGGTAAGTTCGCTGGGTTTTGAAAAGTAATAAACAGTTTGACCTTAAAACTTCTTTATATATGGTCAAAATTTTACAGGCGAAGTTATGGATAACTTCGCCTATTGCAGGCGAAGTTATGCACAACTTCGCCGATATTAAAATTTTCAAAACAAACCCCTATAATTTGAACAATTTTCAATTTAGTTTTAAAACAACCTTTAAAGCGTTAAATGATACGAACAAGACCAAGTAACCAGGTATAAAATCATACAACTACATAAGTAGAAAAAACTTTTAAAAATTAAAGTACACGGGATCAAATTTCAGTCTCGACAGGGACTACCATGTTTTAGAAAAGACCCGAACAGGAATCATACTAACTACGTGACTGTCACACAGATCCGTGTTCAGCTGTATTATGACATAAATAAACAGGTTGTAAGCAGGTAATTAACTTAAAATGGTTTTCATCGTTTCTGTGATACGGGTTAGGTCAATTAAGCTCAAAACTTAAGTGGGCAACAACTCAGAGATTATGATGCATCCTATCTATTCTCAAAGCGTATTTGGCTTTCCCCAAGTCACCCCGAGTTGACCTCGACCCGTAGTGTCTGATTAAATAGTAAGTACTCTTCAATCTTCACGGGAATCAGAACACTCACGGGCTCGTGTATGACTGGGTAATCGCTTTTCTGCCTATCATACGGAAAGATATATATGGAGACATACACAACTCTTAAGGAGTTTCCACGTAAAATCGAGTAGATTTAGTTAGTATCACTTCTACTTTTACGCACCATAAAAAGCTACCATGACATACAATGACTGTTCTAAAGTCTTTTAGGCCTAATAACTTCACTAGTTAAGCACACAGAATCAGTATATCTATCACTTTCCAAGGTTGGATCAATTTTCTGTTAAACATAGTAAATGAACTTCTTACGAAGTAGTAGACTTGAAAAATAATTTCATCTCGCGCAAAGAAAATTTTAACTTCAATCGCCCCGATCAAATTGAAGTTTTCAGGTAAACGGCTATCCTGAAGATCCAATGGATCAGCTGGACCGACCACATACAAGTATGTGTCCTTCTAACTAAGTATGATCGACTAATTTTCAGCGAAAGAATAAAAACCCATCATAAACCGCCACGGTCACTTTAGTCATCTGGTTAATGGCTATCCTCATATTCTACAAGTAGAAATGAGGACCAAACATATCCGAAGATATGTCCTTCAAACTGAGGCAACCGAAAAAATTCTAAGCGATAGTGACGTTTTTTTTTTTTTTTAATCAAAGTCACAAAACACGGTTACTCGGGATTGATCATCCCATTCAGCTCAACAAGGTTTTGAAAACGATTTTTGTCAAACGCTTTAGTGAACAAGTCAGCGAAATTATCTAACGTATCAACCTTTTCGAGCACAATCAGTTTCTTCTCAGCACAATCCCGTATAAAATGATGACGGATGTCAATATGTTTAGTTTTGCTATGCTTTACGGGATTGTTAGTTACTGAGATAGCAGCAGTATTATCAATGCAAATAGGAGTATGAGTGAAATTCAGACAATAATCGCGCAACTGTTGTTGAATCCAAAGAACCTGGGAGCAGCAGTTGGATGCTGCCATGTATTCTGCTTCACAGGTTGAAATGGCGACTGAGGTCTGCTTCTTGCATTGCCATGACACTAATCTGCCTCCAAGAAACTGACATCCACCTGTTGTTGACTTCCGAATCTGATTGCACCCTCCATAATCAGAATCTGTGTAGGCGACCAACTCCAAGTCTCCTCCTTTCGTGTACCACAATCCCAGCTTAGGTTTGCCCTTGAGATACCGTAATATCCTCTTCGCACCCTTCAATTGAGATTCCTTTGGGTTTGCCTGAAAGCGAGCACAAAGACAAACTGCAAACATAATATCAGGTCTAGAAGCAGTTAAGTACATTAAAGAACCTATTATTGCCCGATATTGGGTTGGGTCCACGTCTGCATCGTTGTCTGAATCAGCACCCAATTTATGGTTGACGCAGACTGGAGTATCAAATGGAGTGATGTCCTCCATCTTGAAGCGTTTGAGAACATCATGGACATACTTAGTCTGATGAATGAACATCCCATCTTTCTTCTGATCAACCTGCAGTCCTAAAAAGAAAGTTAGTTCACCCATAGCACTCATTTCAAATTTCTTATTCATGACGGCCTCAAACTCCTGACACATGGCGACTTTTGATGCAGCAAAGATGATGTCGTCCACGTAGACTTGCACAAGAAGAAAGTCGCTCCCTTTTCTCCTGAAGAACAGTGTGCTGTCAATCTTTCCCCTTTCAAAATCATTCTCAAGCAAGTAGTCGGATAGTGTTGAGTACCAGGCACGAGGGGCCTGATGTAGCCCATACAGTGCTTTACTTAGCTTGTATACGTGATCAGGAAAGTCTGGGTCAGGAAAACCCGGAGGTTGCTCAACGTACACAACCTCATCGACTTTGCCGTTAAGGAACGCACTCTTCACGTCTAACTGAACTACCTTCATCTCCTTATGTGCAGCAAATGCCAAAAACAAACGAATGGCTTCCAATCTTGCTACAGGAGCAAACACCTCATTGTAATCGATCCCCTCTTGCTGATTAAAACCTTTTACAACCAGCCTCGCCTTGTTCCTGATAATAATCCCTTTCTCATCTCTCTTGCATTTGAAAACCCATTTGGTGCCAATCGCATGCACATTCTTCGGTTTTGCAACCAAGTTCCATACCTCCATCTTTTTGAACTGGGCTAACTCTTCTTGCATGGCTTCGACACACGAGCTGTCCTTGAGAGCCATTTGATAGTTCTTTGGTTCAATCTGGCTGATGAAGCAGGTGTACAAGCATTCGTTTATGATTCCAGTATCTTTAATGCTTGTGTAAACACAGGTGTGCTCATTCAAGCTTTGTCTTGTTTGTACACCGTCGGACAGATCACCTATCACATTCTCCAAAGGGTGATTTTTGTGAACTCTCGTAGTCGGAACTGCACTGACTTGCAGATTGTCTTCCAGGTTCGAAGGTAGCTCATCAATGGGTGATTGCTGTTGAGAGTGAAAAGGATTGAAGAATTCCTCTTCAGTAGAGGCAGCAGGGGTATCGACAGCATTTGACGAGGAAGGCTGACATTCATCGTACAGCGGTCTTTGCACAACATTGTCTTCCTCATCGTAAATCATCCTCGAAGCTATTCTTTCATCTACTTCTGCACAATCCAAGTAAGGCATGTTAAAAGATCTAAAAAGTCTATCATAGTCGAAAACCCCAGCGGGTCCCGTGCTTGGTTTTGGTGATTTGTAACTTGTGATATCAGTGTTACAGACCACCTCAACCTTGCTGGTCGTTATATTAAAGACTCGTCTGTTGGGAGTCCCAACAACGTATCCGACCAAAATTCCTTCATCGGCTACTTCACCAAATTTAGAATTTGTCTTTAATATCGAACACGGGGACCCGAATGGTTCGAGACCACTCAAGTTGGGCTTTCTCCCATGCATAAGTTCATAACATGTTTTATTTAGTCTTTTAACGGTTAACACTCTATTAAGGATATAACAGGCTGTTGCAACAACTTCAGCCCAGAACACCACAGGAAGTTTCGAATCAGCCAGCATGGTTCTGGCTCTTTCAATTAACGTTCTGTTCTTCCTCTCAGCCACTCCATTTTGTTGCGGAGTATACGGAGCGCTGTACTGGTGTTCTATTCCTTTCTGTAAGCAGAAGAGCTCCATTTTATAGTTCTTGAACTCTGTCCCATTGTCACTCCTGATGTATTTAACTCTTTTTCCCATAATATTCTCAACCTTGGTAATCAAATTTATTACCATCTGAACAGTTTCATCCTTTGACTTCAGGAAATATACCCAAGAGTATCGAGAGAAATCATCAGTGATCACCAAGCAGTAAGATGTTCCACCTAGGCTTTTTGCATTCACGGGACCAAAGAGATCCATGTGAAGTAAGTCTAGGGTACTGACTATTGAATTAACCTTCTTGGTGTGATGAGATTTCTTGTGTTGCTTTCCCTTTTTGCACGATAAGCATTGGTCTTCAAAGTTGAAGTTCTTCAAGGGAACACCCAGCACAAGCCCATTCTTGACAATGTAGTTCATTTTCCGAAGATGAATATGCCCCATTCTTCTATGCCATAATTCGGACTCCGATTCAGTTGCTTTCGACAGAAGACACGTGTGACAACTGCCCAATCCGACCCGACCCAGGTACCCGTTTTCGAATCCGATTCTTTTTATGATTTAAAATTTGTTTATTAATCTTTGTAAATTTAACATTTAATAAATTATATATATATTTTATATTACTTACTAATAATAATAATTTCTTTTCCGCCGTCCCGCCTCTTTTCTCTCCTGTCGCCATCCCGCCTCTTCCTCTCTCTTGTCGCCGTCCCGCCTCCTTTTCTCCCTTACGCCTTGAACTCCCTTTTTCTCTTAACTCTTTGCTTGTCCTTTGGTTCTTCCCGCCTAAGGATGTCTGCGCAGCTCCACGCGCCAGACTCCTTACAAGGAAGCCTGCGTGAAGACCAGTTGTTCCTGCGATACGCGAGGCGAACTGTTCTCGCAGCGCGCTAAGAATTGTAGTTCTTCTCGCAGCGCGCTAAGAATGGTAGTTCTTCCCGCGACGCGCTAAGAATTGTAGTTCTTCTCGCAGCGCGCTAAGAATGGTAGTTCTTCCCGCGACGCGCTAAGGATTTGTAGTTCTTCCCGCGACGCGCTAAGAATGGTAATTCTTCCCGCGGCGCGCTAAGGATAATAGTTCTTCCCGCGGCGCGCTAAGGATTGTCCTCTGTCCGCCTTCGCCCTCGCGCGTGCGCTCGAGCCTTCTCGCGCTAAGTATTTTCTTCTGTTTAGGTCAGCCTGTATTCTTTTGAGATCTTATCTTATCTTTTGAGCTCTTTAGGTCAGTTCCAACATCTGTCCGAAAAGCCACTTTCGGCGCAGCATGCGCACCAACCCCATTGGTTGGCAGAAAAAGTGACTGACATAATCCTTTGAAATCTGCTTTTCCCATGCCTTGACCAGTACCTTTATCTGACTCCTCCCATGCTTTATTCTGTAACCTGTCATCCCTTTTTCCTGTTCCCCGGCTGCCATATCTTGTGATATCTTTTGCTTTTGGCTTCTTGTACTTTTTAATATCTTTTGTCTGATTTGAGAAGATCTTTTCCTCCTTTTAAGGGATTGTGTTCCCTAGGGTTTCCCTATATATAATACTATTTTCTTGTTATTTAACACTACACACACAAACACTTAAACTCTCCTCTGCTCTCTTCTCCTTGCCCTCTGCCGTTGTTCCTCAGCCGCCTCCTCTCTCTGCCTTCGTCTTTTCCCTTGTCCTGCCCAGATTTCCGGTAATATATAATATATAATAATTTGTTAAAGATACATATTACTATGCTAACATATATTCAAGGCATAAAACAAATCATTAAACCAATAAACTTTTATTTATAGGTTAACTTGTGCTTGTTTCTTGCATTATCTTTCAACATACCTTTTTCAGGTGAGTAATCTCGTACCTAATCCCTTTTATTTTTAATGTTTTGGGATGTTCATGTGTTCGTACAAACTTGAGTCTTAAACTTGTTTATAAACTTTTGTCGCGCAAAACCCCATGTGTTATGGACGTAGACTTGGCTGTTTATTTGTATGTGTGGATCATTAACCGTCTTGTCGGCCTATTCCGCAGTTTTCATGGATCCATTAGATGAACACGGGAGAACTATCGTTTATGATTTCTCTTTTGTTTACACTTGCACAGTTTTCTTGTTTTTGTGCTCAATTGGGAGCACGGGTTGAACTATGAGCTATGATCTATTAGGCTTGATCACAATCTGATTACACCCTTGTTGAACACCAGTTATACACATGATGCGCGCAGATATTGTTATCTATTTATATGTATTACACTTGATTTCTCACCGACACGCAAGTGTTGACGTTTTATTTTAACACATGTTCAGGTTTGCTGTAGCTGTTTCTGGAAGCTTGAGAACACATAGGATGTTTTCTTTCTTTTGGACCTAGATTAAAATGTAACAAGACATATTATGTTATTTGAATATTTTAAGTTATGATATGATTTATGTTACTCTATGTCGTGTTCTGCGCGTGCGCAATGAAATGTATTTATTAAATATTGACACCCAATAGTGTCGCGAGTAATGAAACAATACGTGGCGCCCCGATGTATAATCCGCCATCGGTCGGGGTGTTACAACACGATTCTTCTGTGGCCATCTCAGTCGACCTCATGTCCATAATATACGTATTCTTTTCTCTTGGAGCCTTCATAACTATCCAATCATCTGGTATCTTGAAACCAGGATATAGCACGATTGCCTCATTCTTGGTAAAGTGTACGGTGTAATCTTTGTCACAGATCTGCGATACACTCAGCAGATTATGCTTCAGTTCTTCAACGAAATTTACTTTCTCTAACGTCATCTTTCCGTTAGTCACCGTCCCAATTCCTGTGATCCTTCCACCGCTCTCTCCAGCGAAACTCACTCTTCCTCCCTGAACAGGTTTCCATTAGTGTAACAAACTCTTGTTACCCGTCATGTGCCGGGAACAGCCGCTATCCACAACCCATAGATTGTTTGCAGCCCTGTTCAACTGTTCCTGCACGATTAAAGCAGATGATTAAAATCTGGGGACCCACGACCTATTGGTCCTGGGTCGATACATCCCGTACTTTGGCTGTCCAAAGTTAGTATCGGAATAATTTCTGTAAGTCCTAAAAGGATACCTTCTTGTAAATTGACTATGAGGCCATCCAAACCTTCGTGAATTATATGAATTATTACTTATGGTTTGGTTGTTAGCAGTAAAAAACTGAGATCGATTTCTTTGAAAACCAAGATTAGTCCAATGTCTGAACTTTGATGAGTTTTCATTTTTACCATTATAGTGATTAGTTCTATTCTCAGTTTTTGAAGGCTTCATACCTCTGAATCTTTGCTTCAGAGGGCAATCAGCAATTAGGTGTCCTAATTGATTACATCTGAAACAACTCCTGTGTTCAACTTTCTTTTCAATAGTTGTTTTAGATGTTGAGGCTGCATTCCTGCCCGTTTGTCTCACATATGGTGGGACATATGGGTTTAGTGGAGATTTCTTTTCAGTTGTTTTATGTTTCTCTCCACTTTTTGGTAACACTGCCTTTTCTTTTGTCTCACTCGACTCGGATGACTTGTCCGAGTTTGATGAGACAGGACTAGGAACAGAAATCTTAACACTCGAAACAGACTTACTTGTTTCGCCTTTACTAACTTCTGGTTCTTTAATAGTAACCTTAACCGGAACTGTCTGACCAAAATCAACATCAACAGAATTCTGATTACTAGGATCATAAGTGTAATTATGATTGTAAGGTGGTGGAACTTCATGATATCCAATTCCTCCCCTTTTAACTGGGGAACCTTGATCACTAACGAGGTAATCAAGTATAGCGGAGGAATTTCTAAATTTCTCAAGTTTCCTGTTAAGTTCCACCACTTTCACCTGGTGATCAGCTATCTGTTTATCCCTTTCAGCTATTAGTTTGGTTTTTTCTTCTAACACTTCATAGCTCAGATCAATTACTTGAATTTTTTCAGCTAGATTTGCTTTAAGACTTCTAATATCTTTCTCACTAGCTTTTATTTTTACCTTGTAACTATTTTCTCTAGCTTTAGTGAAATAATGATCTTCTTTTAAGGTTTTAAATTGAGCATCCAAACTAACAAACTGATCAGTTATAGTTGTCAATTGTTCAGACAGATTTGCACATTTAGTACAAGGGAGTTTAGTACTTACCTCGGTAAGCTGGTCTGTCACTTCTGCCATGTAAGCTTCACTTTCGCCAGTCACTTTCTCACTATCTTCAGTTTCGATGTTCGCCAAATTGACCTGTTCGAACACTTCTTCAACATGCAGATTCCAGTTGTATTCTCCATTCTGTCTGGAAATCATGGCTCTATTCTCATTACCACCCCCACTCTGTTGTGTAGACCTGTTTTGACTGCGTTCTACACGTTCATTTGTGCACTCCTTAGCAAAGTGGCCATTCTGCTGACAGTTATAACATCGCACTTTTGACTTGTCAAAACCCGGTCTCTCACCAACAAACTTTCTACCTGTCTTCTTCATAAACCTCTTAACCCTTCTCACAATCATCGCCATCTGCCACTGCAGATCCATCTCTTCCAGATTATCAGCATCGATCTGATCATAGTCTTCATCCAATGTTGCAGGATCAACAATCTTACCCTGAATGTAATTTTCATACGAAGCAATGAAAGATGCATAGAGAGCAAACTGCTGTTCAGCAGATTTAACACTCATGGGCATCTTTGAGTAGTTGTTGTTCGAAACACTTGGGGAAAAACTACTCTTGGTTGCTTGAGGTTTAGAAGCATTAGTTCCACCAGCTACAAAGCACACATCACCATTCATGTTGAGAGATACATGACCTTCATGTGTTGAGTTAGCGCCCGAGTCTCCTTTTGAGTAGTAAGCAGACGATTCAGACTTCGAACTTGAACTTGAGTTTACTTTTGCACCATACATTCCTGGATCCTGAACCTGATCAGTTGGTGTCTCTTTACGAACCATGTTAAGTTCAAAAGTTCTTAGTTTGTTGACTGCTGTTTCCAAGTCATAGTCGGCAAACTCTTTGTCTTCTCTCATCAAGACAGTGTACATCTCCCATTTCGGTGGGAGAGCATCAAGAAGCTTTTCAACAATCTCATCTTCTTTGTAAGTAATGGAATAGTTGCTGAGTTCGGTCATCAGATGATAATATCTCGTAATGATATCATCAAGTGATTCATTCTTCAGATACTTGAACACCGAGAATTGAGTTTTTAGAAGTTTAATCTTTGATGCACGAATCCCCACATTACCCTCAAATCGGTTTTCAAGTGCTTCCCAAAGCTCTCTAGCAGTTTTATACTTTCTGAAGGTGTGTAGAATCTCTTGTGGAAGAGCCATTGTTATCGCTGCATGAGCTTTGCTTTCAGCCTCATACATTTTCTTTTCTTCTTCTTCCATCTCTTTGTATTTCTTAATCTGATCACGACCCTCATACTCAGCAGTTGGTGGAATGTAACCATCTTGTATGCACACCCACATTTTAGCATCTTGGTACTTGACATATTGCTCAAACCGATCTTTCCACGCTACAAAATCGGTTCCTTTAAGCATCTTCGGTGCCTTTGTAGCTGAACCCGCTTCCACTTCCATCTTCACCAATTCCGTAATGTTTATTGAAGACATCTTTCACGAAACACAAAGAAACCCGAAAAATAAAAATTTTATTTTTAACAGTACTGTAGGCGAAGTTGTGGATAACTTCGCTTAAGTCTGAACTTCGTTGATTCTGAACTTCGCTCCCCTTGTTAAATTCGTCTGATTCGGCGAAGTTGAGGATAACTTCGCTTAAGTTAAGCGAACTTGGGAGGTAGGCGAAGTTGTGGGTAACTTCGCTTGAGATAAGCGAACTTGAGAAGGTAGGCGAAGTTGTGGATAACTTCGCTTAACCTTATATCTTCGCCGAAACCCTACGAACAGTGACGGCAACTTCGCCTGATGAACACGATGGTTTTGCAGGTTTGATTTCTGGATTTTGCGAGGTTTGTGAAGGTGTAATGGGTTGTTTATGATGGTGGGAGGTGAGTGGGACACAAAAACTCGGTAAACTCGTCCCGCGAATAGTCGAACGGAACGATTTCTACACCCGCGTGATAATCCCGAACCACACAATCACGAGCAAAAGCTCTGATACCAATTGTAGGTTCCCAGCCGGATCTACACGGAATATCCCGTTCTACGTAGGTGCGGAATCCCTACGTAAGACGTTACGAGCGTAGAAGACGATACGAGTTAACACTATCGAACACACGTTACAATAAGCAAAGACACTTTGTATTGCAACCGGAAACACGTGATATCAATCACTGATTACAGAACTCGTAAACACGTAAACTAAACTTGTTACAAAATAAGCCGTAACCTAATGAATATATATCACGACAACTTCGCCTGGCATGTTCAGGCGAAGTTGTCACTAACTTCGCTTATCTAACAAGTTCGCCTATATCAGCGAACTTGTTAGCTAACTTCGCTTACATACAAACACAAATCCAAACGACTCGATTACAGACACTATATACTGAACTACTGACATCATGCACCAACAAAATTTAAAATATCGGATAGGATATCCGAACTATTCGAAAAATCTGAAAACTAATATCCGAAATTTCGAATATCCGTGATTTAGATACGGATAGTTTTAAACACCCCTAGCTGTGAGGCTATATGATAAAGATAAAGGTGAGAGAAGTTTATGATTTTTACTATAAAATCAACATTAATTCTTAATATTTTAATAGAATGAATAACCAAAATTTAACTCATTAACTCAAAATATGTATAATTTGTATATAGTATATCAACCTATTATACATCTATATAATATATATAAACGAAAACCCAAAAATCCTAGGTGTCGCGATGTGGTCGCTCCCCCTTTTTTGGAGTCACCAGATTTGCTTGATTTTTAAATGAAGACTTCTCATGCATTTGACCCGAATTCACAGGTATGGGTTTTATCAAACCCATATATTTCTTAAACGAGTTATAACATCTCATTAATTTAAAAACTAATCTCACTAAATATTTGATATAATAATCCTATAAAGTAGGGTTATATTAAAATTAATATATGATTTTGATTTATTTAAAAAGTATATATATATTATAGATATGCATCTTTTACGTGTTGCTACTTATACTGAAGTCCATTATTCACCTTTAACAAAATATATTGGATGGACCATAATAAGCTTTTTGTCATACTCCACTTCCTTCATATTTCATAAGGCTAATAACTGAATCAATCAAAATGATAAACTGAATCATAGAAAATGTGAAGGTGATATACACTTAACCCATGCATTTTTCCAACATACCGTTCTCATCCGAACACGGGTTGATCATTTGAAGTCATTAATCTCTTACCAAACCAAAATTTATATCTTTTTAAAACTAACGTAAATTCATTTTTGGTTATAATCCATTTTGATCCGAACTAAAAGTGTCACATATTTTATATGATCCGAACTCATTTTGTTTATAGCTTTTTTTATATGGCACGAATTGAGTAATCAGCAAAACAATAATCTATCATGAAACTAAAATGATGGCTGAAAACATAACCAATGTAACCTCACCATAGGTATTTTTCATCACCACTTTTGAATGATGCCTATTAATTTTAAGATGCATATCTATAATCTATATAAAAGAAACCATAAAAATCCTACGTGGCGTGATGTGGTCGCTCCCTTTTTTTAGAGTCACCAGATTTGCTTGATTTTTAAATGGAGTTTTTTCTCATCCATTTGACCCGAATTCATGGGTATGAGTTTTACCAAACCCAGATATTCCTTAAACGGGTTATAACATCTCATTAAAATAAAAATTATTCTCACTAAATTGTTGATGTGAAAATCCTATATAATAGGATATACTACAAATTATTATATGATTTTTTTAAAAGATATTATTTATAATTAACAAACAATTTTATTTTTTAAAAATAAGCGGGTCTTGGGTCTCACAAAATCCAGATAACTTTTAAACTGAGTTATAACATCTTTGTAATTTGTGAAACTCTTTTATTATCAAACTCTAAGTATATTATAATTTTCTTACAATAAATAAAATTAAACTGCAAAAAAATATATAAATATTAAAAACGTTAATGTAAAACAGCCCCCTTAACACGAAGAATAAAAACTAGTATAACATAAATTATAACTTTCACTATAAATTTAACTCATTAACTCAAAATATGTGAAGACAAATAGAGAATTAAGTGATGATGATTGAACCGGGGCCGGATGTTTATTAAAGTTCACTAGTATGATTAAAAATATATCATGGGGGCACTTTGTCTACACCTACAGCTAATGACAACTCGCAGTTTTGATTCTTGACTTTCACTTCAAGGTTGAATTCTAAGGCAAATCATGATGATACAACTTTGAATAATGTTTAGACGAATTGACTAAGAACATGCAAGGCCCGGTCGGTCACAGATTACCATTATTAAGTAACTTGTAACGTTTTATTTGGTTTAGACTTGACGTCCGACCAAGCCAACGCCTACGTAGGAGCTTTTTGTCGACGGTGTCTTGATTAATTTATATCCCGGATATAAATTCTTAAGTATTTGGTTACTAAAATTTTGTTATATTCATCATGATCGATAAGACAACTAATTCTTATAAACAGGATTCTTCGCTACCTTCTCAACCGAAATTATTTGATATTAGAAAAAACCAATAGGAATCTTAAATATATATATAAACAAAACTTTTAAAAGCTCTCTGGTTGCTCCCTACATTCTATCAAGCCGTCACATTACTTTATTTGTAAATTGAGTTTTTTCATGCATTTAACACGTATTCACGGGTATTGGTCTTGCCAAACCCAGATAGTCATTAAACGGGTTATAACATCTCATTAAATTAAAAATTAATCTTACCAAATATTTGATGTAAAAATCTTATAAAATATGATATACTAAAAATTAATATCTTATTTATAAAAAAGATATTATTTATAATTAAGAAGCAAGTTTATAGTAAAAAAATAAACCAGTCATGAGTATCACCAAACCTAGATAACTTTTAAACTGGGTTATAACATCTCATTTATTTGTGAAACCCTTTTATCATCAAACTTTAAGTATATTATTAACTTTTCTACAATATATAAAATTAAAAATTTAAAAAATATATAAATATTGGAAACGAATAACGTATACAACCCCGTATTATGGGGTAAAAACTAGTGATAGTATACAATGATGTTTTAAACCAATGAGAGATAATATAAATAACAATATAACAAAATTACTAAGATTTTAATTAGTAGAGACTAGAGATAGACCTATATGGCTATATCTATATAAGAGTTTAGTATTGAATAAAATATTATCAACAAATTAATAAATAAAGAGTTATTTATTTGGAAGGAAGACAAAAGGGGTACCATTCCGTGAGAGAAGTTATACAAGAAATGGTTATGGCGATGAAGGTGACGAGAGTCATGTGCTTATCAGCTGTCCTTCCAACTCTCTTCTCGTGAATGGAATTATAAAACTCGATAATATTGAATAGATCATCCAAGACAAACAAAGACAACTTTTATTGTGCCAAGTGTGATCAAAAGCACTACATAATAACAATAATTACTCTAATGTTAACAATATAGTAATTCTCACACTTCACATGTTGTTTGTATTTGATCCGAACACCCGACATCAGATACGTAAACCAATAGCCATACTATCATGGATCAACTACATCGTGAAATTATATGTATATATGTAAGGCCCCGTTACCGGTAGCCCAACTTTCGTGTTAAATTATTCATAAACACAGTTCTAAACATCAGAGTTAATTAAAATATTTACGCGGAATATAAAACTTTCATAAAACATTACATAATTCATAACTTGTCTCAAAACATCCTTTGTCTTTCAACATTAACGCATTAAAATTAAAACATCATAAGTCTTCAGATGCCAGGCTCTTGTTCAATGCCACGTGTCTCCTCAAGCGAGCTGCCTCATCCTACTCACCTGCGTGCATACTAAAAGTCAGCTACGCTGAGTGAGTTCTAGTTAATCATACACTATACAATACACATAAACTAATATTCTTTCATTCATACTTTCATACTTTCATACTTTCATTCTTTCTTTTGTATTAACTTACCTTCATATCTTACGTTATAAAGAGCATTACGCCCTACATTCCTCGAGTATTATCAGGGCTCGGTACCCTCCTTCCTCGAGTATTATCAGGGCTCGGTACCCTCCTTCCTCGAGTATTATCAGGGCTCGGTACCCTCTTTCCACGAGTATTATTAGGGCTCGGTTTCCCTCTTTCCACGAGTATTATTGGGGCTCGGTTTCCCTCTTTCCTCGAATATTAGTAGGGTTCGGTTCCCTAGTTCTCGAATATTAGTAGGGTTCGATTCCCTCTTCGTTACCATACAACCATACATCATACCTCGAGTATTATTAGGGCTCGGTACCCTTTTCGTAACCATACAACCATGCAACCGTCATTTCCTTCTTTTATTAACTTTATCACGTTCATACACATAAGCATACATATCATACTTACCTTACACATAGCGTTACAACCTGACAGTACGTGCAATATCCGAAGATCGTTCACGTACCATCAAGCAATCATTCATACATATCATATCATTCACATAAGGCATACACTTACCTCTTAGGATAAGCGTATTAACAAACATATCAAGTATGCACACAGCTCCGAAAACATAACACATCAATGGGGCTAGAAACTCACCTGAACACGGTTACGTTCACCGTTAATCGTAATCCCTTTCTTCAGTTGTGCACGGCTGACTGTATGACAAGTATACGTATCAATTAACTATCACTTCTCATAATGTATTTCTATCTTTATATGACCCACAACGAACGGGGGTCCGGGGGCAGCGCCCCTGGCAGCGGGGTCTAGGGGCGGCAGCCCCTAGCAGGGTCCAAGGGGCAGAGCCCCTGGCTGGGGTCGAGCTGCCAGGTCAGCTTGGAAAAATTTTATTTCCATTAACTGTCTTAACACATTTTTCATTAGATTTTTAATTTATTTTCTAATCGAACTTGACCTTAGGCGAAGTTAAACCTTAGGCGAACTTAGCTTTAGGCGAAGTTGTCATCAGGCGAACTTAGCTTTAGGCGAAGTTGTCATCAGGCGAACGTAGCTTTAGGCGAAGTTGTCATCAGGCGAACGTAGCTTTAGGCGAAGTTATCATCAGGCGAACTTGGCCTCAGGCGAAGTTATCGCTTTGAAGGCGAAGTTATCGCTTTGAAGGCGAAGTTGCCAGATGCAGGCAAAGTTTGCCCAGATCAGCCGCTGTTTTAGTTTCTGACCAACATTTCGAGCGATTTTAACACCCTTGCTATGGTTCAACATCACCCTCTACGTTCCCCAACCGTTTCCGGTCGTATATACGCTGTAAAGCTCGGATCTTTAAACTTCAAAGATCAAAAATCATACATTTTTGAGCTTGTTTGGATCTCGTTTACTTGTTATCACAACTAATCGCTCTCTCTCTCTCTCGGATCTGCCCGGTTCTTCCCTCGGCCGGCGGCGAAGTTGTGTGGTGTGTGTGTGTTTTTGGAGTGTGTTAGAAAAGTGATAGAATGAAAGATATTTTTGGGTTTAGGGGGTATTTATATCTCTTAAATCCCATGGACCTAAGGCCCATTCTCATTTAACCCATCTCAATTATTCCAAGTCCATGATCCGCTCCTTACCCGATATTAATTAATTACGCGAAATCACTAAACATAACTTCCTTTATTCAACATTATAAATTTTAGGATGTTACAATATACCGTTACAATCCTATGCAAGTATGAAAACTATTTTGATTTTTAATAAGTTTTATTCTTAACTATTTGATTGATTGATTGATACAATTATACTATGAATAACCATACGTTGTTAAGCTATTTATTTATCATTCAAGTTTCTTTTTCTATTTAACATTCGCTAAATACTGGTACTTGTACTAATCTCGAAATTCCCGATCCCGATTTCTAAAAACTTAGTACCGGTACTGAAATGTTCGTTTCGCTACCGGTACTGTTACCCGGTACCATTTGCTCATCCCTTTTTTTCCCAAAAATTTCAAGCAAAAATGGTGAAGTTAAAAACATAAAACCAAACCAAAAACTAAAATGAATGGTTTTCAAAAACCAAAATTGTGGCATCACGAAATCTATAATGACCCTCTTTTACTAACCCTTCCCTGCGACTTCATATTGGAAGATTAAGTGATGAGAAAGAAACTTAAACGAAAGAGAGAAAAAGATGATCAGTAGGATAAAGCGATACAAATATAATGTCGTTTGCAAGACTTAATGAAGTCATGATGTGTTACTTTAGCTTAAACAAATATGAAAATAGTAACATGTTCATAACATTTATTATTAACACAGAATATAACAATGCCCAAAGAAACTAAGTACGTATTAGAGTAAATAATATGTTAAAATGGAATCAGAAATTAGACGAAGTTAGAGGTACGAGGCCCGTGGGGTCGTGGTGTGTACGTGTGTGTTTTTTTGTATAATAAAACGGTACACACGCCACAACACCCGACTTCAACGCCGTCATTCACATTCAATCATCCAACCTCAAACATACACAGTTGCACACAACATGTGCACACAGTTGTCCCTTTGGTCCCCACTTATTTCATCCTAAGTTGTTTAGACACCTTAGTCCAAATCTTTGTAACTATTAGAAAACCTTATGATTAACGAACTAGTAAAGCATTCCTTAAAACTTGAAACTTGGAGTCTAACCGGATCATTTCGAATGAAACGTTACAGTTATCGCTTCAAGTTTATAATAACAACTTGTCAAGATTTTTGAGTCAAGACTAAGTTTGAGTTATACTTGTTTTATAATAAGATGGCTCGAATTAAAAAAATTCGTATTTAAGAGGTCCTTGGTTTTTTAGAGTTTGACTACGTTTAGTTCGCATTCAAAGCTTCCTTAACGATCACAACTCCCTCAATTGTCAATCTCAAGGATTATGTGTAAGTCATGAGATTTTGTAACTATTAGACATTGTTCAAAACATGTATGTAATCATATTCTTTTATGTTAGGACCAAAGAAAAAAAATAATATTAATAAACAAGTATAGATTAAATATATATATATACACACACACACACACAATCCGCTTTAGATATCGAAAGAGGTTAATCGAACGTTAATTTTATTAAGAATGAATTTTGATTGTCTTTTTACATTCATTTTATAGAAGTATAAGGTGATAATTCCCTAGATCTTGATTTCAATTTTTTTACAAGAAAGTAAAGACCGATGGCTTGAGCCAAAGAAACAATCATAAGCAATAAAGATAGACAATAGAAGACCAAAAGCTATGACCTTTAATAAAACCCGAACATATATTACATAACTTTTTTTCGACCCTGTGTGAGCTCCCCTGATATGATGGCTCACACATATGACCAAGTCACCAACCCTACAATGGAAAGCTTAATACTCTACTTATAGTTCATTGAACCTTGTTCTTCAAGCCATGCCATCCACCGTTATATATCACAAGAGGCAAAAGATAGAGAATAAATGAATTGGTTGTTTTGTTTTTTTAAAAAAAGAAGACTCGTGTACATAGGAATGTCCATGACATTAATAAAAGAATCAAAAGTAATTGAGGCCAATAAAGAAACAACTAGATATTAAAAAGAAATTAATTTTGATCTACGCGTATTGCGCCATCTTACAAAAAATTTGTGTATCCATCACTGTGTCACTGCATACACATATGCATTGATACGCATGTACATACACTATACATGCACACATCCACGCATACATATAATATAAAACCTGTTGGGTTTCTATGGATATTTTAAACTTAGTTAACCATTTAACTAGTCACAATTAAGGCGGAAGCGTGATATAAACAAATTAAACATATGTATCCATGTGTTTATATATGTATATATTACAAGTTTATAGGAAATGTGTACATGAACAACCTAATTTATTCATGTTAAAAGATTACCAATAATCTATTTATTAGAAACCCGAAGCAAGGATCAAATGATACGGGAAAAAACTAAACTATCAAAGATTGAAAACTTACATTCTTAAACCTTTTAAGAGATGTAGTTGATGGTTGAAGAAGATGATGATGATGATGTTGATGCTAGACTTTCAAAGGGAAGATCCTCAAACGGAAGATACCCCGAGCCTCCAACACACACCGAGCTATGTTAGGGAGCTTGAACACGAGAAAAACGAGACCCGAACCTCTTCTTTTCTTGTCTTCGGCCGAACCAAAAGCAAGAGAGAAAAGGTATTGTATATATCTCTTCTTACTTGAAAGTATGTTGATGCTATTTAAAATGAGATCATATCTAAATCAAATCCTTGGTTAGGTCTTGGTCAAGTAAGTCTTACTCAACCTACATCAACTCTTTACCAACTTTGACCAAGTGTATAGAGTGTATGTTACTCATGTTTTAAATGATATATATATTTTATACCTTATAAAATATATAAACACCCCTTCTTTTATAAACCATTTTATAAAAGAACACATGTTTAAATAATCATTCCAATAATAATTATTTGAATAAATAAATTAACCAATTAATTTATTTAACACTTTCAAGTAATTATTCAGAAACCCGATTTCTGAATGTGTCGTGTTCTGTATTTGTTTTATAGATCATATCTCAACAAATACATAATTGGTGTGTGTCTAACTCGTTATTGGGTATGACCCGACTTGGATCAAACACGACTAGCCACATTAACCTAATTATGTGTCTCGGGCATACGGTATTCCAACAATCTCCCACTTGCACGAGACTCATAGGAAGTTAATGCTAATGGTGAATACCGCCTAACAACAGGTCACCATCCCTAGTGTGTTTGACTAAGTGCCATTCAATAACATCATCCCCTTCAAGTCCATACTTGATATGATATAGGTAAGTCTTATCACTACATCCCTTTGTTACTAGATGTCCTGTCAAATCGAAGAGACACAGAGTGATCATTCTCTCAATGATTTAACTTAACAGGCCTTAGACATCTAAACTCTCAACACATAAGAGGAACAAATCCCATCTTGACTGCATACATCCTCGTTGACATCTCGTATGATATCTGAGCTCTTTCTTTTACGTCATCGTGTTACCGAAATAACAAAGAAGAGAGTCAAGTTATCAGACTTGATGAAAAACCAGATCCAATATGCATCTCAGGTCAAAGGACACAATGATACTCGCCTTTACTCAAGGATTACTTATGATTAGTTACACTAACTCCATGCAGTGATCCTTGAGAGCGGGTCAGTCCAATATTTGTATCCCACAAATATCTATGAACTTTGGTGGCAAACCTATGCCCTATATTCATCACATGAATATCAACCAATACGGGTTCATAATAGTCTTACCTTCATACTTGTTCCCACAAGTATGATCGACTACGGACGTTTAGAACAACATAAGTCATTCATGGATTAAACATGCAAATATAGAACATAACTCATTGAATAATTAAAACATAATTAATTTTCATGAGATACCCATTACATTCGTTCTTATATAAACACTAAACACAGATTAAATCCATTCACTAAAATACCGAAGTCCTAATGCACAAACATGACCCTCATGCTTTGGCCTATCGAGGAGCTTCGTGAGTGGGTCCGCAATATTTTGATCGGTATGAACTTTATGAATACATATCTTTCCCTTTTCAACTTCATCCCTTATGTAGTTGAATCTGCGCTCAATGTGCCTCGTTTTCTGATGAGCACGAGGCTCCTTGATCTGTGCAATAGCACCCTCATTGTCACAGAATATCTCTAGGGGCTCCTGAATGGTAGAGATAATCCCTAGATCCATGATGAACTTTTTCATCCATGCAGCCTCTTGGGCTGCCATTGAAGCGGCGATGTACTCAGATTCTGTAGTGGATAACGCGACAACATCCTGCTTCGAACTCTTCCAAGAGACAGCGCCTCCATTCAAAATGAAGACATATCCCGACTGTGACCGAGAATCATCTCGGTCAGTTTGGAAACTCGCATCCACGTAACCCTTTACGACGAGTTCCTCCTCACCAGACCCATATATTAAAAACATATCCTTAGTCCTTCTAAGGTATTTTAATATATTCTTGACAGCCATCCAATGACTGTCACCTGGGTTGTGCTGGTATCTACTCGTTATGCTTAAAGCATACGAGACGTCCGGTCTGGTGCACATCATTGCATACATAATAGATCCTATTGCCGAAGCATAAGGAACATGCTTCATCCTATCCTGCTCTTCCTTAGAGCTTGGACTTTGGGATGAGCTTAACACGGTTCCTCTAGGAATAGGTACCAAACCTTTCTTAGAGTTTTCCATCCTGAACCTTTTCAGGATTTTATCAATGTACGCACTTTGATTGAGTCCGATCAATTTCCTATGTCTATCCCTATAGACCTTTATTCCCAAGATATATGTCGCTTCTCCAAGATCCTTAATTGAGAAACGACTACTTAATCACGCTTTAACGTTTTCCATACTTGGTATATCATTTCCAAATAAAAGTATATCATCGACATACAAAATAAGGAACATGATTATACTCCCACTAGCCCATTTATACACACACGCCTCATCACCGTTTTGGACGAAACCAAACGCTTTGATTTCTTCATTAAAACGATGATTCCACATCCGTGATGCTTGTTTCAACCCGTAGATTGATTTCCTTAACTTACATACTTTATCAGGATTAGATGGATCAACAAAACCTTCAGGCTGAACCATATGGACATCTTCCTCAAGATATCCATTAAGAAAAGCGGTCTTGACATCCATTTGCCATATCTCATAATCAAAATGAGCTGCAATGGCAAATAATATCCTGATCGACTTAAGCATCGCGACCGGCGAGAAGGTTTCATCATAATCAATCCCTTGAGTTTGCGTGAAACCTTTTGCTACAAGTCGTGCTTTGTAAGTATCTAAATTTCCATGCATATCGGTCTTCTTCTTGAAGACCCACTTACATCCAACCATTTTGGAGTTAAGTGGACGATTAACCAATTCCCAAACTTGGTTATCGTGCATGGATTGCATCTCGGCGCTCATGGCTTCAAGCCACTTGTCACAATCAGGTTGTGACATAGCATCTTTGTAGGAGATCGGTTCATTCGAATCGACCAAGTATCAATCATCCACGAGAAATCCATATTTCTTGGGAGGTCGACTAATCCTACTAGATCTGCGAGCAACGTGTGTATGATCAACCATTTGATCACCTTCAACATCCTCGTGTTGAAAACTAGTATCGACCAACTGTGTATCATCCAGTGATTCTTGAACCTCTTCAAGTTCCACTCTTTTTTCACTAGGTCCTTCCATAAGGAACCTAGTTTCTAAGAAGTATCCTTTGCGTGAAATAAACACTTTTTGTTCACTAGGATCATAGAATATATATCCTATATCATCCTTTGGGTATCCTATGAAGATACACCTGATGGATCGAGCCTCAAGCTTATTTGGGGTGTCACGTTTAACATAAACTATGCATCCCCATACCCTTAAATATGAAAAGGATGGAACCTTTCCATGCCACACTTCATAGGGTATTCGATCCACCTTTTTGGTCGGGGCCATATTCAAAATACGAGCCGCTGTAAGTAGCGCATATCCCCAAAATGATGGCGGTAGTGAGCTTCGTGCCATCATTGATCGAACCATGTCCAACAGTGTTCTATTCCTCCTCTCGAATACTCCGTTATGTTGAGGAGTTCCAGGAGGAGTGAACTGTGAAATAATTCCACAATCTCTAAGATGACATTGAAAAGCATCACTTAGGTATTCGCCTCCTCTATCGGAGCGGAGTACCTTGATTGTTCGGTCGAGCTGATTTTGTACTTCATTTTGAAATTCCTTGAACATTTCAAAGGCTTCATATTTGTGTTTCATTAGATACACATACCCATATCGACTAAAATCGTCGGTAAAGGTAATGAAGTACCTTTCACTATTCCTACTAGTGGGCTTGAGAGGTCCGCATACATACGTATGTATGATACCTAACAAGTCCTTAGCCCTCTCATTTGTACCTTTAAAAGGTTCTTTGGTCATCTTGACTTGAATACAAGATTCACACTCATCAAACGAACCTAACTCATTTGTTTTCAAAAGACCATTCTTTTGGAGAGTATTTACACGATTCTTGTTTATGTGTCCAAGACGACAATGCCAAATGTAGGAATCACTCAAATCCTTTTTGAGTCTTTTAGTGGAAGTTTGGTATAATGAGCTATTTGAGGTATTGTCATGAACCAATTCATAAATACCGTTGTTTGGTACAGCTTTAAAATAAAAGATACCATTAGATGATACATGCATTTCTGATTTTACAAATTTAAAGTCAAAGTTACATTGTCTAAGAAGGTGCACGGAAATAATGTTCCTAGTCAAACTAGGAGCATACAAAACATTTCTCAAAACAACTTCCAAACCACTTGGAAGCGATAAAGTGAAGTCTCCTCTAGCGACCACGTGCACCCTTGCACCGTTGCCCATGAAAAGACTCACTTCGCCCTTCTTTAAGTCTTCATTCCTTTTGAACCCCTGCAACCAATTGCAAATATGAGTTCCACATCCGGTATCCAATACCCATGTGTTAGAAGAAATAAGATTTAGCTCAATATTAATCATAAAGACATTACCCGAGGCATGCCCCGCATTCCTCTTGTCTCTTAGCTCTTTAGGTAGACCGGGCAATTGCGTTTCCTATGTCCGGTCTCCCCACAACCAAAACAAGGATCATCCTTATGACCCCTCGGTTCCACAACCTTTTGTTTCTTTGCCATAACCGGTGCCTTGCCCTTACCCTTAAGATGCACAGGAGGACCCTTTCTTTTTGCTACCTTAGCCTTAGGATTGGGCTGAGATCGATTCTTGGATCCACCTTCATTGATCGCAAACACGGGTAAAACCCTTTTACCCATGCTCGCCTCGGCTGTTTTAAGCATTGAGTGAAGTTCTCCAATGTTTTTGTCCCACCCATTCATGTTATAATTTAACACGAAAGTGTCGAACCTTTTCGACAAAGAGTTAAGGATCAAATCCGTTGCTAACTCTTTTGAGATGGGACAATTGAGCTTGGCGAGGCGATCAATGTAACTTTTCATCTTAAGTACATAAGTTGAAACTGGTTGATTATCATCCATTCTCCATGCATGCAAGGCTCGAACCGTTTCGAACCTTTCAACCCTCGATTGCTTAAGGAACATTTCCTTAAGTTGAGTAATCATGTCGTACGCATTATGGTTTTCGAAATCCTTTTGGATTTCGGGAACCATAGTCGCCAACATGAGGCATGACACTTGAATGGAATCTTCCGTGTGTTTGACCCAATTCATGTATTCGACCTCACTTCCCTCTTCCGGTTCGTTGGGGATAGGTGTTTCCAAAACATGATATAATTTTTCTTGTTTTAGAACAATCCTTAAATTTCGGAACCAATCCGAAAAGTTATTGTGGTTAAGACGGTCTTTAGCGAGAATAGATCGGAGAGATACGTTTTGGACGTTAGGGATTATGTTGTCGTCGACGTGTGCGGCCATCTGCAGAATTTTACTTAAGTTCATTTTAGTGTTTTACATATTTTAATTATTAATACCCTTTTATATATATACCAAATATAATTAATAATTAAAATCTAGAATCCAACGATAAACACGACTCCGGTTAGGTGACCTTTTTCCCATTGTCGGTTTATCAAGGTAGTTATTCATAACAATTGCAAACCCTTTTGCAACTTCTAGAGTTTATGGGACCGGTTCGAAATCATATTTCGTGTCGGCATGTTTATCCCATCAACACCTATTAGACCCCATGCTTGGGTGACCCTCTTCACATGGTTTTAATTTAAGTCGTCCTACTTGTATCAACTTGTAATATCAACATACAAACGGTTAGGTGACCTTTTTCCCATTTATATGCCAATATTACCTCAACATATTAATTTACTCTACGCGGTTAGGTGACCTTTTTCCCACTAAGAGCTTACTAATATGTTAAGCGTTATACAAAAGGATGGTGTTTAACTTGTTATCCTTAATTTTAAAAGGGATTTTTAGTTTTAATAATTCTAGTTGTAAAACTTTAAATCATGTTCTAACATGCATTTAGTAACATGATAATTTTGAAACCATTTTTAAAAATTCTAATTTATAATAAAACCATTTTATTATGGGCGTGAGACGGCTAGTTAATAAATCCATTTTATTAAACTACGTGTCACGTGATTACCGATAATTATTAGAACCCGTTTTATGCTTTGTTAATTAATTCTATGTGACGAAGTTGATATCCTAATATCTAACAACCACATAATCAAACAATCAATTAACAAGCATACACAATTATACTAGACACGAGCCACTAAGTTAGACCACACTTGTTAGCCAAAACAAGTGTGTGTCTTAGGTCCGATCCTAAGGGACACATGACACATGGATGTTGTAGCTCCCACTCGATCCCGCATCCAAAAACGTCGAGCATCTTCTTCAACCCCTTTTGTGATCCAATGGGCTTGTAATTTGGACCTTAGCTTCCAATTTTGCAACCTTCTTTAATTTTACAAAACAAATGTCCTAATACATTTTTCTACAAAATAAAGATATTGCAAGTAATCTATTTATTACATACCCATATGAATAAATAATTACAAAATTGCCCCTAATTAATTATTACAAACCGAAACTTTGAATAATTAATTACAATCACAACAAACATCCATTTGGTCTACGGCTCGGTCTAGTTTTAACAAACATAACCCATTATGTCTTAGGAACCCGTTCCAAAACCCCTTGACCTTATCGGGCCTAGCCCAACCCATTTTGGCTTTAACCTAAAACTTGATTATGAGCTTCGGCCCACATGTCCAAAACACATGGGCTTCGGCCCAATGAAAGGTCTCATGGGCTTCGGCCCATTCAACCAAAATGGGCTTCGGCCCATTTCACTTTCTCCCTTTTTTTTTCGGTTAGCCCAATAACCAAAACAAGTGGGCTTCGGCCCAATATCACCCGAATTGGGCTTCGGCCCATTTACTCGGTTATATATATATATATATATATATATATATATATTTTTTGAACAAAGCCAAAAAAATATAACAAGATTAAATACAAAAAATCATGCATGTTAATTTTTTGTATAAAATCTTTCAAGGGAAAATATAAAACCGAAAACCCGAAGCTTAGTTTCCCGTATCCCGGCTCTTGATGCCATTTTGTTGGGTTTCTATGGATATTTTAAACTTAGTTAACCATTTAACTAGTCACAATTAAGGCGGAAGCGTGATATAAACAAATTAAACATATGTATCCATGTGTTTATATATGTATATATTACAAGTTTATAGGAAATGTGTACATGAACAACCTAATTTATTCATGTTAAAAGATTACCAATAATCTATTTATTAGAAACCCGAAGCAAGGATCAAATGATACGGGAAAAAACTAAACTATCAAAGATTGAAAACTTACATTCTTAAACCTTTTAAGAGATGTAGTTGATGGTTGAAGAAGATGATGATGTTGATGCTAGACTTTCAAAGGGAAGATCCTCAAACGGAAGATACCCCGAGCCTCCAACACACACCGAGCTATGTTAGGGAGCTTGAACACGAGAAAAACGAGACCCGAACCTCTTCTTTTCTTGTCTTCGGCCGAACCAAAAGCAAGAGAGAAAAGGTATTGTATATATCTCTTCTTACTTGAAAGTATGTTGATGCTATTTAAAATGAGATCATATCTCAATCAAATCCTTGGTTAGGTCTTGGTCAAGTAAGTCTTACTCAACCTACATCAACTCTTTACCAACTTTGACCAAGTGTATAGAGTGTATGTTACTCATGTTTTAAATGATATATATATTTTATACCTTATAAAATATATAAACACCCCTTCTTTTATAAACCATTTTATAAAAGAACACATGTTTAAATAATCATTCCAATAATAATTATTTGAATAAATAAATTAACCAATTAATTTATTTAACACTTTCAAGTAATTATTCAGAAACCCGATTTCTGAATGTGTCGTGTTCTGTATTTGTTTTATAGATCATATCTCAACAAATACATAATTGGTGTGTGTCTAACTCGTTATTGGGTATGACCCGACTTGGATCAAACACGACTAGCCACATTAACCTAATTATGTGTCTCGGGCATACGGTATTCCAACAATCTCGTCATGTTATATGAGGGATGCAACAGTGGCCAATGGTTTGTATCGGTTTTGGTGGGGAGGTGTACATCGGTGGCCAGTGGTCGTAAACGTTGCAAGTGTTGTGAGGGCATGGGAGGAGACGAGAAAAGAAGAGAAATAGTGCCACCGGATTTTTTTTAGACATCAACGACTACTTGTCAAACTCATTACTCATATGATTTTAACCTAGTTTCTTTTTAAAATTATATAATAAACTAAAGTATGCCAAAACTTAAAAATGAATTACATTTTATTTATTTATTAAATCGAAGTAAATAATCCTTATTTAAATGTCAAACTCATTTATACACTCAATCTTATCTTATTATTTTCAAAAATAGATGAGCTATTTAAGACAAATATTCTGCTCAAAATTAAAAGAGTATATAAGTAATATTAAATCTAAAAGAATCACAAGGTGTACAGTGGCGTAGCTAGAAATTTTTTCCTACGGGTTCGAAAATTTTTTAGAGACAAAAGACCGACTGTTTACCACTTATATTTGGGTTTTCTACGGGTTCGATATTGAAATTTCTACGGGTTCGATGTCAAAATACACTAATATATAACATTAAAACAAAATTTTGTACGGGTTCGGTCGAACCCATTCCCCTAAGGCTGGCTACGCCCCTGAAGATGTAGGTCCAATCTGAGGTTGGATTTAAAACGGTTCTTTCGTTTTTAGACATTTTGAATTAACTAAACAAGTTATGGTAGATGAGATCTTTACTCTTTAGGTAATTGTCATCGTTTTCGAAAACAATATTGATTTAAGTCTTTTTATTTTAAAAGAGCATTAAGGTTAAATGATACTAAATGTAAAAGAAAGTTAGTTGTAAAATTGAAAGAGCATCGTAGATATGTCTATTTTTATTATAATTTATCTAGATAATACTTTACAAACAAATTTTACATATATGATTTATGTTCTTGAATCTCATAAAATGTCTTGAAACATATAATACAGATCATTTTTTACTTTAGAAAACATTCGGATTAGAAATAAGAAAAACTAAAATAGATAACCGAAACTAAATATCATCACAAAAACAATACATGCGCAATGAAAATATAATAATTATGTTAAAATACAATATATAATATGAAACACCCTAGCCCGGCGAATCCGAGATCAGTGGTGGACATGAGATATTTTGGTTCATAAAGGTTGTCTCACATCTTACGCCACCAATGCACTTTGGATTTAATGCTAATAAACGAGAGAAGAACTCCACAATTAAGCATGCTTAGATGAAAGTTTTATTAGGATTGATGACTTACTCTGAAGTCTGAATTCCCCAATTGGACGAACAAAAACAAATACGTGAGCTTTTTGTATGTAAAGCGAACAATGCTAGTTGTACAAGAGAGCGAATGTTACATAGAGGGTTCGAGTCCCTTACTGATAAATGGTTTGGGTTCGGCATAAAAATAAAGTCGTTACCAAAAGATAATATAAAATAATTTCCTTAAAATTTTAAAGGGATTAATGAGAGAAAATCCGTCTATCACAAAAATAAAGATATGACAGTTTCTTTACAAGTTTATAACTTTCCAAAATTGTTTTAGGATTGTATAAATTTGAATACAATTTACCCTATTCAATTATTCATTCATTTGTTTTAACACAAATTGCCCCTGCTAGTAATATAAATTTTTACTTTTTGACATTTTAGGAGACATTATTAATTATTAATAATTATTGCCTAGTGGAGATGGATATGATCGCGTGGTTCTGCTGGTGACACGATGATACTCCAGTGGTCCGTGAGTGATCCTAATTTGCCGTTCAAAAAAAATAAAAAAATTAATAATTAATAATTTGAAATATTTGAAAATAATAAACAGTTGTATAATAATAATAATCATAATCATACATGCATGCTAATAAATTTCCCTCTCGAATCTTCACCTCCTTTTAACCCCAATATCTCTCCCATAATAACAACTCGCACCGCCAACACTCTCTTTGTCCTTTCTTCTCATTTACTTCTTCCTTCCTTTTCACATTATTAAATCTCCGATGCCGAAATATTTAGCAGTTTGCATCGCCGTCGGTGCACTTCTCATTGCCATTGCCACCGCCGAAGATCCATACAAGTTCTTTGACTGGAATGTCACCTATGGTGACATCTATCCGCTAGGTGTCCGTCAACAGGTTCATTTAACATTATAACGTTAAAAGCATTCACAACAGCTTCTCTATATTTTTTATCTGTATTTCTAAAATATAGAGATTTATTTTTTAAAATCTCTAAAATTTAGAGTTTAAACTAAATTATAAAATAAGTGTTTGTGAGTATGACAGACTAAATAAAATTTAGTGATAAAGTTAAAGAAAAATGTAATATTTAGTTAAGTGATTAAGACGGAGATAGAGAGCTGATGTGAACGTCGTAATCTAAATAAAAAGTAATTTTGGGATTAATTCATATAATTTACATAATTTGCTTTACTAAATTATATCATTTCTTGTTTTTATTTGTAGGGGATTTTGATTAATGGGCAGTTTCCGGGGCCTGATATTCACGCGGTTACGAATGATAATCTCATTGTTAATGTCATCAACAGCTTAGATGAACCTTTTCTTTTATCATGGTAACGTACACCCTGTTTTTCATATTATTTATGGAATTTTGGTTATTATAATGAACAAGATTTTTATATAATTTCATTAAGTTTTTTTAAAAGATTCTATAAAACTGGAAGAGTGGATGTTGGTGAATTTATGAATGATCCCAATACCGATAAAATATAGGGCGACATAACGAAGATCTGTTTTGGGGTTTCAAAACATATTAAATTGTAGTAGTAAAGAATGTTATGAAGTCAATTTTGGTACTATAACCGAGGAAGATAACATAACACTAGTTTTCTTATAATAATTGTTTTAAAGCATCGTGGATGAATCAAGTATATATAATATTCTTGTTTACAAATGATCTAATAATAGAAACAACAATAGTAGTTAGTATTAGGGTGTAAGCGAGTCGAGTCACTAAAGCTTGAGCTTGATGTAGATACGAGTATACAACCCATTTTTTATTTATGTAAGTAGTTATTTATATTATATAATATTTTTAAACTTATAAGTTATAACTATTATTTTTAATACCTATTCTATTTACTTATATTTATACATCAGTATAAAAATGCAAAAAAAATATATATTAATTGAATATATTGTTATCTTAAATTAAAATTACTAATTTAACTAAAAATAGATCGAATTGTTTAAACCAGTGAAGTTTGGTATATGAAACTTGAGCACAATTCATTTATTCAATTAACTTAATTTAGGCTCGAATTTTTATGCTTAAATTTTTAATGATTCAATCTATAGTATTTTATGATATATAGTTTCCAGTTGGATATGCTAGTGATACATTTAATATCATACACGAGAATAAAGTCGATATTGTATTTATTTTTACATATTATATTGCCATACATTAGAGGTTACCTAACATAAACATGATCGTATAAATATATAGCTAAAAAGTATTTATTGTATGCGTATATTTTAATATATCTTGTACTAAATTCTGGTATTTCTTGGAGTTGTAAAAACTCAGGCATAAAGCAGGTGACGCATGAAAAAGTATAGATCTTTAAATTGTTAAAATAAACAATGGATAGCTCAAAGTGAGCGACAGAACACTAAAAGACAATTAATAAATTTTTTGTTTATAGGCATGATTAGTAAATTGATTTATACTAACTATATTAGGAAATTCCAACCAAAAACAAAATTTACATGTTCTTGGCATGTACCTCTTAACAGAGTCATGATCACAAATGTCACAAAAACATACAACTTAAAAAGAATATCAACTAAAATATTTTTGAGCAATACTTTGTAACACGGAACTATGTTATGCTTTCAATAACATTGAACCTACCATGAAATTCTCCCACCAAAATGACATA
Source organism: Bidens hawaiensis (assembly GCF_021521415.1). Lineage (NCBI taxonomy): Eukaryota > Viridiplantae > Streptophyta > Magnoliopsida > Asterales > Asteraceae > Bidens > Bidens hawaiensis. The sequence continues at coordinate 631,635 of NW_027491796.1, read as the reverse complement.
CGCTAATGTCGCCTTAGTGTTGATTGGCGCATTGCACATGAGGTTTGGTGGTCGGCCTGAATTTCATGACAGGTTTAAGACGTTGTTATGTGTTGAAAAACGCATATGATTATAGAAAAAAGGTTTTAGAAAAGAACGAGTTGTTAAGATTCGTGTAACTCATGACACTATTCGTGTGAATTTTGTTTCAAATGTAGTCGAAACAATATAATCACTTGTTAAAACCATATCGATTATTTCCTGTTAACTAAACGCTTGTCTTTTACAATTAGATCGAATATATTGATCGTGTAAATATGATTTTGTTGTAGGAATGGGATTCAACATAGAAGGAACTCGTTCGAAGATGGGGTGTATGGAACTACTTGCCCGATCCCTCCAGGTAAAAACTTCACATACATCATGCAAGCTAAAGATCAAATCGGAAGCTTCTACTACTTTCCTTCTCTGGAATTTCATAAAGCCGCTGGCGGCTTTGGTGGTATCCGGATTCTTAGTCGTCCAAGAATCCCAGTTCCATTTGATGAACCCGCAGACGATTTTACTGTTCTTATTGGAGATTGGTATAAGTCTAATCATACGGTAAACATCCTGGACTCTAAATTATGATTCTTGACATAGTTTTTCTTATGTATAAAGTTATAGTATCTTATGTTATAGCTCTATTTATACATATTCTGTATTAATAATAACTTAGATTTATTTTGTATAGTCTATTAAGCTTTTTTTATTTTTTTATGTTAATTATATTGACTTTTTGAATGTTTAATTATAAATTTGGCGCCAATAAGTAATAAAGATTTGCAATAATTGCGGAGGGATTGATACCAACTTTGTTTACTATTGAAGCAGGGAATTTGTGTCTCTTGACAATTACTTTTAAGTGGGACACTAGTTAGACTTCTTTTTAATCTCTTTACATTTATAAGAACTTAATAAAAAATAGTAATTTAAAATAACAATTTTCTTACACCGTTAACTTATAGGTAAATGTTTCTAATCGTCAACAAAGAGTCAAAGAGAATATTTATCACGTCATATAAAATTGTAATATTTTGTATTTGCTAAATTTCTGAAAATCTTTCAATAAAATTGTGGCACTTTCGGAAAAATTGTTATCTACATGTATAATCTGGTTCCACTTATGTAATTTAAATCGACAAACTTAACACATTTGTTTTTTCAGTCTTTGAAAGCGATTCTAGACCGAGGACATAAGCTTCCGAATCCTGATGGAATTCTTATCAATGGGCGCGGCTCAAATGGTGCCACCTTCACAGTCCAACAAGGTTATGTTTCCATGATTTACTTTTATTTTATATTATCTTTTTTGTTTCACTTTTAGTTTTCTATGTTCCAATAAGGGACTGACCGTTTCAGGCCTAGTCAAGTCCAATATAACTATTAATTAATAACAACCGTACCCAGTAAATCTTATAAATAACAAAACTATATTTTATTTTTAAAAGGGCTTTTGTATATACTAAATGCTCATTTTTTCATGGAAAACAGGAAAAACTTATCGATTAAGAATATCAAATGTGGGACTACAAAACTCGCTCAATTTCCGTATCCAAAACCACAGGATGAAACTCTTGGAAGTTGAAGGGACACACACGGTCCAACAAATGTATTCGTCCCTCGACGTTCATTGCGGTCAATCTTATTCTGTACTAATCACAGCCGACCAACCCGGCAAAGACTATTACATTGTCGTCTCCTCTCGATTCACCACCCCAATCCTAACTACCACCGGAACTCTTCATTACACCAACTCTGCTGGCAAAGTCTCTGGCCCAATCCCCGGTGGCCCAACCATCCAAGTCGACTGGTCCCTCAACCAAGCCCGGTCCATTAGAACCAACCTTACCGCAAGTGGGCCTAGGCCCAACCCACAAGGGTCATACCACTATGGCATGATCAACACTAGCCGAACAATTATTATCCAAAGCTCGCCTGGAAGAATTGATGGAAAGCAGAGATACGGGCTCAATGGTGTCTCGTTTAAGCCCGCTGACACTCCCTTAAAGCTTGCTGATTATTTCAACATTGGAGGCGTTTTTAAAGTTGGAAGCATTCCTGATCGGCCCAAAGGACGGAGATTGCATCTTGATACCGCTGTTATGGGAGCGGATTACCGAACTTTTGTTGAGATTGTGTTTCAAAACCCTGAAGATATTGTCCAAAGTTATCACATTGATGGCTACCAATTCTTTGTTGTTGGGTAAGTACCAAAAACAGCTTCATATTTTAAATTTTTATGATGGGCCCAATTTCCCAGCCCACAAGGCCCATACCAATTTTTTGTTGTAACATAATTTTTTTCAAAAATAATATAATGTAATTGTAACATTGCTATATGTTGTCAGGATGGATGGAGGCATATGGAGTGAATCGAGCCGAAAAGGTTATAATCTACGAGACGGTGTTGCCCGAAGCACAATTCAGGTATATCCGAAATCATGGTCGGCTCTATACGTGCCACTAGATAATGTTGGTATGTGGAACGTTAGGACCGAGTTTTGGGCACGACAGTACCTTGGTCAACAGTTTTATTTACGTGTTTACACCAACTCGGGGTCAATTAGAGACGAATTCCCTATACCAAAAAATGCTCGTCTTTGTGGAAGAGCTACCGACCACCATACGCGACCGTTGTAATTTGCCACAAAGCTTGATTTATGAGTCTAGTTTAGAACTAATACGTAATTTATATATGTCGGATTGTGTTACTGTTGCAAATGTTTATGACCTTCATCTCGAGGTCACATTGTTTTTATTTCATGTTTTTTCCACTTAAGTGGGGAATTTTTTTTAGTTTTGTATTTTTATTTTATTTTTTAACGTTTTTGTTGGAAACTTGGAATTCAAGAATTCCGTGTTATTGTAATAAGCCACTTGTTTGCTGGATATGTTTATTGGATTGTTTTACATTAATATTTAAGAAAATCTCGAAACAAGTAAGCTTCAAAAACTGTCGGTGATCCATCGCTGGTCACCGACGTATTACCAACAGACATCCAACATGGGTGAGCCCGAATTTGGTTGTTATTAGTGGGCAGTGGCGTAGCTTACTTGAGGTCAGGGGCCGCCTGGCCCCCTCCGTTTTTTCGCTCGGTGATGTAAATTTATACTTTTTCGGCCGAAACTTTTTATGCATAGCTCAAATTACTTGTTTTCAATCGAAATTTTGAGCCCAGCCCCTCTGTTTTTTCGCTCGGTAGTATAAATTTATTCTTTTCCGGCCAAAATTTTTTATCCATAATGTAAATTTACCTGTTTCTGACCGAAATTTTGAGCCCTCCCCCGTCTAGTTTATGAATTTTTTTATACATATTAATTCTGACCCTCTCGCCGTCCATGTCCAAGCTTCGCCACTGTTAGTGGTATACTATTGCCGATGAGACTTCCGTTGGTAATGTGACGATAATATTTTATGGGTAGGACTCATGCCTAGAGTTTCCAATTGTTTATTGAGGGGTGAAAGTATGTTTTTCAAATTGTATGCATATTAAAATACTTTGTTAATTACCTTGATTAATTATTTTGTTACCATGGGTTGCAACACAATCTTGTACATAAGTAACAATAATTAGATAGATTAGTTGACATTCTAAACGACATTGTACAATAACTATTTTTGTATACTTGCATCTCATACACTAACATGGTAACAAAGCTTATAATCCAAACTAATTGCTTTTCAACTTAATTTATTGTTCCACACCAACCTTAATCAATCCAGGATGCACCCAACGCCTGTGCCATGAAGCTATAACAATCTACCGACTTATCAATCTGCGGTTCAAGTATAAAAAATGCAAAATCTTTGTCACGCTTAGCGACTATGTGTCACACAAACTCGGAAAAGCAAGCTAATGTTAGTGACGTACCATTACTTGTGTCGAGCTCCCACAACCATGGCCAGATTTTCTAATGATTCGTCCAATGATCGGGTTAATCTGTGGGCTGTTCTTAACACTTGTACATAGCTCATGTTGCATAGTCTAGAAAAAATAAAAAAAATTATACAATCAAGAAAATACAGTTAACTACATGAAAAAAGTGTATTTGCGACTGCAATTCAGTCCCAAAACCATCACAAAAATCCATTTTGCGACCGAATTGCAGTCGCAAAAATCTAACTGTTTTGGAATGGTTATTTGTGACCATTTGCTGCGCATATAAACGGTCACAAGTTTCGCGACTGGTTAACAAACTATTACTAACATTAAACTAGAGATATTTGATATTTCTTTTCCATTTTATATGCAACCGAAAAGAAAGCCTCAAATTTATGACCGAACTTGGTCGTGAAATTTACAACAATTTTGCCACCGGAACGCTAAACTGATTGGTAGCAAAGTCGTAACTTAAATAGTGACGCTTTTTTCCGTTGCGATATCCAATTTTCTAGTAGTGAAAGCTTTGCAAAATGTTGTATCCTTTGGTATGACAAGAAGTTCATGCGAGTATAACTTTTTGATATCTAAAAACCAAAAACGAATGTACCGCTAATAACTTCAACGTGTGCAATGGGACAACGCGATCATCATGATCAGCGGTTAGTAACATACAAGACGGATACTGTTGGTGGATGAATCTTCCCATGGTCGTTTAACATTGTGCAACGGTGAATATCTAATAATACAAAAATTATAATTTATACAAATTACTGCTAATATAGATTGACATATTATCAACGCTTACTTGATTAGGTAACGGAAATCGTCTTCGTTATCAGAACAACCAAACTCGGGTACCCATGCGTGACCTAAAGCACGATATCATTAAATGTGTGAATATTACCATGAAAACAGTTCGTTTTATAATTGGAATGAAAGAAGTGCACATTTTCTTTGTACTAAGTAACCAAAACTTACATTTGTTTTTTTATAGAGGGAATAATGGAAATGATAATGATCAAGGTAAGTAATGATAGCCATAAACAGTAAAGAACTAATAACTATTAGAGTGTGTTTGTTTCACATAATTCGTGAGAATTCAAAGAAATTGGAATTAAAATCCAATGACATGGCGTGGTCGTTTCGTTGGAATTGGAATCTTAATACCATTTTTGGTGTGTTCCGTTCAAGGAATTGGAATTCAACTCCTTCAAATTCCTTTAAATACAGGGACTTCAAATCCTTCAAAATGTGGAGGAATTTAAAGAAATTAATTGGAATCTAATCTCGAGTGTTTTTTTTAACGAGGACAACGAATAAAACATTTTAGATTTTTACTTTTTTTGTTTTTAATTTATATTTTGAGTTATGAATTTTATATTATTATTTTTGAAATTTTTTTGAGGGGTTTTTGATCTTAATTGAAAACCCATAAAAAAATTCAAAAAAAATAATAAAAAAATTCATACCGCAAAATATAAATAAAAAACGAAAAAACTAAAATGTTTTCGCCGTCATACTCCTTGATTTATTCATTTGTCAAATGAACACATTAAAAATATTGTATTTGGATTTCAATTCCACCCAATTTCAATTCCTATTGGAATGTTCAGATTCCAAATCCAATTCCTTCAAATGCTAATCCTATGCAAATTCAATTCCATTCGAATCCGTGAAACGAACACGCCCGTATTTAAGCTAAAGATAGAATAATGATTAAAAAACAAATTTAAAGATTAATGATAAGTTGATAACTCAAATAAACATGAATTAATGATTTATTGTATGCACCGCATGCACTCACCGATGGTAAACTTATGGAACCGTAGCATGTCCATGACCCCGGCATGAGCTAGAGCACAACCAAACAGATCTGGTCTCTGTCACAACCAAAATCTAAGATTCAATCATGTTATCTAATATTCTAATGGCTATATATATGTTGTCCAGACAAAGAAAAACAACAGGTTTTTTTTTTATTTGCCTGTAATTTAGAGACGTAATAAGTATTTCTAGCCATTTTTCGAAACTTGCTATACGAAACGTTACACCTACGAGTGGACAAAAAAAATCTAACAATGTTGGCGTGGCAAGCGAACTTGATCGACTTGAATTTATGTTTTGTTGGCCAAAGGAATGATTTCTATTTAGTTTGCTTATAGGTGTAGCGAACTCTTAATATATACAACTTTCAGAAAACGCCAAAAAGACTTTCCACGTCTCTAAACCACCTACAAAATCCAAAGAAATTCGAGATAGATACGATACCTGATTTACACAAGCACCGACGAGGATGCCCCCATTGCTCCCACCTTCAATACATAACTTACTAGCGTTAGTGTACCCTTTTGAAACAAGGTACTCAGCAACAGAAATAAAGTCATCAAAACAACTTTGCTTGTTCTCAAGCGATCCGGCTTGATGCCACCCTTCACCATACTCTCCACCACCACGAATATTCGCAGCACAAAACACCACACCAAGATGTCGTGCCAGAACAACACGCGTAACATCAAAAGAGGGAGTTAAACTAGCACCATATCCACCATAACCGTATAATAAACAAGGGTGTGATCCATCTAACTCTATATCCTTCCTAGCCACAATAAACGCCGGTACACGCGTGCCATCCTTACTGTTCACAAACACCTGACTTGCATGATAATCAGCTTGATTGAATCCTGGGACCACATATTCACGTAAAACCTTAGTATTTGGACCCGTAGGTGTCAAATCATATTGATAAACGACACCCGGGTTGATGAAACTACTAAGTTTAACGAAGAACTTGTTATCTTGTCTCCTTGCTCTAATGTAGTCAATGCTACCTATGTCAATAGGTAACTTATGTAACAAATTACCATTCTCTAAACTTCGAATTTGTAAAACATGTTTGCAATCACTCAAATAGCTCACGATCATTTCGTTTCCATTAATGGGTAGGACGGATTCAATAATGTCGATATTGGATTCTTGAAGCACTTCAATCCAGATATCGGGTTTCTTGAGGTCTACTCTAACTACCTTGTTTCTTGGAGCATCCTTGTTGGTCAAGAAAGTAAATATTGTGCCGTCATTTGCCAAGGCTTCGTAGCGAGCCTTGAAATTGTCGACGAGCTTCACGAAAGGGAGATTGCCTTTCCCTCTATGGCCTTCGAGGCCATTTGGTAGCATGGATAGATTACAACAGTAAAATTTGTTGAGTGATACCGCGCCTTGACATATGTTCATAAGAAGATACTGCCAAAAGATATGAAAATAATTATGTTTGAATTGTAATAGAATGTAAGCATATTGTTGGCATACTATCCACACGCCACTGACATGATATGTGGGTCGTATAACATTTTCAACATATCATACATGTTGTATAATGCTTGTCAAGAAAAATAATGTTTTATGAGTTGTTATATGGCCCGTATAACTTTACTAAATTTGACCGATGTGACAATGGTGTGAAAAGTTATCTAACCCATATAACCTAATACAACCAGTATGCAAAAAGTCATATAGTCGTATAACCTCATACGGTCATATGATGGCAGGCATATTAGACTACGTAGATTTAGGGGGTTTCACCCTAATGATAAGATCAGACACTTTAAGAGCACCTTCCGTCATCCTCGATTCGTGCTTCAAGAATGTGTGTCGGGTTTTCAAAATTGTCCCAACATAATATATCTTCGGATTGTTTCGTCCCTAAGAAATGATAGTAGAGTTGATGATTATGGTTAACGTTCACTTCTGTGCCAGCATCCATGTTTTTGCTATCCCTAAATGAATCAAATGAAACATGTCTCATAACATTAAACATTTTGTATTAAACTATGATTTATAACTAGAAGTTATCCTAAAACATTATAAAAGTAATAAATGAAATAAATTACTTAGGAGCAGGAAAACGGCAGTAGAAAAATCCTTTTGTGTCATGAGTCCAACTTATCAATGTAAACTTCACCTGAAAAAAAAAATCCATTAATTAATTTCTTGTGATAAACAAATATTGTAACGTTTAGAACTTACCCAAGAAAGTTTGTCTGGTTCGATGGTCTTGCTATCGACACGCATAACTTGTATGGTTAACCAGTCGCTTCCACTCGAGCTTAGACCATAAGCTAAGTATTTTGCATCATGGCTAATCTCATAAGCTCGTAGCGCCACGGTTCCATCCTCACTTAGTTGATTAGCATCGAGCAAAACTTCGCCTTCTTCTTCTAAACTATCCTGAAAATCATTAGCCATACATATAAATTACTTAAAACTTTTTATCTATAAAACGCCTTGAACATGCTCCAAAAAATTATTTATTAAAAATATATAAACATTCACGCAATCATATCAATATAATTTTGTTAGAATAAATAACAAAAATGTCAAAAGTCAAGAAAAATTTTTGGAAAAATTATCTGATTTTAGTCTATATGGTTTTCTAAAATTTTAAGAAAAAACTATTTGAACTCGAAAATTGCAAATCTGAATGAATGATTAAATTCCATGAAGTGTCCAGAAAAAAGTGAGTCACCTTTTTCAGTCTGACTTTGGGCTAGAGGTGGGCTTCATAAGCCCAACGATGTGACAATTTTGTCAGTGTTCAACCGGCCCAATTTTGTTATATAGCCTAAAAAATTACATTCGACTCGGTAGTTGTTGAAATGATATTAAGACATATAAAAAAAAATCAAGATAAAAGAGAATACTTGTTTATGTTTGAGTTTGAAAAATACTTATTAGCTTATTAGCGTTTTCAAAAGGCCAATAAGTAATCATGACATTTTTATTTATTTTAGCTTTTTAAAAGTGTTAAAAAACAGTTTTCAAAAGCCCCAAATTCTGGCTTTTCAAAATTGCTTATTAGAAAAGCCGATAAGGCAATAAGCCTTTTTCAAACTCAATACCAAACATGCTCGACACTATAAATTATATATTAACCGTGTTGTGAAATTGCGAATTTGCTTATTTGTAACAAACATTATTATTAGAGTGTCTTTATGAGATAATTTACATGCAAATATGTAACTAGTTAATAGCTTAATATTGAAACCTGCATACCTGCATGTAGAGAACTCGATGGGGGCATAGACCTGGATTATGGAAATAAAAGTACTTGTTTCCTCTCCGAAATGGACACCCATAACGGGGGTAATCGAATGACTCCACGATGCTAGCACGAAGCTTCTCCCTGGATTCGCAAGTCGAAAGCACTGATTCCGTCACTTTCATCTGCTTTTCCATGAAGTGTTTTACCTCTTCGGAATCAGGATTTTCTAGCCTATAAATCCAACAAACATGATATTCAAAACTTGGGTGGATTGAGCCTGGCTTACGTATGTCCCAATAAAAGATCTTGATATGTGTAGTACCTATTAGTTATCATTTTATGTAACAATAAAATCTTTATCATATTTTTTGCTTGAACTTTTTTTCTTTTATATCTAGAATTAGCATATTCTTTCTTGTTTAGTTATGTTGATTATTCTTCTATTAAACTATTAGCAATAGAAACTTTTTCAAAAAAGTTATATTTCACCTTGATTCACTATTAGAAAAATGGTTTAAACGACAAATCACTAATGGTGATGTCAATATTGGACTATATATTCATTACAATATACAGAGAATGATATGAAAACCATAATCACTTAAGGGTTAAGATGGGCTTGTGGGCTCATACTATAATACCTAATAAATATATAGTCCAGTTTATAATACCTAATAAATATATAGTCCAATAGTCAATATATAGTGATTATTCGATAGAGATGAGCAACTTAACCACCATAACCGAACCAATTTTAACCTATAACCGACATGACTGGTGGGTCGGTTTAGTGAATTTTCAAAAACCGCCAAACACGGGTCGGTATTTGTTAAAGATAATTCCAAACATGTCATAACCCAACCGACCCATTTATATAATCAATGATATATTTTAGACTAACTTCCATCAAACATATGGTCAGATTATACAATTTTGATAGTTTTAATTCAATATTTGTTATTGAATTAACTTGAACTTCATTGTTGGATTATATATTGCCGGTTTTGTTATGAATATTTTATATTAATATTATGGATTATATATTTTGTTGGACTATGTAATTAATGTCGCATTTTTGTAATATTTGGTACCAAACTTTTTAGGTGCAAATTCATTGTTTTGGTTACGGTTAACCGACCCAAACCGTCTCGTTATAACCTTCAAAACCGATTAACTAAAACCGACATATCGGTTATGGTTACGGGTCTGGCTAAAAACCACCCCAAACCGACCCGTGTACGCCCCTATTAGGCGGTAACGTTAATTGCTACACAATAAGTAGATATAAATTAATCGCTGATTTGTTAGTAAAGATCAAATAAATAAGTTAAGTTACCATCTATAGGGATCAAAAATAGCTACACCGTGGTAGTTATCAACCACAATGTAAGGCCCCGTTACCGGTAGCCCTACTTTCGTGTTAGATTTACTCATAAATGCAGTTCTAAATATCAGAGTTAATTAAAACATTCGCGGAACATTAAAAACATTCAAACCATTACATTCCGTAACCATAATTCTTGTCTTATCGAGCATTCATTGTCATTTAAAAACAAAACATAGTCTTTTAAAATAAAACGTCATAGCAAAATCTTCAGATGCCAGCTTCGTCCAACTCTGCCATGTGTCCTCCTCAAGCTACCTGCCTCATTCTACTCTCCTGCGTGCATACTAAAAGTCAGCTACGCTGAGTGAGTTCTAGTTAATCACATAATCATACAATACCTTCTTACATTTCATACTTAACCTCTTAACATTCTTTCGTACACACATAAGTGCATATACTTTCATTCTTACCTTCATACTTTCTTTACATACATAATCATACGTTTTAAAGAGCCTTTCGCCCTATAACCTCACATATATTATAAGGGTCTGGTCCCTAACATCACAGATATTATAAGGGTCTGGTCCCTAACATCACAGATATTATTAGGGTTTGGTCCCTAACATCACAGATGTTATTAGGGTATGGTCCCTTTGTTTCGTGTAACTGTACCGTACCTGTTCATACATACTTTCCTTGACAATACGTGCAATCTCCGAAGAGCGTTCACGTACCATCATCATAACATACATACATTATGCATACATCATATATTCATACATACATCCTATCTTTCATCATACTTATCAATCATATCTTAACTACCACCTGACGGTACATGCAATATCCGAAGATCGTTCACGCACCGTCAAACAATCATCATACATAAATCATACAAGGCATACACTTACCACTTAAGATAAGTGTATTAACTATCACACCGAGTATGCACACATCCCCGAAAATATAACAAGGAAGTGGGGCTAGAAACTCACCTCAATGCGGTTGCGTTCACCGTTTACGGTTATTCGCTTCTTGAGCTGTGCACGACTAACTGTATAATAATTATACGTTTCAGTAAACTATCACTACACATATAGCCTTTCTAGTTTAGTTATTACCCTTAACGAATGGGGGTCCGGGGGCAGCGCCCCTGGCAGCGGGGTTCTAGGGGCGGCAGCCCCTAGCGGGGTCCAAGGGGCAGAGCCCCTGGCTGGGGTTAACTGTCTTATCACATTTTCCATTAGCATTTTGAATCATTGAATAATATACTACTTAAAAGTTCAAGAGTTTATTTGTAATTAAATCATTCTTTTCTCAGTCCAGGGACTGTTCTGTCATTCTTTCAAAGTTCTAATTCGTCACTCAGTTCTTAACGAATGGGAATTCATAACGAATTAGCCATTATAGCGAATCTGCCTTTGTAACGAATCAGGCATCTTAATGAACTGGTCCTTATAGCGAATTGGACCTTAACGAACTGATCTGGTCAACGAATGAACCCTATAACGAAGGGGGTTCATTCGTCCCTCTCTTAGCGAATGGCCTTAGCAAATGGCCTAGTTCGCCCTTATTTCCATAACGAATGACATGCTAGTTCGCTAATCTTTCCTTAACGAATTAGTACACGAATCAAAGCTAGTTCGTTATATTCCCTTAGACGAATCAGCTAGCGAATCGCTTCTAATTCGTCAATTACTCCCTAGCGAACTAGGGTTAGGTCAGGGGATGTCAGAACATTCCCTGACACCCTTAACCTCGTATTAACTTTTCCGGCGCCGCCATTGCCGGAAAGCCGTCGGAAAAACGCGAACTCACCGGAAAAAAGAGTTTTAACTCGTTTTTTCGCCGTTTTTCGCCCCGTTCGATCTAGATCTGAGCTAGGGTGATCCCTAAGCTCATCATAGGTTCGGTTTATACCCGATTCCACCTGGATCTCGTGATTTAAACGGTTAAACGGTGTCGGCTCGTCGGTTCGCAACTATATCTAACGGGTTAAGCTCATACAATATAATACTATCATTACCTCGGGTCGGTTCTCGGTTTCCTTCTTGATATCGGTTTAGAGAGAGAGAACTAGAGAGAGAATCTTAAGTGTGTGTTTTGGATGGTGTAAGGGATATGTGTAAATGAATTAAATGGAGGATTAAGGGTATATATATTTTTGATCATGGGCTTAAGCCCATGGTCTTTCCTTCATTCCTCCATAACCCAAGTCCATAACCCATATCCATTTACCCAACACAAGTCCATCTCGTATTCTATTCAACTAAACCGATAACGACCCGCTATAAAATAAACGAACTTTATTTTATTAATATAACCGAAAGTAGGATGTTACACACAAACTCGTCTCGACGAGCAACCGGATCTCGCAATGGCTCACACACTCCACATTCCGAGCCCATACTCAACCCGAAAGAGATTTGATTAGTTTTGAGGTGTTCTTGCTTTGAAGAACTTACTTGGGTTATCTCATTAACTATATAGTGGTTCCGTTCAAACAAGGAATCCAAGAATTGAAAATGTGTGCAAATGAGAACATCATGGTTTTGTTGTCTGTGGTTAATGTTGTTAGTTACAAAATTTAGAAATATTATTCTTCCTAGAAATGGTGAAAGTGTTGACATTTTGTTTTATTGTGACTTCATATTTGGTTTGTTTAGGATACTCGTTTGGTATTATATCCCGTACACAACATAAATGGACGATCTTGCCCCTGGCCGTATCTTCTGTCATTTTCACCATTTCTTCTATTCAAATATTCAATTATTTTTCTTCATAATATTGTGTATCCCTTAGTCACGTTTTTTTAATCTATAACTATAATCTCTAAAAAATTTAAAATATTTTAACAAATTAGCATTTGAAAAGCTGAATTATATATTATATTGTTCCAGAAAAGTGTGGCATTCCTTTAAAGGATCCCTTGTTATATAAAGAAGTACTGCTAGCGCATTACGGTATCTTGTGTTTAGTCGATGCGGTATATAAGGTTATCTCATTTTCTACATAAACCTATTGATCGATGCTAGAACATACGCAAGCGTATTTTAATTTACCTTAAGGGTACAGTCGATCTAGGATTAATTATTCGATGGTCTACTGGTCATGACTTGCATGTCTATTGTGACGATGACTGATTTGGGTGCGCACCCTGATGATCATCAGTTGGAGTTCCAAGTTGCAGCACACAATTGCACGATATAGTACAGATGTTGAGTATAATGCATTGGCACACATTGCTGCATTGATCTGTTGGATTGCTTTCATTGTGCATGAGAAATATTGAATCTTTACACTTTATTTGAGATATTGTCTAATTAGTACATACTCTCAATATCAAATATGTCTCCACTTCTTCTCAGGTGACCCACATATTAACCAAAGGGTTGTCATCTGTTCGTTTTGACACTCTTATCCAAGGTTCACGTTGTTGAATCCGTTTCGCTTGAGGGGCCGGGCATATTAATATATATATGTTTAAGGTATTATAGTCATTTCTTTATATAGTTTTAGTGATGTTAAGAGTTTGTTAGTGGTCTCCCTTAGATCATCCGTATGTGAGTGGTGAAAAGTGTAAGCTGAAATGAGCAAATCTCGACATGTAAGCGATAAGTTGGCAAATATTTTTCCACCTTTCACACTCGCTATAGAGTGTTACAGGAGGGATGAGTGAAAGAAACATAAAAAAAGTAGAGCCCATTTTGTGTATGTAGTATTATGTATTATTTTCGATACTTATCGTTTATGTAATAATTTACTTGTTTGTATGTTTGGGCCCGATGCCATATGTATTAAGCCCATTGGGTTGTTTAAATGGAAAGATATATAGTATGGGATGACCTCACCTATATAAGGTGAGGCATGCCCATACTACACATAACCTTTTAGATATAATCTTATCATTCTAACTCTCTCTACTCTCTTTTCCCTTTCTACATACGGAAATAACATAACCACAACAAGATCCGAGATCTCGGTTAACCACTAGTGATATCCGCTAGCTAGATGGTTTAGATTGATCCAAGAACATTAGTTATAGTTGTTTGATCCGTGAACAAGGACCTACAAAAATCATTGGACGGAGTTAGTTGGAGATATATTATTGGTTTAATATTTAATTGAATATTAAAAAATAAAAAACAAAACACAAAAGAAGGGGCCACGCCTTTGACCCCCTTCGCGAACACTGCAAACGCCCTTTGGCGCCAAAGGTGTTATCGTGTGCACTGTTAATGTTGCTAGGCGGCGATATTTGGCATTGGGATTTCACACCCCACAACGGGATAGACTTGTAGATGTATATTCCTTATTACATTAATCATGGTGTCTATATAAGATTGCACCATTGTATTGTATGATTATCAAAGTTAATTAGTTAAATGAACACAGGCTTTTACACACCTTTCCAAGCTTTAAGTTCTATGACCCATTTCAGAATATGCAAGCTGTGTTTTTTAGCTTCATTAATGATGAGGGAGGGCAGCTAGTAGCAAAAGGAATAAAGACTGAATATAATACTGAAAGATGATGAATTGCCTGACAAATTTGGTGGTACCTAAAACCCTCATCATCACCCCTTTTGCCCTACCATATATCTTCATTAATGCATGTTCATGGAGTTCTGTTGCAATCCTTGAAAATCACCTTTTTTTAGTAGAAGAAAACATTAACTTATGGTATTAAATACTTAAAAACATTAAACTTGATGATTTGTGACTAAAAGAAATGGTATAAAGCTCAAATATATACAATTCCGTCCATTTTTTTAACGGCCAACAAACATAAAATGTCTAGGTACTCCATACGGGGTAACCCAATAGCTAAAGACCACCGCTAGCTGGCTCAACCCAGCCGTACGAAGCCCTTAAGCGCCTCCAAGTCATCTCCAGTTCCGGGAAAACCCACATGTCCGAAGGCCCAATGATGGTAAAACCTGGATGCCCTCAGATTCGAACTGAAGATCACAAGATCTTAGTCTTCTTACATTGAGCCACCCATGCCCCCCCCTCAAGTGTTGTAAGTGGGAATTGAACTTGGGTCTCCATTAAGAAACTCAAACTTACTACCACTACACGGTCTACACCACATTCTAAAGGACATACAATTCCATCCATAGACATGTGGTAATTGGTAATTTAGATTCATCATAAATTTCAATAAAAGGTTACAGAAAATACAACAAAATTGTCTTTTATTTTTCACAAATAATTTGAAAATATAATTGTACAACATTAATCGTCTTTTTTTGTACGGCGAAATTCATTCAAACAAAACTAACAAGACGCTAGGAGCAAACACACAAATGAAAATTACAAAGAGAAATTACAAAAAATGCTTAATAATCTTAATGAAGATCTACGTACATGATTAATAATCTTAATTAAGATTTCATTACATTTTCTAAGTGACAAAATTGTATAACTCTTAATCAAAAGATTTATGGGTTCTAGTCTCACTTGAACCATGATGAAAATATTATATGTTAAAAAAATGTATAGTAAATAAATGCAATCCACATTAAATGCAGTAATGTTTTCAACAACCGTTTTGCAATCCATTTCTGGAGTTTGTGCCTATAACACATTTCATATCAATCAACCAGACTAATTGTTTGATTATGTTGTTATACATTTCTATTGATGAAGTATATATAATTAACATTTCATATCAATCACCAGACAAACTTTTAACCTGTATAAGATTATGACATTAATTATGTTGTATTTCTATGGATAATGTCATCATCATCATCATCATCATCATCATCATCATCGTATTCAATATATCCCACCAATAGCAAAGCTATGGTAGGGTCTGAGGAGGGGTAAGATGTAGACAGCCTTACCTCTATCCTATAAGGATAGAGAGGCTGCTTTCAGTGAGACCCCCGGCTCGATAGTAGTTTTGCATCAAGCCTTGGACATAAGGCACATAGCACTCAATCATCGGGACACCGGCTGATGGGTGCATGTACCCTTGTCTTTCGGCTATCAACGCCACTACATGATGCCTGATTAACCGTCCGTCACTTTTAACGTTATTTTCACGAGATTAGTAAAATAACGTCAAAATTAGTGCAATTTCACTTTTGCCCACCCGATGGTTCACACATATATACATCATATGTGCGCACCACAAGCAGGGCTATTTCTATGGATAATGTAAGAAAGTCAATCACCTAGCTAACATATGATTTAATTTGTTGCTCATAGCTAAAACTGGTTTTCTGATCATTTCAATTAAGATCCAGTTAACAACAGACAGAAGAACAGTCACAAGATCAAGTTCATTGAAAATATACTTATTTTGGAGTTTTTTAAAAGATTTTTTGGTACTTAGTACTCTTCAAGAGCATTTTTATATATAAATCTAGGGTTTTACTTGAAAGTTGGAAGGGTCAAAGGGATGGACTTACAGAAAAGGTAAAGTGCTTTCCTTTTGAGTCTTGATGATGATCATCTACACAAAGATATATCTGCTTTTGAGAAAGAATCATCACAAAGTACTGCAAAAACATAATGTTTTCAACTGATCTATATATCCCACAATTCAAACACAAAAACATAGAAAAACACGATGATATTAATGTACACGCGATGATATTATTGTACATAAGGATTCAAGATGGTTTGACAAAGAGATACCGACAGAGCTCCGTTGACAGAATGCCCACCTCCACACACTGATTGGTAATTAACTAAGCACATATATACAAACAAAAAGATATATCTTGTATTAGAAACCCTAACTACAAAGAAAATAGTTTCTTTGGTATTTATCAATGAATATTTAGGAGAGGTGGACAGAATGCCAAAGAAATCTGCAGGAAGCCCTTTATTAAACCGCCATGAAAGAAATCTAGATGCCAAAAATTAAAGCACACACTCACACACACTATGGTGTGTACATAGAGAGAAAGATGTTGGGGTTGAGAGAGCAACGAGTTCTATTTATTTAAGATGGAGAGAGAGAGAGAGTGCTGATTATAGATTGCTAAATAACTAAGAGGGGTAGTTAGTAATCTTAGTAACACTAATATCTTGAACCCGAGCGTTAATGGGAATCGTGAGTTGACGTGGAAGAGAGAAGGATGCGGAAAACATGATGAGAGAGAGGACGTCCATAAGCTTTTGGCTTGGGTCCCATTTGGAAGAGAGATGGTGGCGGCTCGTCAAGTATATATGAAAGGAAAAGGGTGGTGCTATACACACACACACCCGGGGGGTACGGGGCGGGGGTTCTAATATTACACATCTTGAGAAGTCGGAATGGTCGTCTAAGCTAGTAAACGATAGTCGCCTACAAGTGCTGCTAGGTATTACGCAAGCCCTAAATGTTAGTCGACCGTTATACTGTTCAAGAACAACTGTCCAACGCTTGAAGATACAAACGCCATCCCTGACGGCGCTAACAGCTCTCTTCTTTAAGTGTTATTTCGGATGGCCGCCATGATATCTCTACAAACGTTGCGGAACCATCTTTTAATTTCAACATGTAGAGCATATATAGTGAGCTTAGGATTAAGTGAGTTTGGAGTGCTTATGACATTAAAGCAAGTGTTTTCTATTGGAGTTCGCATTTAAAGGTTGTAAAAAGCTTTATAAACGGTCGTATATTTATATGATTATATCATCACCCGACGGTCATTTTATTTATGTTTGGATGATTTTAGACAGTGATTTAATTGATTATTTTACGTTTCAAATGAATTTGATATATCATCAACCTAAATTATATTAGTGAATATGGATAACCATTCCTAACTATGGATATGGATGGTCAATCAACCGATTTTTTTGTTTACAAGAATTTACGTTACATTGCTCTTTTTTTTATCAAATCTAAAAGGGTTCTTTATCCTTAATTTGCTTTCTTTTAGCATATATCATTATAGAAAAGAAATTAATTTCTTTTAAAACACAATATAGTATAAAGGAAATAAATACACAATCCAAATAGGTTCATTTGAACCCGAACCTATTAGGGTGGCTCATAACTCAAATGAAATATCAAAAGACTGAATCCGTTTCATAAATCATAGGGATCAAGGAGCTGGCTTTACTATTATTATCTACACTTTAGTAGTGCCCATGTACGCCAAAGATTTATTTGTTAAATTATATATGTACTTTTATGTACGTAGTCTCGTGTTATCATAATCTATAGTTTCCTTGGTGTATGGGGTTCACACTCAAAATGAAAAAATATTTTCATTCTAAAAGCGGTGGTCCAGCGAACACGAGGAGGAAGTTTTTAATTGGATTGTATGTGTAACGTTATGTTTTATATCAAAAAATATGAATTATCTAGGTACATGTTTGTTCGAAAATGGGTAGGCAATTATATTACTGATTCAATTAGAACAAAAACAGGACGTGATGATTAATTAGCATTAGCTTAGAATCTTATAATTAATTACTTTCACTTGTTGCGGCTTTAAATGGTTCGCTTGAGTTAACTCTTAGGTCGCATTTGCTTTCTATAAATGACAATCGTTGTGAAATAATGAAAAAAATAAGTGTTTGGTTGGTCAATGAAATTGAATCAACGATTACATAAATAATCTGATTCTATCAAAATCGTTTATTCCCTCCTCCTTTTTTTAATCATTTTATTCATCTTTCAACCTACTCTTTGACCACAACCACCACCTGACCATCAAAGCCACCACTTGACCGACATCACCATAGCCACCACCACAACCACCGTAACCACCACCATCGTCTTTACCACCATCTCCGCCAACACCACCATCATTTTCGCCACCAATACCATTGTCACCGCCGCCATTGCCACCACCTGACCATCACCATTTGCCATTGTCAATTTTTAAAATTGTTTTTTTTTATTTAAAGGCAGGCGGATTTTTGTTATTGGTATTTTATTCATGCACTTATATATGATTACTAAAAAACATAAAGTAAACTTATTTCATTCTTATAGGTTAAATAATAATAATAATAATAATAATAATAATATATTTCATTTCCTTCATTTAATTTTTTTCGTTTCCCCTGTCAAACAGACACATTTAATTCTAGGTGTGAACGAATTCAAGCTTACATCATATTCCAACTATTAAATAATCTGGTTTATATTTGAGTAAAGACAATTAAATATATTCAGAAATATGATTACAACATTTTTGCAATATATATATATATATATATTGTTTAAAGAAAACTAAAAGTGCAAATATTAGTTTTAAATTATAATCCTATTACATAAATTTTTATAATTCACTAATTACACTTAGATTATGTGTTATAGTTTGATTAATTAAAGCGTCACGTATACGCCAAGTCATTGTCACGTATACGCTGAACTTTAACTAACTGACTCAAAAATCTAAGTAGACGCCACATATCTTTTTGCATGTTTGGAGCGCCATTCCTTTGGTGGGTGGGAGGAAGTCATTTGCGCCGACTTCAACATGGGTTGTGCCGTTGTGGTGGTGTTTGATGCCCACCTTGCCTACGTGGTGCCCAAACATTCACCATAACACTTGGGCTTATAGCAGTGTGTATACGGTTCTGTTTAATTACCAATAGTTTCAAGTTTGAGTGAATTCAAGCTTGTTTTTAATTTTTAAATTATAAATCCAATCTAGTTTATGACTAACACAATTTTATTCTGAACCAACGTTTTCTAATGTAATTCGTTTTTATCAATTACTTTTTAAATTGTTTTTCTTCTCAGACCCTGCCACTATAAATGTATGGATGCGTAATTATTATAACTTTCACCTTTTTGAAAACAAAATTTGCAATATTTTATTGGTCTTGTGCGTTTAAAATTAATACACACACGTCCTTTTCAATACATCCAGATTCAGAAAACAGGTTATAGTCTTTTTGTGAGTACAAAAAATATATAAAGCTATTAAAAACCAAGTTATATAAATTAAAAATGATATGGCGTAGTTGATCATAAAAATTGTTCTAGGCTTTTTAGCTATTAGTTTATCTAAAGTACAATCTATATATTGTTATTAATCGTATGGATGACTCAACTTTTACGAAAGCCTAAACTAAAGTAAAACTACGGGTCATTTCTGAATTTCATTTGTTATAAACCCCACACTCTATGAGTTTTGGACTGGGAATTTATAAATTAAAAGGTTTATAAAACGTTAAATGTGTCCTACTTTAAAAGGTTATTAATTAATGACATGGCACGTGTGTCACAACTCACAAGACGATGTACCCGTAATAAACTCAACTATCGAAATCCGTACTGATATTGTTTATCAAATACACCTCAAAATAACCTATTTATGATGAGAGATTTCAAATTTGTCTATTCAAAATTGTTTTCTAGATTTATTCTTCTAATGAATCGTCGGCAATGTGTTAGGTAGTCTCGCCGACGAGTTAGCTAACGCATGGTCAGCTATGTGCTAGGGCTTCAAACACATAGTTAATGATATGTTAGACCTTCAAACACATAGTTAGAGGTGTTAACCATCCAAACACATGGTTAAAGATTGTGTTAAGCTAGTTGTTCGTTTTTTTTAATATTATATTATCATAACTAATTTTATTTATATTTTATTTTCTTTTATAACTTTTAATATATAGAGTTTTATATAATTTCGAATTTACCGTTGAGACGTATTTTTTTATCTACATGCTAACATAATTTTTTTTAAACCATGTCGGATCAAATTTTACTGAACATTTTGATATTAATTCAACACCGTTCGGTTTTGAGTAAGTTTATGTAGGTCCATAGATAAAACAAAACATGTCTCAACGCTATATTCGAAATTATATAAAACTTTATATATTAAATGTTATAAAAGTAAACCAAATATAAGTAAAACTAGTTAAGACAATATAATATTAAAAATTAAAAAAAAAACAAACAAAAGGCTAAACACATCTTTAACCATGTGTTTGGAGGTCTAACATATCGTTGACTATCTGTTAGCTAACTCGTCGACGAGACTACCTAACAACACATTGCAATATTAGAAGATGAACAAATATGAAAAAATGATTTTGAGATGACAAATTTAGAATCTCTAACTATTAAAAGGCTATTTTAATAGTTTTTTCCATAGTTTAAAAACTATGATCGCAACACTAAATTGTTACTCACAAAATCCAAGGTATAAACTATGAAGTTCTTTAAAAGTAAGTGCAATTTTCTTTTAACATAAACTATTATTTAAAAAACCTAACACGCCTAGCAAGAAGCCATACGCGAAGAAAGAAAGTTACAAAAACATTATTGGATTTTTAGTTAATTCGCCCTAACAAAGCTAAACTTTTCTGCTCCTTTTAGTGATCCACAAAAAGAGATAGTAATAATACTATAAAAAAATAAAAAGTAAAATAAATATATAAAAATTACTCTTTTATAAATGTACGTGTGTATGAATTTGAATATTTAATGCTAGAAATCTACCTTTGAGGCTTCAACCATCTCTCATAAATATACACCCTGTCATAATCATGCTACCAAAGCATTAACTCAGCATGTTGGGTTTTTGGAGATTTCACATAAAAACTTATCATATAATTCTTTTTTAGAGTTAAGTGGCATTTTAGTACCTGTGATTTGAACAACTACGTAACTTTAGTACTTTTTTTGAATTTTTCGCAACTGGATACCCCATGTTAAAAAAACCGGCGATTTTAGTACTTTTTCGTTAACCCGTTTAATTTGTCCGTTAAGTCAAGGGCATAATAGTAACTTTTGGTTTTTTTTTTTATTTTCCTTTTTCTTTTAACTGCCGATAATAAAACCCCTTTTATTAACCCTAATAATCAAATCCAAATCCTTTACAACTTTACAGCCCTAATAATCTAATCCAAAGCCCTAATAATCAATTGTTTTTGTCATCGATCATCAACCTGCAACAAAGATACTTCACTCTATGATTGGTTGTTTGTTGCAGGTTGACTTAACGACAAATTAAACGGGTTAACGAAAAAGTACTAAAATGGCCGGTTTTTTTAACATGGGGTATCCAGTTGCGAAAAATTCAAAAAATGTACTAAAGTTGCGTGGTTGTTCAAACCACAGTTACTAAAATGGCACTTAACTCTTCTTTTTTATAACCATTTATGAATTATTTTTAACTAGTCTTATACTATTTATTAAAGTAAAAATTTAATCGTGCTCGATTCAATCATTTTTCAAGAAGGTATATGGTAATGTGTCTTGTTGGAAGTGGAGGTGAGAAAACGGTCGAGGTTGAATTAAGGGGGACGGAAGGAGCTATCAGACTTTTTAAATCTGTTGCATACAGCTACTTTTAACAATGGGTCGTATAGATGAGCTTCGCAAAATGAATTTGTTGGTGTTTTCTCGTTGGTGGTCATGAAGTATCTCTTGTTCAACACGTATAATAATCTAGCCATGTTTGGGTCCCTATTAAGGTTAATATTCATGCTTAGAAGCAAAGACGGAACATAGTTCACATGGGTCTTTTTACTTTGGGCTTTAGAGCTAGGTGTTAATCCATTATGCTTTGAGTATTTTTATGAGTTTTTGTTAGGCCTACAAGTCTAACTAACTCAAACTAGAATTAGAGAACGAATTAGGGAATGAATGAGCCTGCGACCATGGCTTTTCCACTTTAAAAATTCAATTTCAAATGTTACTCGCTACTTTGTCACTGTCACACCCCGACCAAAGGCGGCGGAACATGCCGGGGTGCAACGTGATTGGACAAATACACAATACACTATTAAAGTGACAATATTTAATCAACTCATTAATTTCATTCAATCACCAAAGTAACACATATTGTTCATACAAATAACATCAAAACATAAGAAATAGATATTGTTCATTCTTCTAATAACCTAGCGGTATCAAAATAGAATGACGTCTTCAAACTCAAACTCAAGTAATAATCAAACCTGTAACATGCATAAAATAACATTTGTCAACACGTATGTTGGTGAGCAATTTCAAAGTTTTGAGTATATATAATATGAGTGAAATCCACAAACATATATGAGACTATAAATAAAAGCATCAATCATGGTATATAAAACATATGTAAATGAGGATCCTTTCTAATCGGTAAGAATACCGACATACTTGGATAATGAGGCCCTATTCTACTAGCACAAGGCTAAGTAGTTAGGGGAGCGTATGATCATACTTAATGAGGCTCAACAACAACATAAAAATAAACACTCGCGCACGTAAAGCATATGAGACATATAACACACAATAGAGCAAGTATTCTAGCATCATATACCATAAAGTTTGTGGTTTGAGAAATGAGTATAATATAAATCATTTTTGTTTGAATAAGTATGCATGTTACCCCCAAAAGATAAAAGTGAAAACGGGGGATGAAATGTACTCACGTTAACTAAGTAACTTGAAAGATTGATTAGTGAATAATCGGAGATCGGGTTTAACGAGCAAGACCTAGATTAAACGGGTCTTAAGTTAGTAGGTTGTCTAGGAAGGGTTTAAAATAAAATATGACAAGTAAAGTAAATAAATGAAGTTTATGGTTTAAAAATGTAAATACTTGGGAAATTAAAGACATGTTCTAAAAAGTAAGTTTACTCGAAACCGGGTCTTGGTATTTCATTCATAATTATTACTCAACCTATGTTAAGTAACTTATGTGGGTTATAATGCACTAATGCAAGACCCTTTGGGTATATGAACACCAAAACAAGGTTTTAATCGAGTGTTCGGATTTGTTAACTTGGGTCTAGATAATTAACTAAACTCAAAGTTAACTTTCCAAAATGTTTTGAGATAACTCAATAAAATCGAAAGACTTAACCAAGTATATAGTTCTATTATGAAGAACCTTAACGTCCGTTAAGTGTGTATTTGGTATCACCGGTCCAAGCTTGTTATAAGATCAAGTTGGATACCGACACACCAAGTAAGTTGATAAAATACTTAAAATTAGTTTAAAATACATTCTTGAAGAAAAGATGAGTTTCGATGGCCAAAAACACACTTGTGTGTCTTAGGCAAGTGAACTCGGTTTAGTTCGGTTTTGGTTCGGTCCTTGACTCGGAATGATACCGAGGATGGTTACCACATACCCAAATACCATAGAACTATCAAAATGGTTTTAGAAGTTACAAGGTTCAAATCTTTCATAAACATGTTTATTTAACTATTTTAAACAAAACTATTTAAAACAAAAGCTAGTAAACAAGAGTTCGGTCTTGGTTCGGTCTTGATTCGGGTCTAATCTCGGGATGAAACCGAGACTAGTGACTTCATACCCAACACCATGGAACTCTTTAAACATGAATTAAAACTAAACTACTTACAATATAAACAAAAGCATTAAAGGGAAATAGTATAAACAAGACTAGTAAACAAGAGTTTGGTCTTGGTTATGTCTTGATTCGGGTCTAATCTCGGGATAAAACCGAGACTAGTGACTTCATAACCAATACCATGAAACTCTTTAAACATGAATTAAAAGCTAAACTACTTACAATATGAACAAGAATAGGAAAGCATTAAAGGAAAATAGTATAAACAAGAAGTACAAAGAGTTCTCCATGTAGCCTTGCCTTGTAGCATATCACCTCCCAAAGAAGATGAAAGCCGAAGGAAACAAGGGGTGCATATTATATATATGTTGTGCCACAAGATATGAATTAATAAGTAACAAACAAGAATTAAAGAAGGTTATTGCTTGATTATTAAGAACCTTAGAGGTTAGAGATATGAACTTTATTTGGGAGAGAAAGAAAATGAATGAGCAAAGAATAATGAAGAGGATGAGGTTGTTTATATAGGGAAGGAGTCAAACTTGTTTTCCTTGTTTTATATCAATACTTGCATGTGTTTTTTTTAAAAAAAGGTTTAAATAATACAATCTAGTAACAAATCCAAAATGTAAGAGATGATTATGAAACATAAAAATCCAACATTTTATATTAGTGAAAGATTTGGTTTACAAATCGGGTCGGGTTTTGATACAAATACAAGTACAAAAAAGATCGAAAATGACGAATGTTACAGTCACTGACACAAAATGTGCAACTGGGACATAAGAAAACACAAGGTGCTTTACGATGTAATTCTCCGACTTGTTGGTGTATTTATAAGACAAGAAACGAAGTCATCTTCCAACACTAGTTGCCCAACGCTTCAAACACGGCGATCACTCTTATAATAATTTGTTATGAAAAGATTGATGTCGGTATTTCTTTATAATTTCCTCATTGTTTTTTGGTTATTTGAACCTTAGTGCTTGTTTAATGAAATTCGTCGTTCTAAAATAAATAATAAATTAAAATTATTATTTTACCAAAACCATCACCCAAAAACATAACCCAAAAATAAATAAATTAAAATTAGTTAATTCCCAAAACCCATCAACGAAATAGGGTTATGCATCAAGAGGATGGGGTTGTTTATATATGGAATGAGTCAAACTTGTTTTCCTTGTTTTATATCAATACTTGCATGTGTTTTTTTTTTTTAAAAAAGGTTTAAATAATACAATCTAGTAACAAATCCAAAAGGTAAGTGATGATTATGAAACATAAAAATCCAACATTTTATATTAGTGAAAGATTTTGTTTACAAATCGGGTCGGGTTTTGATACAAATACAAATACAAAAAAGATCGAAAATGACGAATGTTACAGTCCTCCCTACTTTAGGAAATTTCGTCCCGAAATTAAGAAGAATCCGTAATTAATAAGTGCGGGTACTTTTCCTTCATCTCGTCTTCTCGTTCCCAAGTAAATTCAGTGCCACGCCGTGATTCCCAACGGACGTTAACTAAACGGATGCGGCTACGTTTGGTTCGTTTCTCATTGCGGTCCACAATTCAACGGGTTTTTCGATCATTTGCAAGGTTTCTTCGATACGTACTTCGTCGAGAGGTATATAGAGGTTACCTTCGGCTAAGAACTTTTTGAGGTTTGAGACATGAAAGGTGAGATGAACACCGGCAAGTTCTTGCGGTAAATCGAGTTTATAAGCCACTTTTCCATTCCTTTCGAGGATTTTGAATGGGCCTACAAAACGGGGTGCTAGTTTTCCTTTCTTTTCAAAACGGACCACCCCCTTCCAAGGGGATACTTTGAGAAGGACAAAGTTGCCAACATTAAACTCGAGAGGTTTTCGCCGTTTGTCGGCATAGCTCTTTTGTCGACTTCTAGCAGCAAGGAGATTTTTGCGGATTTGATCGATACGATCGGTAGTGTCTTGAACCAACTCGAGACCGGTGATTTGGGCTTCACCAATCTCGTTCCAACAAATCGGAGAACGACACTTACGACCATAAAGAGCTTGGAAAGGAGCCATCTCAATGCTAGAATGATAGCTATTATTGTATGAGAATTCAATAAGTGGGAGATGAGAATCCCAATTTCCACCAAAATCAAGAACACAAAATCGAAGCATATCCTCGAGAGTTTGGATTGTACGTTCGGATTGGCCATCGGTTTATGGATGGTAAGCGGTGCTAAGATCGAGGCGAGTGCCCAAGGCTTCTTGAAGCGATTTCCAAAAATGGGATGTGAAACGAGCATCACGATCAGAAATGATGGTCAATGGAATACCATGGCGGCATACAATCTCACGAACATAGATTTGAGCGAGTTGTTCAACGGAGTACTTCTCGCGGATCGGGATGAAGTGAGCCGATTTGGTTAATCGATCAACAATGACCCAAATGCTATCATTTTGCTTTTGAGTGGGAGGCAATTTGGTGATAAAGTCCATAGCGATGCCTTCCCATTTCCAAACGGGGATAGGAGGTTGCTCGAGTAAACCAAAAGGTTTTTGATGTTCGGCTTTAACCTTTGAGCAAATAAGACATTTCGATACATAAAGTGCTACGTCCTTTTTCATACCCGGCCACCAATAAATAGATCGAAGATCGAAGTACATTTTATCCGCACCGGGATGTACGGAATATCGTGACATATGAGCTTCATCGAGAATGAAAGTACGAAGTTCATCACGATCGGGAACCCACAAACGGTTGAGGAAATAAAGCAAGCCATCGGGTCTGGTTTCAAGTTGAAGTTCGGCTTCACATGGCATTTCATAATACATATTGCCTTCATCAATGGAGGTGCATGGGGCTCGATAGATGCGGTCTTGGAGATCGGTTTGAATGATGATGCTATTAAGCAGAACGGATTTGATATTAACTTTACGACTAAGGGCGTCGGCACAACATTCGCCTTACCGGGTTGGTAGCGAATTTCGCAATCGTAATCACTAAGTAATTCGGCCCATCGACGTTGTCTCATGTTGAGATCTTTTTGGTCAAAGATGTGTTGTAGACTTTTGTGATCGGTGAATACAACACACTTTGTGCCATAAAGATAATGTCTCCAGATTTTGAGAGCGAAAACGACGGCACCAAGTTCGAGATCATGAGTCGTATAATTCTTTTCGTGATCCTTGAGTTGCCTTGAGGCATATGCGATAACTTGACCTCGTTGCATGAGAACGCAACCGAGACCTTGGTTGGATGCATCGCAAAATACCACAAAGTCGTCGTTTCCATCGGGAAGGGTTAGGACGAGAGCGTTGCAAAGCATATGCTTTAGAGTTTGGAAAACTTCTTCTTGTTTTGGTCCCCATTTGTATGGTTCTCCTTTATGAGTTAGCGTGGTGAGGGGTAACGCGATTTTAGAGAAGTTTAGAATGAATCGCCGATAATACCCGGCCAAACCAAGGAAAGATCGGATTTCCGTGGGTGTGGATGGAGTCTTCCAATCTTTTACGGCCTCTATTTTGGCGGGATCAACATGAATACCTTTATCGTCGACGACATGACCCAAAAATTGAACCTCTTTTAACCAAAATTCACATTTGGAGAACTTGGCATAAAGTTGTTCTTTTCTTAGGAGATCGAGAATGGAACGTAAATGATGTTCATGTTCGGCTCGGGTTTTGGAGAAGATAAGAATGTCATCGATAAAAACAATCACGAATTTGTCCAAGAATGGTTTGCAAACACGGTTCATGAGGTCCATGAATACCGCGGGTGCATTGGTTAATCCGAAAGGCATAACCAAAATTCGTAATGTCCATACCGAGTACGAAAAGCGGTTTTTGGAATGTCGTCTTCATGAACACGCAATTGATGATAACCCGATCGAAGATCGATTTTGGAAAAGCAAGTTGCGCCTTGAAGTAGATCGAAGAGGTCGTTGATGCGAGGCAAGGGGTAACGATTTTTAATGGTGAGTTTATTGAGTTCACGGTAATCGATACACATGCGAAACGAGCCATCTTTCTTTTTCACGAAGAGGACGGGAGCACCCCAAGGAGAAGAGCTTGAACGGATAAAGCCCTTATCGAAGAGTTCTTGGAGTTGATTCGATAACTCTTGCAATTCCGAAGGGGCTAAGAGGTAAGGAGCCTTGGCTACGGGAGTCGCGTCGGGCACAAGGTCGATTCGAAATTCAACAGGACGAACGGGTGGAAGACCAAAGACGCCGGGAAATTCACAAACAACGGGAATGTCTTGAATCTTCTTTTCTTTTGGATCTTTCACCACCGCTTGGGCTAGGAATGGAACGTACTTTTGGCGCAAGTACTTACGAGATTGAGAGCAAGACATAAGGTTGAGTTTCTTGGGGATCGTTTTGCCAAAGACTTTGAGAATTTTGCCATTGACGAGCGGGATACGAATGAATTTGTTATAACAAACGACTTCGGCACGGTGCAAAGCTAACCAATCCATGCCTACTATGATGTCGAAGCTTCCCATTTGCATCGGGATGAGGTCGATCGAGAACTCGTGCTTGCAAAGAGTGAGGATACAATCGCGAATGACCGAATCGATGATGATGGAATTTCCATTGGCGACTTCGACAGAAAAAGGGAGAGAAAGTTTAGTGCGAGATACGCCAAGAATAGATTCGAATTTAAAAGAAACAAAACTCCTATCAGCTCCGGTATCAAATAAAATTGAAGCTAAATGCTCATTTACTAAAAACGTACCGTTCACCACATCGTTGGCAACTTGAGCTTGGTTGGCGTTCATCATAAAGGCACGCCCTTGGTTGCCGTGGTTAACTTGTTGAGCTGGAGGAGGTAGGAGAGCTTGCATGGCTTGCAGATGTGGTGGAGGAGGAAGGGCTTGCATGGATTGGATTGGTTGAGTGGGAGGAGCCAAGAGTTGCGGGATTTGGGGTTGAGAAGTTTGAACTTGGTAGGCTTGGGTATGGTAGTAGGGTGTGGGTATGATTTGGGCTTGGTTAACAAGAGCAAGTCGAGGACAAGAATTGCGGAAGTGATTCGGGTCTCCACAATTGAAACAAGCCCTAGGTTGGGATGGAGGGTTTTGAGCAAAAGGAGTGGGACGATTTTGGTTGGATGGGGCATACCTCGGTGGAGCGGGTTGCCCACGAGAGGCTTCTCGACACACGTTGTTAGTGTGACCATAGCGGTTACACTTGGTGCAGTGGCGACAAGCAGAGTAGGAGGGATGATGACGTTGACAAGT
The DNA here is from genome assembly GCF_021521415.1 of Bidens hawaiensis. Taxonomy (NCBI): domain Eukaryota; kingdom Viridiplantae; phylum Streptophyta; class Magnoliopsida; order Asterales; family Asteraceae; genus Bidens; species Bidens hawaiensis. The sequence continues at coordinate 601,921 of NW_027491796.1, read as the reverse complement.
GTTACATAATGGGTGCGGGCCGGAATACGGTTTTCGGTTTTGGAGTGCGTGGGATTGAGATTGAGGTTGTGATGGATGGGTGACAGCATAGTTTCGGTAGTTTGGTTTGATTTTCTTTTTGGTGTGGTGGGTGGAATTGGAGTAGTTGATGGCTTGAGGTTGTGGGTCGACTTTAGCTTGAGGGGTTGGTTCGGGCTTACTCTTGTCACTCGTTTTCTTGATGGAGAGGGTACCGTCTTTGACATGGTTTTCAGAAAGAGAACCGGCGAAGGTAATAGCATCATGAAGGGTTTGCGGGTTGCGACTCATCACCGAGTCGCGGATTTGCATAGGCAAACCGCCGACATACTTGTCAATAGCCCTTTCGAGGGGAGTGACCAAGTGAGGAACCAAGAGACTAAGCTCGTGAAAGCGGTTGGAGTAGGTGGAGTTGTCACCACTCTCTTGCTTGAGTTCCCAAAATTCGGATTCGAGTGTTTGAAGTTCATGTTTTGGGCAAAACTTTTTCATCATGACTTCTTTGAGCTTGGTCCATGAGTAGGCCATAGCTACTTCCGCTCCATGGGTGGAAATCTCGCTATTCCACCAAGTGTGGGCGGTATTCTCAAACATGCTAGAGGCATACGTGGTCTTTTTGAGTTCGGGGCACTCACAAAGAGTAAACACACTTTCCATTTTCTCGAACCATTGTAACAAAGTGGTGGCACAGTTCGTACCAAAGAATTGGGATGGGTTGGCACTAGTGAAGTTTTTCAAAGCGAAAGGTATGGGGTTGGGTGTGGTTTGAGTAACGGTGGGTTGGGTGGCTTGGATTTGAGTTATGAGTCCGGGAATCACAGCGGCGATTTCTTTTGCTACCATTGCGGCCATCCGACGACCGGAGCTCGGCTTACGTAGTTGGCAACGGATTGGAAGCATTCTAAAATAATAAAAGAGAAATGGTATAAGTTTGGGGTAATTGATATAAGTATGAGGGAAAAAGAGTAAATGTAGGGTTTAATGATTGTGAATCCTAGAGTTATGAGAATGAGAATGTTAGTAAAAACCATTTTATACTTACATCAAAAGATAAAAATGTATATATATTTATAAGTTTCAAACTTTTGCCATTTAAAAATTGGAGGTTTTGAGATTTTGAAATTTATATATATAGTCGGGAAAATCGTACATGAAATCACCAGGGTTTGATATCCCGACAAATAAAGTTGTATAAAATGATAGGTGGAGTCGAACATGTGCACGTACCACCGCGTCTTAATTATGTTGTTGTGACTCAAATAACGATAATAACATATAATAAAAACGGAGATACAACGAGATGTTAAAAACAACTTGTATTTTTAACACCAAAAAATATAAGGAGGCAACCGGAACGCTTGCATTCGACAACTTAAAGTATTGACATATATAACACGATTTGTAAGCCTAGAAAACGCACACTATAATTCAATCATCCCAGGTAAGTATATCACCTTCGATTCTTGGAATCTTTTTGTCAAATGGTCGTTTCATAGTGTTTCGCTTTCCATGATGGCTACAAACCCGATATAAATGCAACCTTTAAGGAGATCTTAAATAACGGGATCCAAATTAAGTTTGTGATCCATAAAACACATTATGAAAACTAATGTTTTTGCGTTTTAAGGTAAGGATACCTTGGAATACTATGAGAGTGTGTGCATGTGTATATTTTTGAAGATTAAATGAAATAAATAAGAAATTAAATGTATAAGTGTAATGAACAATCAAGTAGGGTAACACGTATAAGCAACACGTATAAGGACTCTAAAGCAAAACTATACTAGGTCGTTACGTCTAACCACCTATCTTATAGTCTTGGCTCTGATACCAATCTGTCACACCCCGACCAAAGGCGGCGGAACATGCCGGGGTGCAACGTGATTGGACAAATACACAAGACACTATTAAAGTGACAATATTTAATCAACTCATTAATTTCATTCAATCACCAAAGTAACACATATTGTTCATACAAATAACATCAAAACATAAGAAATAGATATTGTTCATTCTTCTAATAACCTAGCAGTATCAAAATAGAATGACGTCTTCAAACTCAAACTCAAGTAATAATCAAACCTGTAACATGCATAAAATAACATTTGTCAACACGTATGTTGGTGAGCAATTTCATAGTTTTGAGTATATATAATATGAGTGAAATCCACAAACGAATATGAGATTATAAATAAAAGCATCAATCATGGTATATAAAACATATGTAAATGAGGATCCTTTCTAATCGGTAAGAATACCGACATACTTGGATAATGAGACCCTATTCTACTAGCACAAGGCTAAGTAGTTATGGGAGCGTATGATCATACTTAATGAGGCTCAACAACAACATAAAAATAAACACTCGCGCACGTAAAGCATATGAGACATATAACACACAATAGAGCAAGTATTCTAGCATCATATACCCTAAAGTTTGTGGTTTGAGAAATGAGTATAATATAAATCATTTTTGTTTGAATAAGTATGCATGTTACCCCCAAAAGATAAAAGTGAAAACGGGGGATGAAATGTACTCACGTTAACTAAGTAACTTGAAAGATTGATTCGTGAATAATCGGAGATCGGGTTTAACGAGCAAGACCTAGATTAAACGGGTCTTAAGTTAGTAGGTTGTCTTGGAAGTGTTTAAAATAAAATATGACAAGTAAAGTAAATAAATGAAGTTTATGGTTTAAAAATGTAAATACTTGGGAAATTAAAGACATGTTCTAAAAAGTAAGTTTACTCGAAACCGGGTCTTGGTATTTCATTCATAATTATTACTCAACCTATGTTAAGTAACTTATGTGGGTTATAATGCACTAATGCAAGACCCTTTGGGTATATGAACACCAAAACAAGGTTTTAATCGAGTGTTCGGATTTGTTAACTTGGGTCTAGATAATTAACTAAACTCAAAGTTAACTTTCCAAAATGTTTTGAGATAACTCAATAAAATCGAAAGACTTAACCAAGTATATAGTTCTATTATGAAGAACCTTAACGTCCGTTAAGTGTGTATTTGGTATCACCGGTCCAAGCTTGTTATAAGATCAAGTTGGATACCGACACACCAAGTAAGTTGATAAAATACTTAAAATTAGTTTAAAATACATTCTTGAAGAAAAGATGAGTTTCGATGGCCAAAAACACACTTGTGTGTCTTAGGCAAGTGAACTCGGTTTAGTTCGGTTTTGGTTCGGTCCTTGACTCGGAATGATACCGAGGATGGTTACCACATACCCAAATACCATAGAACTATCAAAATGGTTTTAGAAGTTACAAGGTTCAAATCTTTCATAAACATGTTTATTTAACTATTTTAAACAAAACTATTTAAAACAAAAGCTAGTAAACAAGAGTTCGGTCTTGGTTCGGTCTTGATTCGGGTCTAATCTCGGGATGAAACCGAGACTAGTGACTTCATACCCAACACCATGGAACTCTTTAAACATGAATTAAAACTAAACTACTTACAATATAAACAAAAGCATTAAAGGGAAATAGTATAAACAAGACTAGTAAACAAGAGTTTGGTCTTGGTTATGTCTTGATTCGGGTCTAATCTCGGGATAAAACCGAGACTAGTGACTTCATAACCAATACCATGAAACTCTTTAAACATGAATTAAAAGCTAAACTACTTACAATATGAACAAGAATAGGAAAGCATTAAAGGAAAATAATATAAACAAGAAGTACAAAGAGTTCTCCATGTAGCCTTGCCTTGTAGCATATCACCTCCCGAAGAAGATGAAAGACGAAGGAAACAAGGGGTGCATATTATATATATGTTGTGCCATAAGATATGAATTAATAAGTAACAAACAAGAATTAAAGAAGGCTATTGCTTGATTATTAAGAACCTTAGAGGTTAGAGATATGAACTTTATTTGGGAGAGAAAGAAGATGAATGAGCAAAGAATAATGAAGAGGATGAGGTTGTTTATATAGGGAAGGAGTCAAACTTGTTTTCCTTGTTTTATATCAATACTTGCATGTGTTTTTTTTTTTTAAAAAAAAAGTTTAAATAATACAATCTAGTAACAAATCCAAAAGGTAAGAGATGATTATGAAACATAAAAATCCAACATTTTATATTAGTGAAAGATTTGGTTTACAAATCGGGTCGGGTTTTGATACAAATACAAGTACAAAAAATATCGAAAATGACGAATGTTACAGTCACTGACACAAAATGTGCAACTGGGACATAAGAAAACACAAGGTGCTTTACGATGTAATTCTCCGACTTGTTGGTGTATTTATAAGACAAGAAACGAAGTCATCTTCCAACACTAGTTGCCCAACGCTTCCAACACGGCGATCACTTTTATAATAATTTGTTATGAAAAGATTGATGTCGGTATTTCTTTATAATTTCCTCATTGTTTTTTGGTTATTTGAACCTTACTGCTTGTTTAATGAAATTCGTAGTTCTAAAATAAATAATAAATTAAAATTATTATTTTACAAAAACCATCACCCAAAAACATAACCCAAAAATAAATAAATTAAAATTAGTTAATTCCCAAAACCCATCAACGAAATAGGGTTATGCATCAAGATATCTGAATAAAACAAGAACAAATACAAGGAATCAAAGGTATGTTTTGATAACTCGAATTGGGGGGGGGGGGGGGGGTTAGTTTCTTGCACACAAGGTGTTCGATGAAATGCCTAGTGACTTTCAACTAACCATTTTACATATCCTTGGCGTATGAATTAGATGGGTGAACCAACATCCAGTGGTGTCAATGAGGATGACAATGTAGCCCTAGAATACAACACCAACAATGTCAAAAAAGCAAAGCTGAACTCAACACTAGCTGCACTTCTTGATGATCCTGTGCTTGCAGATGTACCCAAAAACCCGAGTCTTTCGGATGTTGAGACCCTTATCAGCTTGGAATTAGGGAGTGCTATGCGGGTTTCTGTGCTTAAGTTAGACGGCACGTCTTTCGGTGTGTGATTGTTATTGCTAGGGGCGTGCATTAAACCGATTACTGATCAGAAACCGAAAAAACCGAATTGAAACAAAACCCGATGGTTGGTTTGGTTTTATGTTTCCGTAAAAACAGAACGTCTGGTTCGGGTTTGCGGGTAACTAAAACCGAAAAAACACGAACCGAACTTATAGATTTTTATGTTTTATTTATATACAAGTAATTTATAATAATTTATTATCTAGTTTAATCTAAGTGTTTTAGCCAAAATGTATAATGATCAATTAAGTAAATTCATTATATTTGGCCAACTTTTTTTTCAGCCAAAATTTCCAGCCCAAATGGCAAAAACCAAAACTGAACGGTTTTCAAAAACTCAAAAACCGACATTTCGGTTTTTGTTCGATTTTAGCTCAAAACATAAGCGAACTGATGCACACCCTTGATTTCTTAGCTGCTTATTTTCTGCTTATATGATCTTATCATCAACGGTTGTTGGTTTTTACTTGTATTGGATGCAGATGTTGCAGTGATGAATTCTGCAACGGTCAAAGATTTGAAACTTGCGGTCAAGAAAAAAGTCAACGAAATGGAGCAGTCGAAGATGGGTCATCGCCACATTTCTTGGTTTTTCCCTTAACTTTATTATTGATCGTTTTCTTTGTAAAAATGGGTTGGTTGGGACTTAGGTATAGGCCTCTAAAGGAACCGAACGTTCAGTGGACTGTTTGTGAACCGTTCAACGGGACGTTCAGTATTTCGAACGAACATGAACACATATCTCGTTCTTTCATTTATGTTCATGTTCGTTCGTAAGTTACACTTGTTTTAGTTCATTTGTTTATGCTGTTAATATATTCATTTAATTTTTTAAGCTGATTACAATTTAGTCTAGCTTTCATAACTTGTTAGGCCATGTATTGTTGGTCACATTTAATTTTAATCGGTTATGCTTATATTGCTAACAAACGAACATAAATGAACAATAACACGCTCATTTTCTTTAACAAACTGAACACAAACGAGAACCCCCCCCCCCCCCCTTTTTACAAGCCTACTCGGGTCGAAGGTCACAACGGGTCAACACTAATATGCTGGTCAAAATTGGCTGGGTTACCAACCCACCAACACTTTCCAGTCCAGTTTTCGTATTTTGAAAATAATAATGTTCTGAATATGATTACAAAACTATATTATCAATACATTTTAATAATAACAATTTTGAATTACAACATTGTTGAGCTTTCATTTGCTGTTTGTGTTTTCAGGAAGCATGTGTGGCGAAATTTTTGTTTGTCACACAACAATGAAAAGCTTCTTAATGATGATGCAAATCTCCAAGATTATGGTGTGCGTAATCACTCTCAGGTACACATCAGTGTTGATTAATGATGTACATGTTAATATGTTATGTGATGTTAGTTTGATTAACTGGGAATATCTTGTTGGTTAGGTGCATTTTGTTCCGTACGTACTGTCAAGAGCTTCGAAGCAGCATTCGCGAAGACGAAAGCATCGGTTTTTTCATGGTCTTAACAGAAAGGAATGAATGCTGGTTCTTATTTTTGTTTTATATGTTACTTGTTTTGTTTCATAAATGAAATGAACCGATATGTAGTATACCATTTTTAGCGTACTTGTGTTATCGTTAGCATAAATGCAAGACGACCTCTTCGATTCATGAATAAGTTGAAAGTTGCAAGTTTTCTAATGTGTGTCCTTACTGAATCACATAACATTATTATCTTGTAAATAGTAATGTGCTGAATATGATTAGAAAACCATATTATCAATACATTGAAAATATGTTGCTAATGTTAGTTAAAAAGAAGAGTTTGAAACTTCATTTTTTATTTTTATTTTTTTGTTGACAAATTTAGTTTTATGTGGTGTTAAAAGTCAGATTCTTGGTAGAAATACTGAAAAAGTGAATATGCACCAATAAAACATTTTTTCCATTGTTATCCATCTCCAAATTCAAAATTATACATATTTTCTCTCGTTCTCAATTAAAAAATATATTTTCTTTCTTATTTACTAACAATCACTTTCAAAAAATATTAGAAAACTTATAGAAAGTTACAGTATCTTTTCAAATATACAGAAAAATCACTATATTTTCTCACTCCCCCACTCACATCACCCTAAAGCACCACTCTCTATATTATAAAAACTTCACTCACTAAATTTAATGGACAGACTGTGAATGCTCTTACACCATTTGATAACTATAATTTCAATTATAAAACACGTGTTAAACATTCTTGCAAGTTGCAATCACATTGAATTTGATTTGACAGACAAAACATAATGTAACTTATATAAGCCCTAATAAATATAAGCCCTAACCCAGGTTCAAAAAACTTCCTCGTGCACAGAAGCCGGCTGGCAAAAAAAATAGAAAAACTAGACAGAAGCCGGTTGGCAAACAACTTAAAGGCGATTCACATAGGTTCAATTTCGTGCAAATCCTCGCAATATGCTCTATCGGCAACCCTGAGACTGGAAAATGAATTGTCAGCAAAACCATGAGTTTGACCACTAATTTTTGTTTGGTTAATAAGTTACATACCAAACCAGACGGAAGAAGTTACTTAATAAGATATCCTCCATGTCTCTTCTCGGCTTTTAGCTCCACATCTTTGGGCCTTTCGCCATTACACTTCCGACAAACAACATTTCCAACAAAATTGAAGAAATCACACCTTACACAAATTCAATTCAAAATACATTAGACCTCAAACCTAGAATATACACGAGGTGCTTGTACACGTGTCTTAAAAAGAATTATGTGATATTGTATAATGAAAATCATATAGCTAATTAGCTATATGTGTAAATGTGTTTTAGCTTTTTGAAGTTGTAATAACCCCCTAACGATATCTTCTTATTTAAGAACTTAATCAATAAAATGATTTAAAAATAGGCATTCTGTGGAGAAAAAAAAAACTAGACTTACGAGGGGCACTCCCACTCTCCACCATTTACTTGTCTCTTGGGGCGTTGCTCTCGGCAACGTAAACACTTTGTGTTGCTCGCAAAATTCATAAAGCGACACCTGATAAAAGTATAACAAAAAAACATAGGTTAAAAAAGTATCATTTTAGTTGGCAATACTTAAGCTTAAACAAATATAATGAAATCACATTACATACCCACATATCTTAACAACCAAATTAAGTCATAACGTTGCAGCACATGATTTAGTGAGACAAATTAGGATAGACAAAATCTGACCGTGTAATACATAATGTTTGTGTGTGTATCATATATACTTATTCAAATATATAAATTACTTACTCTGGGCAGTTCCAATCTCCTTTCTTCATTTCAATATCATCTGCTCCAACCCTCTTAGGCCCCTCCGTTTTGCATTTCAAGCACCGGATGTTTCTAGAAAAATTCATAAAATTACACCTGCAATAAAGAACGTTTATGTCGTTAAATATACAATTATGACATCATAAACACATAATAAAAAAATAAATAAAGATGGTGATAAGATCAAACTTAAAAGCTTTATAACCACAATATCTAATTTACAAACTTACTGAGAACAAATCCAATCGCCTTTTTTCATTTCAACATCTTCAACACCAGATTTTTGAGGAGCGTCTTCAGAGCATTCACGACATTTTTTATTCCTAGCAAAATTCAAGAAATTACACCTGCAAAAAGATCATGAATATATTCATCAATAACGAGTATTAGATAACTAACGTGTGTAATTTAATAAAACAATATCAAGAAAGATTTAAACATATTCTCACTTGGGACACATCCAATCGCCTCTTTTCATTTCAACATTGCGTGTAGAATCCTGTTCACTAAATTCAAAAGATTGTGTCTTTCGGGCAACCGTTGCTGCTGGTTTTCGTAACTCCGGGTCAACTCTCGTGTCACTAAGCTCGGTCAACTCTAAAAGCAACTTCTTGGCGGATGCTTCAACAACTTCTGCATCTAAAGGCTTCTTATCCAAATCAACAACTGGATCGAGTGCATAATTTAATAATATCCTCACAATATCTACAGTTCGTGTAGCTGATTCAATGTCTTTTAGCATCACATACGCTCTATCACATGATCCTCGAAGCACACAAACACCACATGCCTATAATCAAAATGGAGACTTACCAACATTAAACACACAAATCTAGTCCTGTTTACGAACCAGTCATCAGTGGAACAAACGAACATGAAGCCATGAACAGATGTCTTATTTGTTCATTTACGTCTGTTTAAGTCCGTTCCTTTACGTTTGTTTAAACGTTCATGCAAAAAAAATTACTAATATTAATTTAAAAACAATTTGTTTGGATACTTACTTTAACTTTTAATAGCTGTCCACTTTTATTTAATTTCCATTCATTTATGTTCATTCAATTATGTCCGTGAACCGTTCATTTATAGTATAAACTAGGGGTGTGCATGAAACCTAAAATAACAAACCGAAAAAGACAAACAGAAACACAAAATAAACGACAGTTTGGTTTTATGTTTTGCATGTGATAAAAACCAAAAAAAACCGAACTGAATTTATAAAACATGTAGCTCAAATATTTTAGCCCAAATGTATAATAATCAATTAGTTATTACTTAGCAAAATAATCTAGGCCAAAATTCACTATTTTGGGCTAAAGTTTTTCTTGTTTTCGACCCAAAATTTTTAAGATCAAATGGTAAACCGAAGAAACCAAAACTGAAGCATTTTCAAAATTTTAAAAACCAAAGTTTCAATTTTTTATTCGGTTTAGCCCAAAACCGACCCAAACCGAAACCATAAATCAATTAGCACGTTCATTTTCTTAACAAACGAACAATAACACGTTAAAATCAGTTCATTTAAGCATTCATGTCCATCCGTCTGTTCAACCGGGCTTACAAAAATCTGTTTTTAAATGCATAAGCTAATTAATTAACATAACTTACATCTCCTTCATCTATCTGTAGATGTGCCCGTAACCGTTTCCCTGAATTAACAGTTTTTCGGTTAATATTCGGACACCCTTTTTCCACCAGAGTCTGAACATCTTGCATAGATAATAACCTAAAACACAATCAAATTCAATTAATTAAATTAGGGGTTTTAAGTTTTAACAAATTACAACAAAATAGGATTAATTCTTACTTGAACAAATCGAATCGGTCACGACCGAAACTGAGGCAAGCTTCTTTAAGAACACTGATATCTTTATAGAGACCATTGTTATTATTAATATTATTTGGTGTTTGTTGTTGATTAATGTAGCCTTTGGTTTTGAGACGGTCAACGAAAGTCACCCACTCTGGCCACGGGTGTTGTTGAGAGTCTACGCTTGTTAATTCGGTTGTGGGATTATTATTATTATTATCGGTTATGACGGAAGCTGATGAGTATTGTTGGAAGAGAATTGAACGGAATGGGTGGAAGTTAACGGCGGTGGTGACAGTGGCGTTGGTTTTGAAGCGAGTGAAGAGTCTTGTTGTTGTCATTTTTGTTCCTCCCTTTGGAGAATTCGAGTATAGGGTTTAAGGGTTTCGGCTTCAAATTTAAGATGACAAATATTATAATGTTACCTTAGTTTTTGTGGACCTAAATTATTAACTCGTTAAAATCTTGTTATGAATTTAATTCTAGTCTAAGACCAAAACTTATTCTCAAAATAGCTACATTATTCTGTCCGATCCGACCAAAACAATACCTGATCTGACGGAATTTTTAGCCTATCAAGACGCACCACTTTGGCCGATCGATTAGCCGAACGAACTATCGGAGGAAAAGACAGTCGGATCCGACAGTTCATTTCATGCTTTCGTCGGATCCAATTGTTTAATTTGTCGGGCGAACCCTAGATTTTTCAATTTGGGGGGTCTTTGACTTTGGGTTCTAGAGTGACATTGAACACTATAGTTGTGTTCTCCTCGAAAAACTAAGCGATTTACAATATTGATTTGCTTGACTTTGTGAAGAAATAAGAAAGATGAAGATGGAGTTTAGGTATGGAGGTTTTGGGTTTGAGAGGTAGAAGATGAAGAATCCAGTCGGACTCACTAAACTTCAGTCGGATCCGACGAAATTTTTAAGAAATTTTGTCGTATCCATTAAAACGTTGACACGTGGCCCAATTTTAAAGGTCCAAAAATTCAATCAGATCAGAAATGATTTTAAACGGATTCCTACGGAATTTTTTGGCTAGTTTGTGTATTTTGTCTGGTTTTGGGCTATTTGTGAAAAACCATGATAAAAATTGACTATTTTAAGAATTTTCCCTTTCAGTTATATCTTTTTTGATAACCGCTTGACTTGAGCCAATAATCATTGATTTCTCTTGTGAAAAATTATATGTTGAGTACACATTTGATATGTGTTTCATTTGTCGCCATAGATAGTGTACTCTGATTAAGATATGCCAGTTGCATTGTCTATGTAGATAACAGTCAGTTCTTGTTGATTTATTTTGAACCACATGCTTCTTGTATGCAGCGGCGAAGCTCAGACAAAAATGCCAGGATGGCTGGACTCATTACGCATAAAGATGTTCACAAACAAGGGTGGTCAGGTTTAAAATTTTGGATGAAAACGGGTAAATTTACACCACGTATAAAATTTCCGGATGAAAATCCATAATTTTACGCTAGTAAGAAAAAAACGGGGGTGACCGGAGTCACCCTGGGCACAATACAAGCTTCCCCCTTGATAGTACACACATTTTTTACTAGTTTCGTGTAACATCATTAAGCATGCTTAAAATAACAAAAAAATTCTTAAAAGAATAATGAGATGGTTGTGTTTAGAGTTGAAGCCTTTAGTGGCAAAACGAGTGGGTTGGATAACTGGTCAGAACAGGTTCGAGTCAATAGTTAGCGTGTCAAATTTGATCGCAAAAATATTTATTTCAGTTATGATCTAACTACTTGTTTGATCAAACCACTTAGTCAGGATTTCTGCATAAAGAATATATGCATAGACGACTTACTATGAATGCATCGGAAGTGATCTTACGAATACACCTGCACCTTTACCTGATCTATTCTTCTCGGGTAGGAACTCTTCTCAGCGAGCCCAAAAGAGAAGTCCAAGCAAACTCCGAAGACACAATCTCACTAATTTACGAAGGAGATTAATTGGTGACTGAACTGGATCTACCCATTTCAACTCATTGACCAACTATTAAAAGTTGTTCATACTTCATAGTATATAGATTAATTTGGTGACTGCAATGTAACAACACAGAATGAATGTAACATCATACAAAAAAAAAATAAAAATAGTGTTACAACTATATATAAGTTCTAATAAAATCTAACATTTCTTACTACAACAGATACTATTCTTAGATAACATATACACTACTATACAAACACAAACACCCCCAATCAATGGAACCTTGTCCATTACTTTCATCTTAACATATCTATAACTAATTATTATATGCATAACCCAAGGGCTAGAGAGTATAACAGTAAATGCACCAGCGTACCAATCCATTAAACGAAACGAAAAAACACGTGTTCAAGGCTCCACTGGTACAGAGTCATCAACCACTTTTGATTCCGAGACAACATGTGGGGGGCGTATCATAATACTCATGATGAACGCAATCATCTAAAAATAGTTAAAATACACAACACTTCATTAGTTCTTAAATCCCATTATTATTATTTAACGTCATAATTTGGATATAAGATGTTATTCAAGAGTTACCACTGCAAACGCAGCAGCCACGAGAATAAAACCAGGAAACACGAATGGAGCATCATGAGACAAGAATAAAGCTGCAAAATAAAATACTAATTAGATTAATTTAAAATTAACATAAACAAAGCATCTGTTAAAATTCGGTCACCTGTTAGAGGACTAAAAATGAGCGGAGAAACAATACTGGCGAAAGAGCATAGGCCTGTAATACATCCTTGTGCTTTTCCCTGAATAAACCGAAAAAATAATAATAAGTATTTTAATTATTAAAATTCTGTAAAGTCAAATCAAAAGGTCAAATACACTTCAAATTACCTGCTCAGTAGGACCAACTTGTTTGGATACAATGCTCTTTAACTGAAAAGTGTCAATTTACTTGTTAAGATAAATGTTACATTAAAACTGACTAAAAAGAAAATACATCAGAAGCAAAGAACTCACGCTCGGTCCTGCAAAAACAGCCAGGATTTGAAATGTGGCTGCAAAATAAACTACCCATGATGACCAAGCTACACTATATAAAAAAATCTGCATTTAAAACCAATGATTATATTATAACAAACTAATGTTATACAATTAAATGTTTAATCGGTGATATAGATATACATACATGTACACAGTTAAAGGCGAGTCCGATTGCAAGAATCTTTTCTTCAGTGATAACTCTAGCCAACAAGGGCATAAGAAACATCTGCAATAGTCAAATACAATATACATGTAAGTTAAAATAAATGTGGTTACTCGATATAACTATAAGTACAAGACGTACTTGAGATATGATCCCTGCGATCCCGTTAATGATCATCAAGTCAGCAAACTGATCTTTATCAAAATGAAACTCAGCCTTCAAATAATACTGCAGGATACAAAGATGCATGATTAACAAACCAGCAAGTTTTAATGGAAATACTAATATTATTATCATGGTTAATCAAGTACCAATAATGCAGAATAAAGGCCTAGTTCACCAAGGCTGCTGAAAAATGCCACAATAGCTGCTTGTGAAAATGTCCAGCTGAGAGTAACATTCATAACAGTATACTTCAATTATTGCATTTTCCCCCGATTTTTAGAGTTCAAAATTCAAATCAAACCGATAACCTAAATAAGTTGAGATATAAATTCATGCTAACAATGTTGCAGAAGTTGCTAGGCTTTCTCAGGTCGGTCGACAAGGGAGTTGAGAGTACTCGGACATAGTATCTTATAAAGAAATTAATTCTTGGGAAATTATATATATGTCAAATATCATAAGTTTACTAATATATATATAACAAAATATGTGAACATCAATACAAATCAAAAGTATGCATGTCCGAGTACTCCCTAGCTAGGCTGAGTACTCCCATTGACCGAGTGTTAGAAAATCACCTCAACGCCCGAGTACTCGCCTATTATTCGGCCAAATTGACCGAGTTTACATAGGTGTGTAAACGAACCGAGCCACCCGAGCTCGGATCGATATAAAGCTCGAAATGAACTGAGCTTAAGCCTCAAATAAAGCTTGTTCAGTTATCGAGCCCGAGCTCGAGCCACGTGTATTTGTAAGTTTTACCTAATTTGGACTTCTGTGTTTTACTTTTGCATTGCATGGTGGAGCTCCAGCCGGGCTTCGGCTTGTTTAAGGTACAACACAAGATCGACGCCAAGCCTTCGGTCGTTTAAGGTTTTTCTCAAAATATATAAAATTAATAAATAACAAACAAAACGAGTGAGCTTGAAAAACAACTCATGAGATGAGCTCAAAACAAGCTGAGAACCAGTAATACAACATGAAATCTCGGCTTGTTTTGACTTACAAGAGCTCGAGCTCGGCTCGTTTCGTCGAGTTCTAAATTAATATTTATAGAGAAGATAAATGGCGTACCTGCTCCTCAACAACGATATCGAATCGCGCAACGAAGGACTAGCAGATCGACGATCAACCGTACATCCTTTTTCGAGAAGGCATTCATTCACCGTCTCTTCTTTCACCGTAGCAGCAGCGATCACCGCCGCCTCCATACCTGATTCCGGCAGGAATATCCTCATATACACTACAGAAACCATTGCAACCGCAGCAGCTACCTGAAATAACCAGCAACAACACACATACATATTATATTAATTATTATCATTCACTCATGTAGTAATTATAATATTATTATTATATACTTGAAAAACAGATGCAGCTGATGGTAGGAAGCGAGTGGAAAGGTTGCCGAAGACAAATGAACATGATGATATGCCGGAGAGTATTCCGAACGCCGTGGCCCGCCGTGGTAGTGCCACGTTGTCCGCCTGAAAAGTCAACATGTTTAGTTCTAGTCAAAATAGTCAAAACTTGGTTTTCTCGTTTAACTTACGCAAACTCGGGCTAAAGCTTGACTCGTGAGTAGTTTTTCAAGTTCGGGCACGACTCGCTTTTTATCTATTAATTAATTTATATGCATATAATTGTTTTATATATTTTTTTCAATTATAATTATAAGTATAACATAATTTATGTTATTTACTTATTTTTTGTTAATATTATACATCTATTCATTAATAATTACTACACATATATATTATAAAATTTATATAAATGACAAGCTCGTTTAAACTCACGAGCCGACTCAATAAGTGAAGATCGTGTTCGGGCTCATTTATTAAACGAGTTTAATTATAGGCTCGAGCTCGGGATTGGGCTCGTTTAAACACATATCGACCAAACTTTTTCACGAATTGATCTCAAATGGCTCGCAAGCGGCTCTGCTCGTTTTACACCCTATGTGTGTTTTATAATAATAATTATTGTTATTAATATTATTAAACTATTATATGTTAATAGCAGATAATGGTGGTTGTGTGTGTGGGTGTGTGGGGGGGGGGGGGTGGTTAACTGAAAATCGAGCCAGGTTAAAACTGATTATGTGAAAACTGGTTTGCAAACCGTAATCGGTTCCAAACCGAAACTAGCCAGAACCGATTTCAACCCTAAAAAAACCGATCATAAGTTGTTTTGACTTTTATTGACCAAATTAAACTGGTTTGAACCCGAACCAATTTATACACCTCTAAATTAGTAGACGTATTACTATTGAGTTTATTTTTAAGAACAAATTCCAATAAGTCAATAACTACAAATTTTGAAAAAACAAAATCATCTAATAAGTATTTTAAGGAACATATTTCTGTCTCATCTTTCATGTCCGACATGTTTCCATCTACAGTCATGAAGTACATGTAATTATGGCATGTCAACTTTGTATTCTAAAGTGTTTAGGAAGTGGCCAACAATTTATTGTTCTTTATTATACATGAAGTTTGGTTGGATACTTGGATATTTATATTTTTCTCTTATTTTATTTTCATAGTATGCATAAAGTGAAGTACTGTTCATACAATACGAACAATTTATTGTTCTTTATTAAACATAAAGTGACTAGATAGAAATGATTACCACGTAAGCATGTGCAAGACAAAGTACACTTCCTTCACAAACCATGGAGGTGAGGGTTTTGAGTGCATAGTATGCAAAGAAGAAGTTCTTCTCCCTGCTGTATGCCAAAATTACTGTTTTCACCCACAAATTCATAAGTTAGTACTTTCTTATGAAAAAATACACTTTATATTAGTACATGAGAAATAATGAGTTTATAACATTAATATAACAAACATGGAATCAAACACTACATTCTTTGTGATACAAATATTAAGTTTAAATAAAATATAGATGATGCTTGCGAGTTTAGTTGTTCATGTATGTCTCTCAATAGGGCGGTATGCTAAACTGTGTTTAAGGCTAAATATCGTATGACTGATAGTAAACAAGTACCAGGGTGGAAACGATTTTGAAAAGAGAGTCGATAATTGTTTGAAATAATCGGGAGGGGGGCTAATGGAGGTCAGTAATGAGTCTCGGTAGGGGTGTGGAACTGTGGAAGTCGGTCCACCAACCGATTCGTTCTTGGGCTGGCGCGGATCATAATATTACAAACTAATAAACAAAAATAATAATTAGTATTTAAACCACATCATATATACATCCATATAGAAGGTGGTAGCCTTATTTTGTTAAGTCTTTTTAATATTTGAGTGGTGATGAGATAAATATAAGAAAGTAGGGGTATAAGTATACCAAATGTGCAAAAGGTGGGCTTGGGGTCGTTGGGATGTTACTTGTGATCTAAATGGAAAAACAAAGGGCATGAGGATATAAAAGAAGGCTAAGAAGTTGGACCTAAAAGTATAAAACAAATAAATAGGCTATGGGTGCTTTATTGAATGTTTTACCATCTTTGATGTAACAACAGTAGCAAAGCAGCAACAGTTATAATGAAAGTAACATTATTTTCTTCTCTAGTTCTCATATCATCTTTATATGTTCATAGTATAACTATTTAATTAATAAATTCTGTTTTGGCACATGTAAATGAGAAAAGAAGAAAACTTAAGGAAATGTATTAATAAAAATCAATGTTATATCCCATTATAGAAACATAAAAACGTGTATCATATCTAATCACATATCAAAAAATAACATCTAATCAGTCATTCAGTCATCCCAAATGTTAATGTTTTATGTTTTACTATCAGGTTAATTCGGATTATCTTACAATCTATGTATTTTAATTGTTTTTTGTTATTTGGTTTCAGATTAGTTTATATCTTTCTTTATCATAAAAAGTGACAATTATCATAAATTAATGAAAGTATTTTCTAGTGATGTTAAACCCCAATCATGTCCTTACATCTCCTCAACCACTTTCATTTTTTTCGATTCCAAATTCTCCTGGAAACTTTATGTATGTTTTAAAAATCATCCATTAAGACATTGGCACTTTCTTTTATACTTTAGTTTATTATAAGTATCATCTATATAATAATTTAAAAATTAGTTTACTTTTCAATTAATTATTTTATAATCCGTTTATCTCAACATCCCATATACACGTAAAAGAAAAAAGGATGAACAGTAGACGTGATTGACAACGTTACGATGAAAGCTAACATTATTTTCGTGTTTTGACGCATACTCAATGTATTAATTGCATATTTATTGTGTTAGTACGTTGCATGCGTATTATAAGTTAATGATGACTCAGTGGCAGTGACAGTCTTTTAAAAACCTAAAGGTCTTGCATCTATATAGACGTATGCTTCTAATTGTGTATGTATATGTGTATTACAAGGGAAGGGAGAGTGTGTGTTTTATTTGATCTTTTATTGAGTTATATGTTAGATTTATTTTATAATTATTAATGCTATTAATATTATTATCATCATCTAATCAAACTTAGGTATTCAAGAGTACAACAAAAAAATAAGACTATCAACGTAAAGAGTTAAAAAAAAAACATTTAATTACCAAGCTCAATTACTCAACAATTATTTATTTATTTAAATTTCTTGAACTAAAATAGAAAATGATGACTTAAAAGAGAGTACATACCCAAAGGTAAAGTGGTGAGGAGCATTGGGAGAGTGAGCATGACCTTCCTTCCATACTTGTCTGAAAAATTTCCTATGAGAGGCATCATCACCAAGGTCCCCATGCCTGTTATCTGCCATTTATATTATTATTGTTATTATTATGTTTAATTTCTTACATTTTATTTACAACCATCTAAAAACCATAACTTAGAATACTTTCATTTTAAGAAAAGAAACAAGAAGCTTAGTCAGAAAACAATGAAAGTCTAAAAGCAATGGAATCTTCTGAAGCCTAAATCAACTACCACCAAGGTACAAATCATATTTATCTAAAAGGTGATTAAAGTGATTAAAGTGGTGCATTCTAACTAAGGACCACAGTAAATGAAAGAGATGCTTTTCCATATTGAAAAATAAATATAAACTAGGATTTAGAACCCGCGTTTCGTGACAAGGCCATTACATTTAACAAAAAACATAAGTAAAAACGTTAACCATAAACTCGCTGCAAGTTGATGCGTAGTCAGCCTGTATCAAATTATGACATCGAAACTAAACAAAAGAAATAAATTAGTAACTTGAAGTTTATGTGTTTTAAGTAAAAAAACAAAAGAACGAGATCAATAAATGTTTATATATATTGTGTTTAATGTAATACTTAAGACACTTATTTTATCGGCATATCTTTCTTTCTTATGTATAGATAAGCGATTCTATTTATGCTTTCTCGGTGAGGTTTGTCAATACATAAACCTTTGAAGTTTAATGGGATAAGAAAAAAGAGGTGAGGTTTGTCTATACATAAAATTTAAAGTTTGATGGGATAAGAAAAAAAGATGGTTTAATGGGTAATCCTCACTTCTTTACTTCTTTTTGGTGCACATAAAAATGAGGTCATCTTTAACAAGTTTTCTTTTATATAAACCATGTAATTAAGGAGACCAAAACAGTTTCCTTTGGGTTAAGTATCAAGTTAATTAAATTGGTGTGTTAGATTGGAATGATTGGCATAGTTCCAATGTGTAATCCTTGTGTCTTGTAATGCGTGATGTTTCCGGTTTCTATCAACTTACTAGACCATGTTAATGATAGTTGCCGTTTGAAAAAAAAAGAACAAATAATTATTCTTCATGCAATGCTAAGTTACTAACGACTATTTATGCCAATCTCATAATTTTTTAATTTAAAATTAATTGTGTGTACGGTTCATGTGAGTTGAAATAAGTCATATTAGAGCATCCTTAATCCTTTCTCTAAAAATATTTGAGAGGGATTTACAAATTATATGGTATAGTTATAGTAAAGATGAGAGAAATTTTATATGGGAAAGTTAAATTTGAAGTTTCGCTGTAGATATTAAATTTTTTAATATTTCTAAAAGCGATTGTGAGTGAAAGAGTGAAAAAATATGATGATAAAGGTATAAAATATTATTTAATTAAACATGAGAGAAAAATATAGTATTTTTTAATGTAATTACATAATATATATATGAATATATGGTAAGAAACAGACTGAGAATGTTCTTACTTACGAATGGTATTCATAAAAGAAATAACTATTTGATTTTAACATATGATAAAAGTAACTATCAAAAAAATGGCCTAAGGCAACCTTTATTTCACAAAAAAAACTGCACTAGGTGAAGTTGTATTAGGTCTAGTGCAACCTTTTTGTTAGATAACGCAACTGTTTCTTTCAAATGCAACACTTTTAAAGGGTTGCATTTGAAAGGAACGGTTGCATTATTTAACAAAAATGTTGCATTAGGTATAATGCAACTTCACCTAATGCAGCTTTTTTTGTGAAATAAAGGTTGTCTTAAACCAATCTTTTTGTTGTAGTAAAAACATTTCATGTCGATGTAATCGGATGTTATGACGAAAAAATCAAGAAAACCCACATGGGAAATTACAACATAGCTTTTGATTAATCTATATTTTCATAACACAAAAGTGTATATATTATATATTAACATTAAATATTAACAATAAACACATAAATAAAACTCGTTACCGCTTGTTGAACTCCGGTGAGGTAAATAGCTAATGAACACTCATCTTCACCGGGACAAAGTGCCGCCATGGTGACGTCAGTAATGGCCGGAACCACCATGAAGTTGGCAAAGTTGAATACAAACACCGTCATGAAAAGGTGGCCAAGCCCCGATGATATTATGGTCTTGTCCGTCATGGTGGTGGTGGTGATGTAAATGATGATAATAATAATTATTATTATATGAAGGAAGCAATGCTTATTGTGGAAGTCTACACCACCCTCTTTATATTTGCAAACCGAAAGAGAAACATCACTATTTGATTATGTCATGAAGCAAATGAGTCGCACAAGCCAAGTTACACTCTCTATGTGCCTACACCTATCTCATTTCTTAAATAGAGGAAATGATATATTTTTGTTAGAATTACCATTATACCCCTTTGGGAGACTAGACATTTAAACGAACCGAATGTTCAATTACATGTTTGTGAATTGTTCGTTTATCTTTGTTCATTTGAATGAACATAAACAAAGGGTTTGTGTTCATTTAGCTAAACAGACGAAGATGAACACGTGTTTCGTTCGTTCATTTATGTTTGCTGTTTTATGTTTGTTACATATTAATAGGAAATAATTGGATATTATTTGTATTTTACAGATTATATAACCCTAATATGTTTTTATTTGTTCATTTGTGTTCATTTAAATATATGCAGTTATGTTTGATTATGTTTGCTTGTGTTTGTTTACGTATGCCCATATATGTTAATTTATGTTCGTTTATCTTTATTCAATTATGTTCTTGTAAATTTTAAATGACGAACATAAATGAACATGAACATTTTCATTTTTAAAATGAACGAATATATATAAATACAAATACTTGTATGATTAAGTGCTCATGTTCATTTGAAGTTAATTAAATGAACTAATACGAATATGTTTTTATTCGTGTTTGTTTAATTCATTTACGTGTCTAATAAAAACCATGAAAATTAATTTCATGAAATCTTTTGTACTAAGTATTGCCCATTAAAGAAAGAGAGAATAAAATGATAAAAGGTGTGGAGCAATTTCATGCTTTACTTGAAACCAATGAGAGGTTACTTGTCCATGCGATAATTATATTCCTCTTCCTCTAATTAGCCTCAAGAATCATTTTATCATTAATTCATAATGAGTTTAATAATATACGATCTTTTATATAAAAATTTATTAATGAAAAATTATTTAATGATAATTTTATTTTTGTAACATTACATGTACATATACTTGATATGTTATTAAGTTATGACTTAGGACATGATCTTTAACATGATGTGACTAGACACTAAGTTAAACAAGTTCGGTTCATAAACACGAGTTGACAAGCTAGTTACGCTATATATAAAAATGCATGCTCCCTTAACCGATTAGCCTAATTCATTAAGACACTTATGAATTGTAAATTTCGGTAATTTTTTTTTCTTGTTGGTTTGGTTTTATTATTGATTAATTGTGTTAAATATGTCATGTTGTGTAACATGCTTATTAAACATATTGGCTACTTAAAACTTATAATTTAACAAAAAGAAAAAAAAAAGGTCTATAAGTTCGGTTCAGTTTTAGTTGCACGCAAAACCAAAAGTTAGATTTTTACGTAAACATAAAACCAAACACTAAATTTTCTCTATTTATGATCGGGTTTTTTTTTATGTTTTATGCATACCCTAGATTATTATGTGATAGAAGGCGTTATAGTTAAATAAAAAAAGAAATTAATTTAAAGAAATTAGGAGTCATATAAGTCAAAGACTAGCAAAGATCTTGAACATGTGAAAGTGAAAGGTGTTGGGTCAGGGCCGTAGCTTGCAAGGTAATGCAAGAATTTTGGGGAATTAACTTTTCGTCGAATTAAACTCTACAAATTGTTGTACGAATAATAATCACTTTCTCAATATTCTTTTTTACCAAATTTTGCAATAAGTATATATTCATATAATTATCTTTTAAAAGATTATAAATAGAAATAATTAGGAACTGGGGTTGCAAAAGCTCAACAACAATTTGATCAACCGTTTGAGAATAAGTTCATTTATTTAGTAATAGAAAGACGTAACAATACTTTATGTTCGCTTAGTGAAATGAATGGATACGAATAAGCTTCTCGTTTGTTTATTTACGTTTGTGAGCATTTTGTGCAACATTCATGTTGTGTGTGTATAATTTTAATAATATATTTATACCTAAACGTTAACAAACATATACTTAAGTAAATTTTAAATATATTTCAACTTTAATATACTTTTCTATACATTATTCCTGAAATTTTATATATTTTTAATGTATTTTTGTTTATTGGCTAAACATATATTTCATTAATGAACGAACACCAACACAAAAACTCTTTCAATTAAGTGTTTCATCCTTGTTTGTTTGTTTTTTTCTAAACAATTGATCATTGTTTGTTAAAACTTAAAAAAGAAACAAATCTTGTTTTTGTAGTTTTTTACAACACTAATCTTAATATAAAGCTTGACTATGTTTATCAGTTTATGTATGTGTTTGCTTTTTATATATTTTTTTTATTTATAAATTATTGTAACTAAGACATTAAATGTCCAATATGTAGCAGTAAACATTAATTATGATGCTATAAAGGCCGATTATTTGATTTGAAATCACGAGTGAAAAGCAACATAAGAAGGATTGGAGATTATGCATTTACTACTAAATGAGGAAGTGTTGATGGGACCAAATAATATGATGATGCTTAGGGGATTCACTTACGTTTTATTGCGTACAAGTTTTACTCACCCCCAATAATGGGATTTTGGTTAAAAACATATTTTTTTTATTGAAAACCATCTAAAGTAAAAAACAAAACAATGTGGCATGCGGTTGTTGTTACGAATTAAGATGGATTGGGTTGATCTTAAAACATGTTTTGTAAACTGGACATGTTGTAGACTCAACAACTCTATCAAATCATCGGTTAAAATTGATCAATCTCATCTCATAAAAGTAATTAGCTTCGATGGTTTTTGTATGTTATGTCTAGTTCGCTCAAAACCACCATGCAGGGCCGGCTCCGAAAAGACGAAAAAATTTTTGGGCCAAAGGCGAACTTTTTTTTGGGCCTTAAGTAAAACAAACATTTTGGTTGGGTTTAAACAATTTAATTATAAATGGGCTTATTTGATTATGATTTAAGTTGTGTAAAAAACTTTTGTATAAAAATAAGCTTAAAATTGTCTCAAATAAGACTGAAACCAATAACCTTTTGGTTAGATGTCATACCCCTTTACCATCAGACCAAGCTAGTGGTTATGTAATTGTGTTGAAACATTGATTATACACATATTTTTGATAAAAATACATATAATTTTTTTTTGAAAAAAAAAAAATCGGACCTAGCGTGGTGTCGGGCCTGTGGCCGTCGACTACCCTGCCATGCCTCAAAGACGGCCCTGCCACCATGTTAGTTTTTGTGTGGTCCCTTAGCTTGTAATCAAACTAGTAGCATCAACGTTAAGCAGGTTCAACATGTCCGTCCATTCTTGTCTTAAAGGATTGATGTTTTACTCAAAACTATGTATATAAACGATTAAAGTGAAATATTTTTACGTATATTATAATTATATCATTAATTGTTTCATATATAAGATTTTATGTATTTGAAAACACCGAATGACTCGTTAGGAAATTAGCTCCGTATTATTATTTTACATAGAGAGTATTTGTCACCTTTATTTTGGGGTTATGCCCATAAGAGAACAATATGCAAGATGCTATATTGTGTACGCTACATGCATCTCGTTATTATTATTATTTTTCTTACTTTTTGTCATCGTTAGTTGTCATAGTAAAGGTAGTTTAACTTTTTTCTAGTTATAATAGCCATTCAAAATTTCAAATCTTGATCTTATTTTGAATTTATATTCTATAAATATTATAATTAGGGTAAAGTTAAAATACAAAGGACAACAAAAATGAAAAGTGTGAGAAGGAATCCAGTCCATTGATTTTAGATTTGAATGACTAAGATTAATTTACTAAATAAAAATTGATGAAAATGACATGAAAGTAATAACTCATCTTTGTTGACTTTCTCTCTCCACATTCAAGGCACATGTCAATTCCCCCATCATTTTAAAATGTCCATAAATTTTTCATACGACATTATTTTTTTAAAAAAAATTCACCATAATAATAAGCGTTTTTTTATCTTTAATATGAGTATCATATTGTTATATAAAAATAAAAAAATTAATGGGTTTTTTAATTGTGTTTTTTTTGTTGTTCATTGTGTCATTGTGTAATATGTTGTTTCCATTGTATTTTACGTTTCAAGTCATTGTGTTATATGTATTCACCATTGTGTCTTACGTTTTAGGTCATTGTGTTATACGTATTCACCATTGTGTCTTACGTTTTAAGTCATTGTGTTATACGTATTCACCATTGTGTTTTACGTTTCAAGTTATTGTGTAACATGTATTAAGCATTGTGTTTTATGTATTAGATAAAAAGACACAATGGTGTGCGAAAAGACACAATGGCGAAAAAAGATAATATTTTTGTGAGAAGAATAAGAATAGATCTAGGCCCTTGGATCTATGATCTAGTGGTTGAGATTGATAGTTTCTAAATAATTGTATTGTTTCATATTTAGATGGTTTTTTTTAAAGCTCTTCTCACACTTATCACAAAACACTTGTTTTTTGTTTGAACTCTTTTATATATATATATATAGGTTTAAGTTCAAGAAAGAAGTCATCTTAATGTAAGAAATGAGAGAAGTCATTTCAACCAATCAAATTTTTTCTTTTGTTTTTTTCTTTTATTATAATCCAAGGGCATAGTGGTAAATATTTTAGGTTATATATTTGGTAAGTATTAGCTTTGGAAGTTTTATTTTATTTCTTTTATCAATTTTATATTTGTTAATTAAGTATTAAAAAAAATGTTATCATTTTTGTTACATGCGTGTGTCACAATGTCAACAAATATCACCAGATCATTCTTTCTTTTTTTTTAATCTTTTTTTAGTTTCTTTGTTATTAGTTAAATAAAAAATATAAAATTTATGTGATTTATAATTTAAAACTGTTATATAATATCAAATAAAAGTTTCAAAATAGTTATGATATATCAATAAATATAATCATATATTAACATCAGTTTTTTTATTTCAAAATAGCAAATACATCGAAATTTTACATCCATTCTATATGTGTTTATAATGAATCGTCAGATTATAATAATATTAAAAATTCACATCTATTTATACACATTTTAAAAAAAATTATTTTTCTATAACTTTATGATTAAAGTACCAAGTAATAATATAAATATATGTTTTTGTTGGTGTACACGATTACAAAATTGACAAAGTGTAATAACCACAAACAAACGAAATAAAAACAGACACCTACATTAAACAAAAAGCAGCCCTACACATGAAATCATTTGTACACTACAATTAGATATCATAACACTATACAACCAACATACACGTACACAATTTATATGTGTTTGGATAATTAGATAAAATATGTACGTAGACAAACCTTTAACGGCCAAGTTATACCTACACACGGTTTTAAGATATACTAATATGTATTTGAAGAACTATATTAAGATATACCTACACACGGTTTTAGTAGCCTACACACTAAAAGTTTATCTAAATATGTTTGTTTGTTAAATTCGAATGAAGTTGTTAGTTTTAGTAGCCTACACACTAAAAGTTTCTCAAAATATTATGTGTATGACCGGTGGTTGTGTAGGAAAATCTGTTTTCTTTGTGTGCTTGAAAATTATAATAGTGGGGTGGTTGCGTTCAAGTTTTAGGTATGTGTGTAATTTTTTTTACTGTTTTGTGTGGTTGGACACATTTTTATGTGTAAGTTGTTAATTAATCCAGTTAATTAATTTGATTTTTATGAGATGCATATTTACTAAGTGTAGGAATCTATCCAGTTTATATAGGATAATATCCATATATAGAAAAGAACCTCTACACTTATTTATCAATGTGTGTAGGATTATGTCAATTTAATGTAGGAAAAATAAAAACACGAAACTTATGACTATATATTAATAAAATATTAATAATAGCACACGGCTTTATACAAAGTAGGTAAAACCATAATTGATTTTTTATAAATTAAAAAAATACTTATTTATGTATTAATGTCAATTTAAATTATAATTGTTTCCTAATTAAATTCTTTAACCAAAGTACAAAACTACCGTTCAAGTATTAAAATCAATTAAATTGAATAGTTTAAATTTACAATATTGCCATTTTAGTTAATGGCCATTGATTACATACATCAATGATCTAGATCGACTTCTTACACTTCTTGCAGTAAAATGACTTCTATCTTGAATCATCCCCTATATATATATATATATATATATATATATATATATATATATATATATATTTTATTTAAATTTATTTGAAGATTTAGTTAAATAAATATCATGAATTATGAAAAGGGCATTCTCTCTCGTCTAGTCAAAAAGAAAAAAAGGAAATAAAAGAAAAAGAGAAAATAAAATAAAATAAGAAAAAGACGAAAGGAGGAAAGAAAAAAAAAGGTAAAAGAGAAGAATAGAGAAGAAAATGTTGGCCCAAGCTTTTTGTATTTGACCCACAAGTAATGGCTCGAAGTTCGGCCCAATTTCATTATAACAATCTAAACATGGAGTTTCCATAAAGCCCAAATTTTAGTCTGTATATTATGAATTGACACTGTCTATTTAGCAAAAGATTAATGGTTTCAAAGCATTACCAGTTAATTTGTTAATTTCAAGCCTAATATTCATTAGTTTATAGTTTTACTGTTTTAGACAGGTTTTCAAGATTTCCTTTTAACTTTAATCTACGTGGCATAAAACACCCAAATAGTTTAAGTACGACTTCAAGTATATTTTTAAAAAAGTTATACAAAGTAAACAGGTTAACGAAGAATGACCCTGTTAACCAAAGTTAATCCGAACATGACCTGTTTAGGGTTTGAATTAATATGGATGTAGCTGCGCTAATGTGAATGTGACCAATATTTTAATTTCTTAATTGTTACTTGTCATATAAAAGAGGAAAAGACAAAAGTACACGATTTGTAAGAGAGAGCGGGCTACTAAGAATAGCAGCCAACCGAGAGGACGCATCAAGCCTGCCGTCTATGTGGGAGAGAGTTCCCGCTAAATAGATGCCTTAACCATTCCATGTATACATATTATCTTATGTACTTCAATACTCTTATATTTTCTATATATTCTCCATTACTCTCTTAAAAGACCAAGCTTATCCTTATGTTGGAAGCTGATCGTACCGAGCTTATTCTCACGTTGGGGGTTGATCGTAGAAAGCATCTTATGCGGTAAAACAAAGCAGTGTTCTTCATCTTAGCAGGTTCAATGCTTGGTGAAGAATCATTCTCCCCAATAACCATGATCATTAAGCTCATAACCCTTTTTCTTGCAGCACCATGTTTTGTTGCATAATCAGTTGTAACTTCTTAAAAGTAGCATATTACCGTAAATCACTAAACCCGTCATATCGCTAATATTTTATTTTACTTAATATATAATTGGATTATTAATTAAAACCATAATGGGACAGGTGTCCCCTTCTCAAATACCCATTTTTTTATTTTCCCGCCCATGGCTCATTTAGGGTTTATTTTCGACGGGTGATTAATACTGCAAATTTTCTGTTCTCCAGCAAAGGCTTCATCGGCTCAGTATTCATATTTTCAGCGCCCCTGCTTTGCATCCAAAATATTTATTTTGCATAACAACTCCTCTGATTCATTACTGATTATACACAAATTTAACTTTCCCAATTGTTGGTTCTATATCTTGACAAAGCAAAATTAGGGTTTCCAATAGCGAGATATACAATCACAGGTATGTGTTATACTTCTCAAGGTAAGTCATATCTGTGATTGTAATTATTGATTACCTTCTTTGTTTTCTTAAAATTATGTGTATATGTTTGTAGCGAAATTTGTATGTTTAAGGTTTATGTTTGAATATTTGTGTTTTATTCTGTATTCTCTTTAACAGTTTGGATTTATAATTTCGAAATTATATATTGTTAGTTTTTACAATTTTCTTTGTCGAATGATATCTAGATAGATTATTTACATATTCGGAATCCAGTATATTAGTGGTTAGGGCTTACAATTATGTTTTGTCGAATGATTTGTCTTCCGGAATTGGGAAAATTTAGTGATAATGAAACCATTTTTTATTTTTGTTTGAATCAACTGGTTTGTTTTCGGGTATTAACTTATTCCATGTATTAAATATTATAAGAGCTTTATTAATGCAAAATTTTAGTTCATACACATACTTAACCAGGTAACTGGATGATATATTCCAAATACTCAAAATTGTTCTGTTTTTTTTATTAGAAAAAGTTTCACATTTTTTTGTTGCCAATCTTCTAATGTTTCAAGGCATAGAACAATTATCATTTGTTTAGAGAATAACTTTTTACTATTGATAAAATTACACATCGTGTGTAATAAATGATTTGTAATGACACAAATATCTCTCTAATTGAACCATTTGGTTGACTTCCATGTTATGCCATTTGGATCAACTAATAGATCGATTTCTTCATATATATCGATTTATATGGTTAGCCACAGTATTGAATTTTGTTATTGATTTGTAGGTGCTTAATTTTTTATATTTGACCTCTGATCCAATATTTTCTTTCATGGTTGGGTATATATACACACAAGGAATCGATCTTTTAGCTTATCCAAATGTCTATCAATGGTGCAGGTTAGCATCTTCTGTTGCGCATGACAATAGTTTTTAAGCTGGCCTTTTAATGGTTGATCATATTGTAGTGGATCTTCAAATACAAGGGCTACAATTTTCGGTGAGGCTTTCCTTCTTTCAGAAGATAATTAGCATGTGATTCACTTTCAAACATGCGAAAATGATCTTCCTACATGGTTTGAGTCAAAATGGAGTCGACTTTTGAGCATGTAGTATGATAATTGTACTGCTTCATTATGTGTAAAACATGATATAATGATAGTGTTTTATTCATAGCATCTATTTCCCTTATTTTTTTCCTTATATGATCTAACATTTTTTTTACAGTTTTTGGCTTCTTTAGCAAATGTTAAGAATCCTAATATTGAAGAAAAAGAAAACAAATGGAATTCAAGATTTTGATAGGCGTGTTTTGGCACTTCGGAAACCAGGGACCGACTCGTGTTATCAACACTTAAGAGTATTCCTTTTATATTATACTAATCTTAAACGTTGTCTAAGTTTGTTTTGAAACGGGTCAAACATGGTGCTTTAAGTTTGAGTATAGGTTTCAAGACAATCAATATATGAATTTATCTTTTTGTTGTTTTTTTTTAGTATTTTGTGCATTATGCATATTTAGATTATGCATTTTTTTGGATCGTAGCATTAGTAGCCGGTGACCAGTCAAAGCAGGTACAATGTGGTACTAGCCACCCACGTTAGTGATGCAACAATTTTTAATTACCTTGGACGATTAGCTACATGACTCAGTGTAAATGGGAAAAAATTTTAAGTTTCATTGACTGTAAAATTTAACCCGAGTGAGTATTCTTTTTTTGTTAACATTTTATGAGACCAAAAAAAAAATAAAAAAAAATATTGTTCTTAGACCAATAAAAAAAGTTAACATTGATTATTGTTCTTAGACCAAAAAAAAAAAAAAAAAACTTACTATTATGCTATATTTATTTTATGAGACATAACAACCCGTAAAAATAATATTAATCATAAATATCTTCATATATTATATGTGTTAGTGTTAATGTTAATGTCCATGTCATAAAAGCTTTTAGCGCATTGGCCATGAAATTCACGTACAAATTTCGTGTACGCACTTTATTTTCACAATAAGCCATATTTTCTTTTGGAAGTATAGTAAAAGTGACCCAATTTTGACTCTTTTCTTTTCCTGCGTATGAGATTATTTACCAAGATTCTTAAAATTTTCAACAATATATACGTGATTTCTCTTGAAAGGAAATAAAGAAATATGCCATAAACTGAATCATAAAACTTAATTGAGTTTTTCTAGCTTCGTATTTAAAAATACTATATTGGTCAATATCATAACAATACTAAACCTCCATAAGTTCTCGGCTTTCCCTAAAGAGAAAGCCAAAGTCTTCCAAGCGGTTTGTTTGATTGCGACTTGGTGCTTGTGGAAAAGAAGAAATGCGTTAGTGCACTCCGGGACTCCGATTCATGTGGCGAGCTTGGTGGAAGAGATAAAGATCATGAGCTTTCTTTGGATTAAGAATAGGGGTAAAAAAGGTGATCTATCTTGGGAGGATTGGTGTAGCTTTCGGTTGTAACACAC
This sequence comes from Bidens hawaiensis, assembly GCF_021521415.1. Lineage (NCBI taxonomy): Eukaryota > Viridiplantae > Streptophyta > Magnoliopsida > Asterales > Asteraceae > Bidens > Bidens hawaiensis. The sequence continues at coordinate 571,509 of NW_027491796.1, read as the reverse complement.
TTAAGTCGATTAGGTGGCTAGGTACGTTTTGTTCTTTTGGTTGTATTTGTTTTGGTGTCTCGTCTTTTTGTACGTGTTGTCGTATGTACGGGTGGGTCTGACGGCTCGCTAGATTTTATTTAAATATAATAGTTTTTGTTGGTCGTTCAAAAAAATGAATGGACAGGTTTATGAGAAGCATATTGCTACTTGTTATACACTTATACAGTTATACATAAGATCCTCAAAGCCATGTGATTTGGATTTTTGATAGTCACAAGACATGGGCATTTGTGTAAATTCATCATCATGACAATGTTTGTTTGAAAGTCATCAATGAGGTCAACTATTTGAAGAGTTAGATGAAGAGCAAAAAAATGCACTCTTTGTATGCTCTTCTTCATCCATGAAGAGACCAACATAACCATAAATCGTATTTAAATTGTATGGTTTTGTTCGGTTTAGAATATTGGGTTGGGTAGGGTAATGCAGGGTCTCTTCTTTTTTCTTGTGAGTTGGATTCTAAATTATCGTTTTCTTGGTCGATGGATTTCTTAATGTTTTCTCAAAGTAATCTAATTGAAGTTTATTGTATATTAAATATATAAAATTACATATAATAAGTATTGAATACAAAACAATGAAGCTAGTAACACTTAAAATTAGAGGCTTGAAAGACCCCGACTCACAATCAAACAATTGTTTTTTCACTGAATTATGATAATTGTATCTTTAAGGGGTAAACGAAGAGAGGTTTGTGATGTTCATCTTGATGATGGAGGTGTCTTGTCATTGAAGATTAGAGGTGGCTCTAGGAGGGGCGGGGAAGGTAACGCCTTCCGACTCCCGACCCGGTTACCTCAGTAGGCACGGAATTTTTAAAACAAAATTTTATGTATTTATAATTTTTTGAAAGAAAAAAAATATATTTACTCTTTTAATGTTTTAAACCTAATTAACCAATTCATTTAAGCGTACTTTTATAAAAAAAGTTTTTTTTTTCATAACCCAGAACATAAATTGAGGTGTCAATGTAAAGATCACATGGAATAGCAAATGACAATGAAATTAAACCTACTCATATAGGTAAGTATTCCTTTGTAATAACTAGTAAGTAGGGCCTCTTTCTTGTTGATCAGTTTGGCTCCACTCTGTTGAAAGATCTCCATTCTTACGACTTTTTTTTATCTATGAACTTGTGAAAAAGTTGGATTTTCTTACAGACCTATCTTCTGTCAAGTTCCTTCCGCTTTTTAGAACATAGTGGGTAGGACTTTGGAAGTTAGTGGTTTAGGAAAGCCATACGGATCGCATCTAAAAGAATTATGATGGAAATGGTCCCGGAGGGGACCTTTCCCCGTCGTTATCCTAAATATCTCTATTAGTACAATTTTGGGGGGCCCATGTGATAATGGCCGTTGTATGTCTTTTTCGAGACCACATTTTGTCTTTACATCAAGTACTCTTAAATGGTATTTGCGGTTTAAAAAAAAGTTATGTAAAAGTACCAATCTAAGAAGACTTAAGTATAATAGGTTAAACCTAACCCATGTAACCATAAATGTGGCAAGCCCAAGTTGAAAATGGCCCATTAGGGTTAAGCCTACTATCCTCCTATATATACATGTGTTTTTTTTAACATTCAAGTAAGTGGTTCATCTTCCACAAACTCTCTCTACACACTATCATTTATATACACACGTCAATAGTCGCACCTAGTGTTTCAATAAGCATCGGAGGGTGGTTCGGAGATTTCGGTCTCTGACCCCTTCAAACAAGTGCTTTGCGGGCTTTCATATTTGATGCTGGACAGAGAAAACGAAATGTGGTTGAGACCTTCTTCATCACCGGAGGGCATTTATATGGATCTATACGTGATCCGGAATTGCTTCTTTGAGATCATCTTTGAGATCATTGTGAGAAGCTTTGGTGGTAATATCACAATAACCTCTTAATGACTCAAGTATGGTGTTAGACAAAATAGCTCCATCCTCAATAACCTAAAACGTAATGCCTCGAATGATACATGACATGTGTTCCACCGCCAATTGTTATACACTAAAAAAAGAATAGAATTAAAATTAATATAATAATATATATTAGAATTATTCATATAAACACAGACAAATCCAGTCCTAACACGCACTAAGCTCAACACACAACCAAATCTACTACCGCTCTCGTCTCATCTCCTGGTATGTAACTTACGGATTTTGAGTTAGAAATGTTTCTCTTATAGTTAGTTAATCTTTGAGAGTAATCATTAATTGTTGCTATGTATGTATGTATGTATCTACAACTTACGGATTTTAAGTTAAATGATTGAATCTAGTGCATGCTTGTTACTCTTGTTTATTGATGAATGTCTGCAACAATATGTATTTCTAAGGTGATGCTAAATTGAGTTGTCATGTCAACTTATTTTTATGATGCATACTAAGGTGCTGTTTGTTTTTGCAGACATAAACTGTCTGCAAGCTGATTTCATCTGTTTTCATGTCTGCAACTGAAGATGTGGTCTGAAGATCTGCAAGCTGAAAATATAAGACTGTTTGTTTTTATAAGCTGATACTGTCTGCATAACTGTCAAACTTATCTCACAAGATAGAAGTCATTTATTCAAGTTACATCTAGTTTTTAGTCTTTGCTTTCCATGCCGATTTGGTTTTGGTGGGTGGTGGAAGGTGGTGGTGGTGGATGGTGGTAGTGGCGGCGGACGGTGGGTAGTGGCGGTGGATGGTGGTGGTGGACAATGGGTGGTGGTGATGGATGGTTTTGGTTGGTGGTGGACGGTGGTGGTGATGGATGGTGGTGGTGGTGGGTGATGGATGGTGGTGGTGGCGGTGATGGATGGTGGTGGTGGTGATGGATGGTGGTGGTGATGGATGGTGGGTGGTGGACGGTGGTGGTGATGGATGGTGGTGGTGGTGGCGGACGGTGGTGGTGATGGATGGTGGGTGGTGGACGGTGGTGGTGATGGATGGTGGGTGGTGGACGGTGGTGGTGGCGGTGGCGGTGATGGATGGTGGTGGTGGTGGGTGATGGATGGTGGTGGTGGTGGCGGACGGTGGTGGTGATGGATGGTGGGTGGTGGACGGTGGTGGTGATGGATGGTGGGTGGTGGACGGTGGTGGTGGCGGTGGATGGTGGTGGACGGTGGCGGCGGGGTACGGGGGTGGTGGTGGCGGCGTACGGTGGGTGGTGGTGTTGGCGGACGGTGGTAGGAGCAGTGGATGAGAGGGTGGCTGCAAAGGGAGAAGAGTAGGGTTTTTTTGTGAAGATGTTTTAAGCAAGATTTCCTTGCTTTTCTTTTAAGATGAAAGAAGATAACTTCAGATCTGTTTTAAGAAAATAAACAAACAGTCTTCAAGGGTAATGTCTGCGCGCCTGCAGACATTAGCTCCCTTGAAGATGTTTGAAGAAAAAACAAACACCCCCTAAGTGTTTGATGAAATGCTTAAATAATAATCACATCATGCATACATTCACCGCAAACATGTTTTTGGCAATATATGTGGTAACTTTGATTTAAACTACAAACAAAGGGCTGCAAATACAGTTTGGTTGGGCGGGACGAAATAGAAAAAGTAACATCCAAGCCGACTTTTGTTCACATTTTAGACTGTCTTAAATAAATAACTTCATATAAAATCAACCGATTGAGGTGCTTTATATATCTTTAGTTGTTCAAACTTGTGTGTACATAGGTGCTCAAAACTTATGTAGTAGTTGTTCTTATGCACGTAGACGATGTTTAGTGAATTGTACACATATGCACATAGATAATGTGACTGTAAATACACATGTGTATGTTTGTGGCATTCTTAATAGTTAACAAAAACAATAATTATGAATTTTGTTGATTAACTCAAACGCATATTATGATAATTGGCTCCACGTAAATAGTTAAACACTATGCTCTTCATATGTTACTGTTAATGGTTATGTCTTCGACTTCTTGAAAATCTAATTATGCAGGAAAGAAAAGTGAACACATAGCAATTAAACAAGCACCTAAATATTCTAACACAATGGACAACCTAATTCAACTTAATAACTGAAGAAACACTAATCGGCCCCGGGCAAATTACGGATAATCTGGGGGTTAAATAGATGTTTCCCACGAGGGTTAGGTCCTGCAAGATAGTTATTCTTCTGATGACCTGCAAAACAGACACCGTGAGCTCGTCACTGAGAAGGGGGGGGGGGTACCTCCTTGTGACCACCCTCCGGCGTGAGAATCAGACTAGATTGCACTTGAATATAAGTGTATATTAAGAGAAATAGCTAGAGAGAAGATGATGATACCGTTCCAAGGTGTTGGAGTATTTATAGCCGAAGGTAGGTTTCCAAGCAGGTACAGTCGGCTGAATAGTATTCCTGTTCTACCAACTGTGGGCTACGCACGTGCCAAGCTGATGGTTGGTGGGTAGGCAGCGGCTGATAGTGACCAGGCCGGCTGTGTACTATTCCTTTTCCACCAACTGCAGGCTATGGACGTGCCCCGACAGGGGTTGGTGAGTAGGCAGCGGCTGATAGTGACTTTAAGTACTAGAGCGTGCTGCCCGTCGTACTGTTGTCAGTGAGCTGTCGCAGCTTTGGTCAGTTCTTTTGTCCATACCTTGGCAGGTATAGTACAAAAGATCCTCCAGTATCGTACGGACTGGCTCATTTGGGCGGGAGAATTCCCAGCTTTGGGCGGGAGTATTCCCGGCTTGCTCATTCCCTCTTCAGGTGACATTACTGAATTATTTGAGAGTTAGTGCCTTGTGCGTGTAGCCTTGCTGCGCGGGTAGCCTTCCCTGATGGCTAGTATCAGTAGCTGCGGGAACAGGCGGAGTACGTCACCATTGGGAGGCTTTTCCTGCGGGAACAGCTTGCGTACTGCGCATAAGGACGTCGCGTCTCTGAGCATGGTTGGTCCTGCGGATCCAGTTGGTCTTTGCGCAGACGTCCCTCGAGTCTTGCGAGTTCAACTGCGCAGACGTCTATTCGAGGTGAGTCTTGCGGGTCCAACTGCGCAGACGTCCCTGTTTAAGGTGAGTCTTGCTAGTCCAACCGCGCAGACGTCCCTGTTCAAGGTGAGTCTTGCGGGTCCAACTGGGCTCTGCTGGGACCTACCTCTTCAAGTCCCCCCAGTCCAATGTTCTTCTCGTGAATTGTTAATAAGTGAGGTGAACTTTTGGACTTAAGCAAGGGGTTTTGAAAAGGGTTTAGTTTTAAGGTTTTCCATGGGGATTCTTCCCGCGGAAGTCCTAATGTCACGTGCAGAAATTCCCGACTTTTCTGCTTGATCTTTGGGTATGATGCGGGTAGGTCTGTAACCTCCTCGCAAGTCAGGAGCGTTGAGTTCCACTTGTGTAGATTCTCCATGAGGTTTTGGTAGTTTTAAACATAGTGATCAATTATGTTAAACAACCAATTCCATCTTGGAGCTTCAAACAATCTAGTTCTCAACGTTCCCGCTATGCGGGGATGTTATTTCCGTTTCCGCAAGCATGGCCCAGAAGATCCTTCTTGGTTTCAATTCCCTGCGGAGTGCTAAGTATGTGAAGGGTTTTGCCTTGACACTGTACCCGCACTCGTCTTATAGTTAATTTACTTCCAAGGTATTCCTGGCGTCAATTCCCTGCAGGTGCTAAGTATGTGAAGGGTTTTGCCTTGACACTGTACCCGCACCCGTCTTATAGTTACTTGGTTGCCGAGGTATTCTTGGCTTCAATTCCCTGCAGGTGCTAAGTATGTGAAGGGTTTTGCCTTGACACTGTACCCGCACCTGTCTTATAGTTACTTGGTTGCCAAGGTAAGGGGTATAATCCCGCTTACTTTTGAATCTTTATGACTTGCGTTATAAACGTTACATGACTTGCGCATGCATATTTTAGTTTATTTTAGCAATTTCCCAGTGTTTTGAATAAGTTAACCGTTCGACGCGCGGTTGTCAATAGGTTAGTGTTCAGTTTCCTCTATCATGATTGTGCGGGTAGGACCGTCACTTTCATTTAGTGGGATGACCAATCTTCACCTATAACTGACCTGCGTGGAGGTTTGTCGTTTTTTGTGTTTATGCGGGTTTTGCCGCCGTCCACACGCAACGACTTCTTTCCATATTTATGCGGTGAATACCGGCATACCGTCCGGAAAGTTTATAAATGTAAAGCGATCAACACAATGTGAAAGGAGAATCATTTCCATTAGAAGTGGCCCCAGGCCGTTTCTTTATAAGTTTGGAATTGATCTACATGTAACATTTGCGTAATTGAGCTCCATTCCATGTTCTTGGGATGGGGGTGCCATCGAGCCTTTCGAGCCGGTATGCGCCTTTTCCCAAAACTTCTTTGTTAATGTATGGCCCTTCCCAGACGGGGGCCAGCTTTCCTGGGCGTTCTTGGTTCGAAGCCTCGTTGTTACGCAGTATGTAGTCTCCGACATTGAAGTTGCAGAGTTTTACCCGCGTGTTGTAGTACTTTTGCATTTGTCGTTTGTAGTTCTCTTCACGCACTGCGGCTAAGTCTCTGCGTTCTTCGGTTAGCATAAGGTCTAACCGTCTTTCCGCATCATTGTCCTCTGGATGAATCAAGACCCTTGGTGAGGGTAGACCAATTTCGACCGGGACCATGGCTTCAGTGCCATAAGTGAGGCTGAACGGGGTTTCTCCCGTACTTGCCTTTTTCATCGTTCTGTGTGCCCAAAGGACGTGTGGAAGTTTGTCCACCCAGCCGGATCTGTGTTCCAATAGTCTTTTCTTTATGCCGTCGACGATGCTCCTATTTGCTCTTTCCACCTCACCATTACCCTGTGGGTGCGCCACTGAGGTAAAGGTGTGGGTGATTTGAAGTTCTTTCAGCCACTGTTGTAGCTTCTTGTCGGCAAAGTTGGTGCCGTTATCTCTCACCAAACTCTGTGGAAGCCCGAAACGACAAATAATAAATTCCCAAATAAATTTTTTGATATGTTTTGCGGTTGTTTGGGCTAAGGATTTTACTTCTATCCACTTGGTGAAGTAGTCGATGGCAACCATTAGAAACTGGACGTTCCCTGCTGCTGTGGGAAATGGGCCTGTCACATCGATGGCCCACTTCTGAAATGGCCATGAAGAGGTGACTGGAACAAGTTCATTCTTCGGGCGATGCGTGTTGGGTGCGTAGAGTTGGCAAGACCTACACTTTCTGATGTATGCTAGTGCATCCGTATGCATCCCCAGCCAAAAGTATCCCGCGTTGTTTAGCTTAGCTACAACTGCGCGTGGACCTGTATGTGTCTCACAGATGCCTTCGTGTACTTCCCTTAGGAGGTAGTCGGCATCTTGGTCGTCGACGCATCTGAGGAGTGGACCAAGAAAGTTACGTCTGTAAAGGATGTCATCGATGAGTTGATAGTTCAGTGCTTTACAGCGTAGTTTTCTTGCCTGTTTTTTCGACTCTGGTAGTATACCCGCCGCAAGGTAATTTATTATTGGTGTCATCCACGTTTCCGTGCCGGTTTGGATGACACAGACTTCCTTGTGTGGGACTGATGGTGCTCCAAGGAGTTTAATGCGGATGTCCTTTCCCAAGTGGGTGAAAGCCAATGACGCAAGCTAGCTTAACGCATCCGCAGATTTGTTTTCGCTACGCTTGACGTGTATGACTTTACAATCGTTAAAATCGCGCATGAGGGTTTTTGCTTGAGCGAGGTACAGGGCCATTGTGTCGTTCACGGCCGTGTACGTCCCGTTTATCTGATTGGCTACTAACATGGAATCCACGTGGGCTTCCAAGTTCTTCACTCCCATCTTATGCGCAATCCTCAGCCCGGCCAAGAATGCTTCATACTCCGCTTCGTTATTTGTACTTGAAAAATCCAGTCGAATAGCGTAAGTGTATTCTTGGCCCGCTGGGTTGGTTAGTTTTAACCCTGCGCCTGAGCCCTCGTTGCTGGCTGCTCCATCAGTGTAGAGTCGCCAGACATCATCGATGTCCTGTGCTGGAGAGGGTTGAGCCTCGTCCTGGCACTCTTTCTCCCGCGAGGCGGGGACTTCTGCAATAAAGTCGGCCAAGACCTGGCCTTTTATGGCTGTCCTCGGCTTATACTTTATCGCGTATTCTCCCAATTCTATTGCCCATTTGGCTAGGCGTCCCGACAGTTCGGGTTTGCCTAAAACGTTTGCAAGTTTGAAGTTGGTGAGAATGGTGATTGGGTGACCTTGGAAATATCGTCTTAGCCTGCGTGAAGCCTGTACAAGTGCTAAAACTAATTTTTCCAGGGTAGAGTACCGGGTTTCGATGTCTGTTAGGAGACGGCTAACATAGTAGATTGGCATCTGGATGCCTTTTCGCTCGACTAGCAGGACGGCCCCGGTTGCTCTATCTGTGGCGGAGAGGTATAGGATTAATTCCTCTCCCGCTTCTGGTGCTGTGAGCGTTGGGAGTTCGATCAAACGTGACCGAATTTCTTGAAAAGCTGCTTCCGCTTCTGGTGTCCAGCGGAAGTGCGTTTTCTTTAAACAGTTTCTCAGCGTTGACACGAATGGGAACGACCTATCCGCATGGTTTGCTAAAAAGCGGTTAAGTGCGACTAGGCGTCCATTCAGTGTCTGAGCTTGCTTGATGGTAGTAGGTGATTCCATTTTGATAATGGCTTCGACCTTTTCAGGGTTCGCTCTGAAGCCATCTTTAGTAACAATGACTCCTAAGAACTTCCCTTCTTCCATCCCAAAGGAACACTTGCTCGGGTTGAGCTTCATGTTTATCTTTCTGTGTGTGTTGAATGTTTCTTCGATGTCTTTCAACATTGTTTCTGGGTCAAGGCTTTTGATGACCAGGTCATCCATGTAGACTTCCAAGTTCCTCCCAATTTGGGCATGAAACTCTTTGTCCATCAGGCGTTGGTATGTGGACCCGGCATTCTTAAGTCCGAATGGCATCATTTGATAACAAAATGTGCCATCGGGCGTCCGAAATGCGGTTTTGTCCTGATCGTCAACGGCCATGTGGATTTGATGGTACCCTTTATACGCATCAAGGAAGCTTTTAAGGCGAAACGGTGCTAGCGAATCTACCTTAAGATCAATTTCGAGTAACGGGTAACAATCTTTGGGGCATGCTTTGTTCAAGTCTTTGAAATCTATGCACATGCGCCATTGTTTGTTAGACTTCGGTACCATGACGGGATTTGCAACCCATGTTTGATATCTGCTGATGCGTACGATGCCCGCGTCAAGGAGTTCCTTGACTTGGGTTCTACACGCGTTAGCTTGTTCCGCCCCCATTACTCTGCGCTTTTGTATGACCGGCGTAAAAGCCGGGTCACACTTGAGCTTATGCTCTGCCTTACTTCGAGGTACCCCAGTCATGTCAGCTAGTTTCCATGCGAAGATGTCAGCGTTTTTCTGTAGTAAGCGTTTGAGTAAGGTGCGCGTAGGATCAGTGACTGTTGGGCCAATGGTAACCGCCTAGTCGGGGTATTTGCCATTGAAGGCCCATTCTTCTGGTTCGGTGATGGTCGGTTTAGCCATCTTTGGTTTGGGTGTTGATGAGACAGATGCGATGCATACCTGGGGAATACCGGTGACCATCGCTACGCCCTCAGCTGTTGGCCATCCCATCATGCCATGGACTGAAGATACCACGGCATTGAATCTTGCCATCCCGTCTCTCCCGAAGAGAATGTCGTATGTGTGGTGTGGCTTCCTCATTACGACAAAGTCCACGTCTTCTGTGCGGGAGTGTTTCCCGTCTGTGAGAATGACGGGGAAGGATAGGATACCCAGGGGGGTGTTTGTGCTGCCGTCAAACCCTTCCATCGAGGCGTAGACCGTTTCTAGGCGTTCTTTGTCTTCGTCGTCTAGCTTGTCGAAGAACTGCCTGTACATAACTGTTGACGAGGCGCCGTTGTCAACAAGAGTGCGGGAAGTGATGTAGTGCCCCAGCTGGCTTTTGATGACTATAGGGCCTTCTTTGCTGGGTCCTCCTGGCACTCGCGGGAAGCGCACCTCAGCTTCCTTCCATACGCATGGTTTTGTCGTCCGTCTTTTTCTTCCTCTGATGTTACTATGAACAATGTGGATGCTGATGTCAACGGGCTTTCGTCCGTTGCTTTTGTATCGGTTGTCATTCTTCCTTCCATTCTTGATTGATGCCACAAGGTGTGTAAGTTTTCCATCCTTGAGAATGATTCAACAATATCCCTCAAGGATGTACACTTCTCAGTGGTGTGACCCTTTGTCCCGTGGAAGTCACAGTATTTGCTCTGATCCGCGTCAGGTCGGTGCCGGACCGTTGGAGCTTTTGGCCATGGGAGTTTCTCAGTGGCAAATATCTCCGTGACGCTTTTGGTGAGCGGCGTCCACCGGGGGTGTCGGCTTGATGGGTGCGTGTTATCCCTTCCGCCTACTAAAGAGCGAGAGCTGGATGAGGTGTCAAAGTTTACCCTTGACTGCCAAATGCCTAGCTTCCTCCTTTTGTTTTGCCGGGCGGTCCGGACGTTGTTTTCTCTAGTCCTCTGCGTGTAGAGGTTTGTACTCTGGGGCGGATCCCCACCCAGTTGCTTCTCTGTTTCGGCAAAGCGCTTGGCAGCCGTCATGATGGCATCCCACGTGGATGGCATGCCGTCTTTACCCGTCAACGTGCGGATAAGCTCTGGGTATTCGGCGCCCTGGATGAAAGCGGCGCGAACAAGATCTTCGCTTATAGCGCCCAGACTCAGCTTTTTCGAGTTAAAGCGAGTGATGAAGTCTAGTAAAGATTCATCCTCCTCTCTTACACAGTTGAGGATCGTCCACTGTTCTTCAATATATTTCCGCTGTTGACTGAAGTGTTGGCTGAACTTGTGTTGGAAGTCCGCCCAATCGTAGATGTGGTGGACCGGTAGACGGTCAAACCACGCTCTAGCCGCTCCAACCAGCGTCATCTGGAACATATAACACCATGTGGGTTCCGTCCAGTTGCTAACGGTTGCCCCCGCTATGAATCTGTTCAGGTGATCGTCTGGGTCGGATATACCATCATAAGTGCCGATGTTGGGCATCTGCTTGGCACTCTTCGGGGCGATTGCTTCCGCAATGTCCCTTGTAAATTTGGACGTTCCTGCATTTGCAGCAGTTGGTCTAAAGGTTTTGGAGAAGTCACGTGGGTTTCCCCCCGCGTTCCTTTGTTTGAAGGTTTTTCCAAAATTCCTTGTTGGTTGGAAGTCCGTTTCGTTACGCTTCCCTTTCGCCCTATGGCGAGGGTTTGCGTCACTGTCGGATTCCTCCCGATCATCGTCCGAGGACTCGCACTCATTGCTCATGTTGAGCTGTTGTCGAGTGCTTCCGAATTCGTCAGTTTGTTGGATGGAACGTAAGCGTTCGTCCAACTCAGCTTGGAATTCTTTCTGACGTGCTTCCGCCCACGCTTTAACTTGATCAAGTGTTTGGCGGGGGAACCTCGTCTGTCGTCTTTCCGCCTGGGTATCAATGAATCCCAGGGGATGATTGTTTACTGCACTTGCCCCGGCTCGGGTAACCGGGGTAGTGTTCGTAAAATTTACTGCACTTGCCCCGGCTTGGGTAACCGGGGTAGTGTTCGTAAAATATGTGTACTCGCCGGTGTTCCTCCCAGTAGCTGGGCTTGTGATTACCGGGGTTTCTTGGTCACTCGCTGGCCTTGGGACCGGAGTAACTTTAACCATCTTTCTAGAAGTTTTGAAAAAACTGAAAGAATAAGTTCTAGCTTTTATGCACGGATGGCGCCAATGAAGAAACACTAATCGGCCCCGGCAGATTACGGATAATCTGGGGGTTAAATAGATGTTTCCCACGAGGGTTAGGTCCGGCAAGATGGTTATTCTTCTTATGACCTGCAAAACAGACACCGTGAGCTCGTCACTGAGAAGGGGGGGGGGTACCTACTTGTGACCACCCTCCGGCGTGAGAATCAGACTAGATTGCTCTTGAATATAAGTGTATATTAAGAGAAATAGCTAGAGAGAAGATGATGATACCGTTCCAAGGTGTTGGAGTATTTATAGCCGAAGGTAGGTTTCCAAGCAGGTACAGCCGGCTGAATAGTATTCCTGTTCTACCAACTGTGGGCTACGCACGTGCCATGCTGATGGTTGGTGGGTAGGCAGCGGCTGATAGTGACCAGGCCGGCTGTATACTATTCCTTTTCCACCAACTGCAGGCTATGGACGTGCCCCGACAGGGGTTGGTGCGTAGGCAGCGGCTGATAGTGACTTTAAGTACTAGAGCGTGCTGCCGTCGTACTGTTGTCAGTGAGCTGTCGCAGCTTTGGTCAGTTCTTTTGTCCATACCTTGGCAGGTACAGTACAAAAGATCCTCCAGTATCGTACGGACTGGCTCATTTGGGCGGGAGAATTCCCGGCTTTGGGCGGGAGTATTCCCGGCTTGCTCATTCCCTCTTCAGGTGACATTACTGAATTATTTGAGAGTTAGTGCCTTGTGCGTGTAGCCTTGCTGCGCGGGTAGCCTTCCCTGATGGCTAGTATCCGTAGCTGCGGGAACAGGCGGAGTACGTCACCATTAGGAGGCTTTTCCTGCGAGAACAGCTTGCGTATTGCGCGTAAGGACGTCGCGTCTCTGAGCATGGTTGGTCCTGCGGATCCAGTTGGTCTTTGCGCAGACGTCCCTCGAGTCTTGCGAGTTCAATTGCGCAGACGTCTCTTCGAGGTGAGTCTTGCGGGTCCAACTGCGCAGACGTCCCTGTTTAAGGTGAGTCTTGCGGGTCCAACCGCGCAGACGTCACTGTTCAAGGTGAGTCTTGCGGGTCCAACTGGGCTCTGCTGGGAACTACCTCTTCAATAACCTTGAAGGTATTGTTAATGTTACATATTTGTATACTATTTTTGTTGGGTTATTCATGAATGTACTTTTTTTCAATAAACATGTGAAATTGTTAACGTTAATCCACAAATTATCCATCTAGTCGTTAATTCAAATATACATATGTTTATAACTTTTTAATTCACAATTTTGTGAATTTTATTAAAAGTTTGAATAGAAAAATATGTATAACTCCAAATAGAATTGTAGCTTGTATTATTTAGTTGTTTTCCTTTATTTGAAATTGCATGTGTTATTATATAATTTTTTTAGAAATCATGTGAAACAGGGGATGAACTAACTCGTACACGTAGAGTGAATAGTGAGACATTGGACGATGAGAGTTCAAAGGGTGATGGCGAGGAGAACATAGAGGAAAACAAATCATAAACTAGTAGCAAAGAAGACACCGCCATAAGGGGCATGACTCGTATAAATACAGATGTATTACTTGCATGATTGATGCATTGCTGATATATATATATATATATATATATATATATATATATATATATATATATATATATACATATATATATATATATATATATATATATGTAATCCATTTGTATTGCATATATGCACTACTAATGCATAGCGTATATGCATTACTTTTGTATTACACGTATACGAGGCACAAATGTATTACATATATGCATTAATGTTGCATTACACGTATGCGCAGTTATATTGTATTACATATATGCAATACATAATACAAACGTTTACATATACACCATACACATGTGTATCGCATATATGCATTAATAATGTATTACACGTGTACGCGAGGTTCTAGTGTATTACATATATGAAATACGGGTGTATTACACATACGCATTATTTACGTATTATGCATATGCATTATTTACATACTAAGTATATACATTACTCATGTATTGCGCGTAATCATGTCTATGGTGTATTACATATATCAATGCACCTGTCTATTGCATATATGTATTGTTGCATATATGTATTGTTGATGTATCGCAATTATATGTGGTTATGTTGTATTGCACATATGCAATACTAATGCACAACATATGTACAATACAAATATTTTATGTATAAACACTAATAACATATTTCACACATGTGCTATTGATGTTTTGATAGGTGACGGGAAGCACATACCACGTAGGAAAAGTCAATGGTTCGGCATACGAACCCGCTCATCTGAGCACCAATTGTTTGAAGCCATAAAGAACCTGTGAAAAAAACAGTTGCATGCTATTAGGAGCATAGGTTTTATGAAGATGCTTGATTTTAGAATAGATAGGATACTCGTCAAGCTTGGGCACTACGTGGTTGACATGTTCAACCAAGATCGGATGGAGATTGATGTTGGTGACCTTAAGATAAAAATAGATGAAAAGTCTATATGTCAATTGCTTGGATATCCAAACCACGAGATCCGGTTACCTTTACTTAAGTACAATAATAGATTCATGGGTATGCGGTTGGCTTGGAAGAAAATTTACATTATGTCATCGAAAATAGCGAAGATGGTGTCTGCGTACCGTGATGACGAAATCATGTTTAAACTTGACCTTGTGACGCCGTTTTTCAGTGTAATGGGAGAAGTAAAGCATGATGGAAAATACAATCTTGATTTTCTCCACCGCATCAAAGACGACACGGATTTAGGCAATGTCGGCCGGTGCTCATTCATTGCTAATTCAATGAATTAACGTAAAACTGAATGGGAAAGTTGCATTGAAAAGTCAGTGTTCAGCAGTCCACTAACAATCCTCTTAGTACGTATTGTGTTGCATGTAAAATAATGAAATGTTATTGCTCTTACTGCATGTGTCAATATTCATCGTTATTGTTTAAGAAAATACAGCTGATGTATGTTGCTAGACTGGTTTTCCCGAGATATAATGCAGATTGTCAAACAAATCCAGTAAACAAAGGACATGTTGCAACATAGAGGAAGGTTCGAGAGAAAAAATGAGGATTTGGGAGCGGAAAGATTAGGGATTTGTATGTAGACGAGTGTGGCGATAAGAGTGATAACGGGAGTGGTGATGAAAGTGATAACGAGAGTGACAACGAGGGTGAAGTCGAATTTTCGGACGGCGTGCATAAAGCTGTTGAATTAACAGTATGCTTTATAATTATTGTGTACATGCCATTGCATATTCTTTAGTATATTGAATTCCATAAAACCAGTGACATGTGATGTGTTTTATTATTAGACACATGTAAAGATTGAAACATTGTTTGATTGCATAGCGCAAGATAAAATGATAGTTGAAGAGGCGTTGCGTGAAGCATGTTTCTAGTTTCTAAACACATACGAGATTAAATCATTTGTGGACAAATATAAAAGAATTTACAAGGATGTTGTAAATGTAGAGGAGAGCGTTGTCAATGCTGACGGAAATGTAAAAGATAAAGAGAAAGCTGAGAAAATAAATGCAACTATGGCTCTCAATATGGATCAATCAAATATAATGATACACATGTTTGTTTAATATTATAGATTTGAATACTAACAAAATCATTATTACGTAAACTGTTCAGTCTATACAAATAGATAAACTTTGGACTGTAAGTGTCACTTGTTCACTTACAGTGAAATACTAGAGACACTAAATGTAAATGTAAATGTAAATGTAAATGTATTAAAACATGAATACAAAAGTTGGCATGGGAAGCATGGGCTTCTATGAAGACAAACTCCTTTTCAAGTTGTTTATTTATTGATCTTGTTTGGATAAATCTTATTCCAAAGATACGTTTTCTTTGCATACATGTCTTTTTACGGATAAACTAGTATTTAGACCCCCCCCCCCCCGTTTTGTGGCGGGTGGCGTAAAGTTAGGAAGAGAATACAAATTTATGTTACGAAAACACAAACTTATCACCAATTAGCTTTGAGCGGATTTACAACAATACTCAATGAACTCTCCGGTATCCAAATAATGATCCAAATAATTTCGTTACTCAACTTGAAAAACATTAACATAATAGTTTATCGATTAAAATATAACATAGATATAAAATGTGATATGGTCCATAGATGATGTATATTAACTATAAGTCAACGTAAAATGTGCCATAGATAATGTACAACAAAACAAAAGTAAAAGTTACAATCTCAAAGTACCAATTTTTGTCCGGAGTTGTAAACTAAATATAGTTGTTGCGCTTGGTTTAGTACATCTATAATTTATTAAGTTGATTAGATGTTGAATTTAGTTGGGTCATAGTTGTTAGACGATTGTATAAGTCGTTTAGTTTCAAGTGCAGCCAAAACTCATACATAAATTTGTACAGTTTGCATTTACAACAAAATCATGGGGTGCAATCCCCCTCACAAATTGCAAAGTGAAGATGTGATCTTAGATAAAGTTTGTTTAATTTTGAGTATACATCCTTCAAAGTTTGCACACGTAGCCATGCTAATGTTCGATCTAAAACTGATATTTGCACCAATATACATATACTCATCATGGGCCAGGTTCAAGAAAGTTGTGTGTGTACTAATCAACTGCATTAGCACCAATAGGTAAAAAGCCTAAACATTTGTAGTATATTCATTCATTCTTTTAATAGAATGGGGAAAACTCAAATCGTCATGACCTCATATTTACCCGTAACTAGTGAATTATTATCAAGTAATGTTCATCTAAAACAAATTAAAATTAGGCTTGAAAGTTAACACGTGGTATGCTGCTATATGCATACTTGTAAGTTATAATGTAGTTTATGATAAAGTGAAAATTCTTTGAAGGAAGCACATTGTTCTTGAAAAAGCATCAAAGCTTACTTTGAACGGTTAAAGCTTCATTATTTCAAATAATTTGATTCTTTTGTCACCTGATAAATTTTTTTCATGTTTCTGAATGCCTCTTAGTAGGAGTTCAAACACTATGTGATACTGCAATTCAAAAGGCATATGAACTTTCTAATGCAAGTCTGGATGGTAAACGTACTTCCTCCAACTTGGAATGCATTTTGCATGGTGCTGGAAAACGATTAATCATGTAAAATGTTATTTTATGTTAATATCTGGTTTGGTTAATTAT
Source organism: Bidens hawaiensis (assembly GCF_021521415.1). NCBI lineage: Eukaryota > Viridiplantae > Streptophyta > Magnoliopsida > Asterales > Asteraceae > Bidens > Bidens hawaiensis. The sequence goes on along the minus strand of NW_027491796.1, from coordinate 554,688 downwards.
TATATGTAATTTTAAGATGTAAAACCTCGTACATATTACCATATCTATACTATAGATAATATAAGAGTGAGAGACCTCTTAAATTTTAAGATGTACCATTCTTGTTGCATATAGTACAATTAGCAATGCATATAATTTTAATAATTTAGGGATAAAATAGTCTTTGCTTATTCCAAAATAATATACAATAATGGTCTTCAACTTTAATAAAATTTTGTTAATATATTAAATAGTTACACATTCCCCCCTAATTATAAACCACCTACCCCACGGTTTTTTAACGGACGTAACTTTTTCACACGTTATTATTTTTTAAAAAAATTACATCATAAAAACAAGCATTTTGGTCTCTTTAATTTGAGTATAGTATTGCTATAGTTTATTAATTTAAAAAAAATAACATGTTACGTGATCAGTTATTACCGACAACGAGTCGAGCATGTTCGGCTAATGGTGTTGGAAAGGGTTAGGATTGGAACAGGTTAATACAAAAAGGGTTACTTTAGTTCATGTCGGGATGAGTTTAGATCGAAAGGGTTCATATCAAATCGGGCTTCGGGTTAAACATTTTCGGGTCGGAACATGCCCGTCAAAACAGACTGGGTTTTGAAATTACTGTGCATTTCATCTTTGCTTCTTGCTTGTCGCTACCAACTACGCGCGTTCAGGCATCAGTTACGTGGATGATATTGTTTATACATATCGGGTTGCTCGCGTATAGGCATTATGTGGCGCGCTTACTGGCACTGGTTACACATCCGAAGCCACGTTAAATGCATATCACCTTCGGGTTACGCACATACCGTTGCGAGGTTACAAACGTACTACCACCGGTTGCGTTTGCGCATACACCGCTGCATCGCGGCGGGCAACCGACTAGTAAATAAATAAAATAAATCAGTCAATTAGGATGTAATCACTAATTGCCAAATGTCTAGGCAGTAGGCACACGGTTCGGCGCTAAGAACGTGTGACTTGTAGATGCATATGATTTAATATTTGGTTGGTTAACGTCGTGAATAATTAATTAGTTAGTTGAATATGTATAAATATGATGAATCATATGTACGGGTTCTAAAAAGACAAAACAAATTTTATAAATAAAGATGTTTTTTAATTGAATTAAATGGATAAAAATAAGAATTCCAACGTGAATGCTTTAGCGCTTACAAATCCATCTGTATGAATAGTCCGATGTAGTAATTGCCTTCGCTATTAACTAATATAACATGAGACTATATAAGATACGTATACTATAAATTTGTTAATTATAAGTATATAAATACTTGTAGTGAAAAGATCTAATACATTAATCCTTAACGTACATTAACGTACGCGAATCCCGTTTTTCACGAATCGATCCATGAAATCACATCCCAACATCCCGGAATCGTCATACATATCCAATTAATCATTGGTTAACCGAAAAAAAAACAGTTTTGGATCGTTAATCGGTCAATTTTTCTATTTTTTTCAGGAATACCGTTTTTTGAGCGTTTTAGGTTTTTGGCTGAACGTTTAAGTTTTTGTGAGCGTTTTCTAAGCGTTTTAGGTTTTTGCCTTTAAGCGTCTCGCGTACCTCTCGTACGTTAAAGCATTAACGTACAATATCTCTACCCAATACTTTGTTTTAATTACAATTTAATAAGTTTAATAATATATAAGCATTTATAAGTTTAGCAAATATTTTTTTTAAACACAAAACACAAACATACAAAACAAAATTGAAAAATATTTGCCTCACTTTAAAGCATGCCTCATATATAGACTACTCAAAAAATTATTGAAGATGTTCTAACTTCTAAAATAACAATCAAATAAAAGAAAGTTGAACCAAGTTACTATTTCCTTAAGTCACTTAAACTTCTTTTAGTAAGTTTTAAGTAAGTTTTGAATCACGAACTTTACTAAACCTTGATTATCATTTAAAGTATTTAGATAATATCTTAGAAAAAGGTAATTTGATTTTAAAAATCACAGTCAAGACTTTAATTGTAAAACCAAACTATTAATCCTTCATTAATATTTATAGCATTAATGACTCAAATATTTCTTCATATTTACATATTAGAGCCATCAAAAATAGAAGAAAAGTAACCACATATTATCAAAACTAAAAAAAACAAACTAATTGACCCCAAGCAATTGAAGTGGCTGAGGTTGAGCCATTGTTCTTCTTTTCCACAAATTAATTTCCTTCCTTGGCTCTACATTCACACCTCCAACCCTAACAAAACCATCCCAAACCCCTTTGTTTCTCACCATCACCGGCGCGGACGACGGGATCACAACCTCGCCCCCATCGCTTCCACCGTCTCTCTCGTCATCGGTTAAACCACTTTGACAAGCCGAGTCCAACGGCGCAACTTGTGTTGTCCAATCAAAATTAATAAAAGCATCCCTCCCACTTGAAAACCTCTTCATTGTACTCAAACTTTGACTTTTTGGAATAGTCAACGCTGTCGTCTTTGACTTGTCATTACTAGCGTCTGATTTTCTACCGTTGCTGTTGAACAAACCTCGTAACCCTAATTTCTTCTTAGTCATCACAACCTTTTCTTTATCAACTTCTTCATTGTTAATATTGCTAATATTGTTAATTCTCACTGGAGCACACGAAGTCGTTCTTGAAAACTTATTATTATTATTAGGTTTAGGTTTATCCACACCGGTGAGCTTCCGGTAATGTTTACACTTAACTTGACCCATGCATGAGACTCTTGGAGACGTGGGTTCATACAAAGGCGTAAACTTTGAATCATTCTTGATTTTTCGGCGAGTTTCGGGTGGAACTATGGAAACCAAGGGACCGGAGAAACCGATTCCAAGATTGGACTTATGGGTTTTGTCCGGTAACTTCTTATCTTTTACCGGACTATAAAGTGGAGGGTTTTGGAAAGAAACTGAAGATGTTGCTCTTGGAAGAAACTTCAAGATTTTGCTCATAGATTTTGTTTTTTGGTGTTCCATTTCTAACACCAAATTACTATACTAATATCTTCTCTCTCTAAAACTTGGTGTGAATATTGTTGTTGTTTCTTACTCTATATTATGTATTAGGTATTTGAAATGAGTACTGTGTTTGTGTATATGTGTGTGTATATATATATGGTTAGTTTAGGAAGGAGAGAGGAAATTAAGCAGGTGAAGAGATCCAAGTTTTGGGTCAAATTAGGGCAAATATGACTAAGCAAACTCAAGCCATATGGCACATTATTTATTATTTAATGTGTAGGAAAAGGAAATATTCTAGCCGTTTGAAAGTTGAAACTATCATAGCATATTAGTTAGTGTATAAAATAATAAACATATGTCTCGCTAGGCCGGTTTACTAATATATAATATATAATAATATATACACATATATTAATACAATATAATATAATATATCACCCGCCGTTTAAAAAAATATAATAATAATTTAACATATAGTTGTATAATAGTATAGAGATTGAGGTTTAATTTTTTTTCCAATTCAAAAGATTTGAATATCACAAGTATAAGAAAAGTAGACGTTTTGAAATAAGGTTGGAGAAAATAATCGTATTAATGTTTTATTTTTTTTTCTTTCAAAAATTGCAATATATCACATAGAATATTGAATCCTTAATCTTTTTTTTTTTATATATATAGATCGATATTATTTTGGATTAATATATGGTGGCACCTCTTCTTCTATATACATACAAATGTGTCACTATTTTAAAGTTTGGACCTAATAAAGTGATCTAACTATATTTATGGGTCCATATCAAATAATATTAATGTAAGTAGGGATGTAACGTACTCCTTTTATTTAATTCTTTTGTTATTATTTAATTAATAGCAACTTTCTAAAGGGGGAAGCGAATTTGATACATATATATTAATTAAAAAACAATTGTACGTAAAACAAGGTATATAATTACATCTCATTATTATATAACTAACTCCCTTATCAAAATACCTGTCTCATTACTTCTCTCAAATGTTTCGGGTAAGTTGTCCATTGAGTGCGAGTTCAATTGCCATCCTACTAAAGCACCAGCCGTTCAACAAGAAGTTCATCACAATTGAGAACTATGTTAAATAAATAAAACGGCTTGAGGTGATGCGAACTGAAAATTGCGCAATCAAGCGCCATTCGGTAGCCAAAAACATAAAACAAGAAAAACAAGAGAAGAGTTAACGAAAGTTTCTAGATGAAGCTTTAAAGAGGTTTATCCAACAAAAAAACTCAAAGAGGTTCTTCCCGAAATCAAAAGGTTGAAAATGCTAGCGTTTATGATGCTAATGTTGATTGTGTCAATTCTAAAGTTAGTATTAAATGTCATTTGGTATCAGATACTACACATGCATGATGAATATAGTGAACAAAAAGTTACAATTGAATAATATGTTTCTTAAAGTTTCTATTAAGGAAGTGAATGTGTTGGTTGATTTTTTAAGAAGTTTAGAGAAACCGTGTTATCTAAAGCAATTGATGGAGCTAATCAAATTACAGTTGAAATAAGTATTAACTAAGTATTCTTAAAGAGCGTCTAGTTCGTATTAAAGTTATGTTCTCTTATATATTTCTACTACTATTTTTATTGATTTAGTTGTTCAATTCAGTTAATTGCATTTTTATTTTTGTAATTTACCAACAATATATAAGTGTTAATAATTTCTAACAAAATCACAAAATCATCATGGGATTCATCATCGATCTCTTATAGAACGTCGTCAAGTGCGATTGATCAAAATAATAAGAATAAACCCATCCTTCAAGAGAATAAAGAAGGCACGATGTAGCATATATAAAGCACGAGTGTTTAATTAGTTAGAAGCGTGCCTCATGCTTTTGATTTAACATTAGATTCTTATTTTTATTCTAATTGTATAAATGTTAAAAACGTGGGTTATAAGTGAAAAAAATGATCACATGCATGCAAGACCTACATATGTTGAAAAAGCCAAAAGGTGCTTATGAAATATGATTTCAAATATTATAGACTGCTTTTCTGTTTAATATTTATACTTTTGTAGTGTAGTTTTAAGGAAAATAAACGTACTTTATAATAATATATATTAATTTGTGCATATAGTTGTATGCAATTATTAGTACTTAGTTAATGGGTGTCTGAGTTTGTGTTCTCTAGTTCGATCCTGAAGGTGTCCGCATTTTTTTATCATTAGTGGGTCTTCGGGCTGGTGAGTTTCTCTCAGAACTGGAGATAACTTGGAGGCGCTTAAGGGCTCTGTACGGCTGGGAGCTGACGGTGGCCTTTTGCTATTGGGTCACCCCGTACCGAATACCTAGGCATTCTATGTTTGTTAACCGTTAAAAAAAATATCTAGTTAACGGAATATTTCGATGATGATTTTAAAGCAGGTTATTTTGGGTTCACGCCTGATTTTATTTATAGGTTGAAGTTGTCGAAGTTTATTTACTTGTATAGTTAATTAGTGATACTAATCAATTCTTAATTTTTTTATAAATAGTTAGTCTAAAACAAGTATTACTTTTACTTTATATTTCACCAATAAATCTACTCGCTTGCTAAAATTTAAGCCCGAGACCTCTCCTCTACAAGGTTTTAATATATACTTTTTAATAACTGACTAGTTTTTACTTTATCATTTGCGGTCGAGCTGAACCCTCTAGTAATTTAGTGGTTAAAGTGGATTAAAACATAGTGGCCTGGTCTTTTTAATAAAAAAATGCTCTTTTTTGCTTAGGATTATAATATCATGACTTGATAATACGATGACACATTTTTCTTATACAATTTCTAAAGACTACACAATCTCACATGTATAGTTGAATTGATTTTTAGTGAACAGAAATTTTTTAAAATATATTAGTTCTATTTATGAAAACTTGAAAAATAGACTAATAGGAACTCTAAATAGTTTTTTTTCTATGTTATTTTTTATTTGGAAATGCAACTTTGTTGAGATCACAAACCCGGCTAGCCAAAAGCTCATCTGGGACAAAACAAAAAGGTTTACAATGTAAGGTGAGCGTTTGTTATCCACTCTGTTCAACTAACAAAAAATTTAATACTGCGATCATAGCATCATAAATACGACAAAAAATAATAGAATCAAATAAGTTATATTTTTTTGCTTCCTGGTGACCAAAAACCTCTCCATTTCGAAACCTCAAAATACTCCATCAACTAGGGCAAATAATCGCCTCAAAAACCTCTATCTTCTTCATGATAATAGAAAGTGAATCCAATTAATCACAAGATTATCTAATGAGGAGATTTGACAACTGAAAAAGCAATATGCCAATATCCAACCATCTGCCAATGCAACTCCATATCCTATTATCAAAATAACATTCATCAAACACATGAACCGAAGATTCAACTGATATTTTTTTTAACTTGATATTTTGTACTGATATTTTTTTTTATAGTCGAACGCTTTATGTTATAAAACTAAGTTGTTTTGAATCACCTGATACGACAATATAAGAGTAATCAACGTGGGCCATATGGTTTTATAATATAGACTAATAGTTTAGTTGATGAAGAAAGTCAAAATCGTTGTGCACAGTTGTTTGCTAATTTATATATGCGCCACATGCTCATTATTATTTTAAATCTTTTTAAGTTATAAAAATGAGAAAAACATATTGATAACTTCCTGCACGTGTCAAAAAAAAAAAAAAGTTTTCAAGTCGGGGTGGGGCCACGGCGTTAATATTCTTATTATAGTGGGATTCCTGTTAAATGTAAAATGAAGATGATTGAATGAGTCAGTATCGTTTCAGTGCTCCAAATAGTCGTTAAACAATGAAGAGGGAAAAAGTTAACTTCCCGCCTTGAAATTCAAAGAAATATCAACATATTTGAAAGTTGAAACTAATGAAACTAATTGTAAAGTTTTCCTTTCTTTCTAAAATAGATTTTGTAGATAGTCTTTTCTTTAACTTTTTGTCATAATGTAAGTATCATGCAATATTCCATCGCAAAATCTAAGGCATGCATTTCACTTTCATCAAAACTTAAGCAACGCTAACCAAATTTGCTGCTAATATTATGTAGGGTTAAAACCCGTCACTAGTTTTGTGACAAATTTAAACCCGTAACTAATGACATGGTGGCGATAACGTTAATTTTCCATTTATATTGGAGTGATGTTTGGTAATAAAGTTTTGAAGCTACTTTATTTACTCACTAATGCTTATTAGTTAAACTAACGACATGGTATCGGTAATTATTTACTTCCGCAAAGATCAGAGGGTATCAAACAAGGTATGTATATACTGATGTTACTTTTTAATTGATTGATGGGTCTAGTTTCATGATGAATAATCGTGTTGATTCAAAAGAAGGATTAATGAGAATTTATATCTGTTATAAAAAAACAATTAAGAATTAGCATATACAATGTTTAACTAATTAGAATCTTTGAATATAATTAACTTATTGTGCCCCATATGGACTTTATAAACAATGGATGTAGATATCTCGTGTCTGCTTCCACTCTTTGACTTGAGTGAGTGTGGAACGTGAGAGGAAGGTGGTAAAGTTAATTCCAAACTCTCCAACGTTGTTCGGCAAAAGAACAAACAATCACATTCGTTGAAAAATATTTTTAAGGATATAAACTAGTTCCCTAAATATAGAGAAAATACAAAGTTCTTTAAATATTATTTCCTATATTTTTTATAAATTTTATGAGTGGTTGTGAATTAAAGAAAGAATATAAAAATGAATAAAACATAGATAATATGAGGAATAAAAATAGGTTAGCAAGAAGCTGGACAACACCAACTCACCAACAACAATTGTTTTAAAGATCAACATAACTTGAAATTTACAAAATTAAAATTAACTCGACAATCTAACACTAACAAAGACATTTTCACTCGTATATACTGCCCATATAAATGAGCTAACCATGATATCTTCAACAATGTTGGAAATGATAGTGTGCTAATTTTTTAAAAATCTTATCATTCCTTGCTCGTCATATAATCTAACCCATGGTTATAAATATGGCTGCCGACACCTTTTTGTGTAGGTTCGAAACAACGCAGCTTTGTTGAAAAAAGGCGTTGTGAATAACGTTTACTTTGCACCATACCTAGTTTTTCCCTAAGTCAACTCAGCAGGATGAAGTGAGATGAAGGTACAACTTATAAATAGCTTATGTTTTTAAAACTCACCCAATAAAGCTCTTTAGTAATCATCTCGTAAATAGGAAAGTCGGCTCAAGCTCGCTCGTTTATATTTCCAGCCGAGGTGAGCTCGTCGGCGTTATCGCACATTGGCTCGATAAAATTAAGAAGTCGGCCATTTATACATAAAAAAACTATCCCTTTTCTATTATATGTATCTTTTATATATTCATGTAAGAATTTGAATCGATGGACACAGGAAAAAATTATTTAAGAATTTTCCAGATGAATTGATAGGTATGAAAATATTATACACTTAAAGAGACACTTATATTTTCAAGAATATAGTTGTGAAATGAGTTAGGTTTTGTAGAGCTTGAATGTTTTTATGAGTCATGTGGAGTTCACTTTTAAATTAAAGTATTTCACATGTAACGAGATAGATACACAATACATAAATTAATTTTCAAAGAACGAGAAGTTCTTTTATATGAAATACGAAATTTGAATTTGATATGTTAAGACAAGACCAAATGACATCTTTAAACATGTGTTGAACCGACCCACTGATTGAGGTGAAATAGTGCAACATTTCATAAACAGTTGTGACATTTGACATGTAATCGTTGCAATTATATTTCGTATTCAGAACTGTCTCTAACTCTCTGGTAATAAACTCAATAGCTACCCGTGTTCTAAAGTTGCTACCAACTTTCAGTTTCTCCACGAAACTTCAAAGACGTGAAAGACCTTCAACTCCACTACTGAAGTTTAGTAACCATGTTTCTACCGAGCGGTAACAACACCACCCCCATCAAAGGCGTTGCCCCTTAAAACCTCGTCATGGTACCAAAGTCATAGAGGTCCCTTAATATCGGAGTTATTATAATATTGAATGAGTGTGTACTCCACACCTCATAACTCGTATAAATATTTATCATGATTTGTTATTTGGTTTATAAAGTATAAGGTTGTTATTTAGTTGTTTAAGGAGTCATGCAATTGATTACAAAATATTGCATGTGGATATGGGTTAAATTTCGTTAAATATTTACTTGAAAGGTGCGTATTAGGCTTATCTATTATTTCTCCGATATTACTATGTCACAATATCACATGATACTCTATAGATACAAGTTAATGTGACTTTCAACATGGCTTAGTGCGGGTATAAACATTTACATGTCTAATACGTTATACCGTATATATTCTTTTACAATATACATTAAAATCAATATCATATTGAAAACCATTGAGAACCACGTAATTCATTCGTATACACAATGCATATAAAATAATCAAAATAACAAGAAAGAAAAAAAAGTTACGAACCATTTTATGTTTCACATTTAAAACATTACATACAAGTGTATTATACTTTTCTCATAGTTTTTAACAAATATTATTATATATAATAATTAAGGGGTTTGGTGCCGCTGGATCTTGATCGGTCCACGTGGCACCAATCCCGCGTAGCCACTTAAATTTTGATTTTTTTCGTTTATGTTTTCACGAAGTTGCGATTGGGCCATTTTGCGGCGCCTTATTTGGTCTTTTTTGGTTTGTTTTAGTTGCGGTCCGACCGAATGTTAATTTTGTATTATGTTTTGTTTTGATTCCGTTACCATAATGAAAGTGATGAGAACCAACGAATTCGAGTACTCAACGTTTTTTGTTTTTGTTTAAGTACCATAACAAACATGACGAAAACCGACCGAATGCCGTTTAGTTTTTTAGTTCTGGTACTAAAACGAACCTGACATAACCAATACAATTTGTGTAGACTCACCGCCTCAACGTCCGAAATCGACAACGGTAAGGTTTTACCAACACCCGAGTTTACCGGCCGACGCCACCCCATTAGTCCACTTCAAATTTTATTATTTGTTGTTTTTTTTTTGTTTTAGTTCCGGTACAATAACACACATAAACGAAACCGACCGAATTCGCATCGACTTACCAACTCAACACTTGCGACCGACAACGCTTGGGTTTTACCATCTCCCGGATTTTATCGACCTGTCCCGGCACAACGAGCCGGGTAAAACACTAGTCAGGTAATAAACATAACATCCCGATAACATTATTCACAATGAGCTTGTTGTGCGGCGCCCGAAGTCCAACCAATCCATCCCACTTATGATCCAGGTCTACTGGTTTCGTCCTGCCTTGGACTCATCAGGTGAGCGGCCACAACTCGCAACAAGCGATGCTTTTGTTGTGTAAACACAACCAGACGTATACACGGTATCGTCACAACTCGTAACATTATTCACAAAGAGCTTACTGTGCGTGTTAAAGTGCGGGACCGGCCAACAAACCTAAACGTTAAGGTGCAAACAAACAATTTGTGACTTTTATGACATATATGAAATTACGAGTTTGTGATTTGGTTATATCCTAATGGTTCGCAAAATTAGTTATCAGGCTCGAACGGTATATAAATAAACACAATGCAAATCCAACACACTCATGCCGCTGTATACGGTTTTCGGTTTACACCTTCACGTGTTATTAGCTCAGTACGACGCCGTTTGATACATACGAATGCCATTGGAATCCATAATTTACTTCAATTGAAGATTCTAGACTCAAATTGTGAACGATCAGTTGTTTTGTAAGTTTTTTTTATGATAATGCTGCTTAGGGTTTATTATTATTATTATTATTATTTAGTTAACACCTATTAGGAGGCGAATTGAAGGTTTATTTAGTCTGTAAATTACTTGTTTTGTGCAAATATTCAGTTGCTTATTGAAATATGTAATTATTAGGGCTATAACGCGACACGATAAGACACTAACACGACGTGATAGCTAATCGTGTAATTTTTATTTTGAAACGCAAGCACGAACCTGTTTAGAAACAAAAGTTTCTAAAAGTTGATCATAAAGTAAATTATAACATCCACTAAGTAGGGATTATATTATATTTTTTAAAATTATAAAAAATGCGTTTAACCTGTTTAGACACGAACAAGTCTTGAACGCGTTGACTTGTTCAAGACATGAACCTGTTAAGCCCAAACCGAAACTTGTTTAGCTCTGTATCGTTTGGTGTTGTGTTAACTGGTTGCTGTTAGGGCTGTTCACGAGCCGAGCCGTACCGAGTGAAGACTTGCTCGTTGCTTGGCTCGTTTACAACCGAAGTACCGAATCGAACCGAACCGAACGGTTGAAATTCGAACCGAGCGAAAACCGAAACGAGCCAAAATCGAATCGAGCATTTTTCGATCGAACATCGAGCGATATCGAGCATTATTTATTTCTTTTCACTTTAAAATTTTTTATAAGCAACAAATTTGAAGGTTGTAAATAATATATTTTATAAATAAATTAGTTGTTTTTAAACAAACGTTTAACAGATTGTAAATTTTTATTTAAAATTAAGTTTGAAATGAGATATAATGATCATGTAAACAAACTTCTAGTATTCTAAACACTTGAAATGAATAAATAAAACTGTAAAATTGACGGAATATGAAAAATTTAAAGAGGTAAAAATAATTGTAAGCTTACATTTATGTGTTTTGTCTATATATTTACCGAGCAGAGCGGCTCGTTTTCAATCGAGCGAAAAAACGAACGAGCATTTTCCGAGCAATTTCCGAGCAAGTTCGAGTGACGAGCGGTTTGGACGGCCCTAGCTGCTGTCAGAAATTGCCGGCACTAGCTATAACGATAAGATTTCCTTGTAATAACACCTAAACATGTAATGTTTGTTTTGAAACGGTTGAATCACGAATGACCTTGGTTCTCTCTTACTTCCTATTCTCTATTTGTTTGCATATGTCCATTAGGTTTGTTACATGATTGCATTATTGTAATAATTTCTCCATATGAATCAAGAAATAAGAATTAAGAATGTGGCTGCAGAAGATCAGAAATACAATAACAGATACAATTACTTTTTCTGCATTTTTTGATATTGTTAAATTCTTTTAATTTTCATTTTCAGCTCTAGGAAGTAGGAAGAACCATGACTACATGGTGTAGGCTCTGTGAAATGATATTATTTAGCTATTTGCATGCAAAAAGTAAGGCGAATTTTTTTTATTAGGGTGCAAGTTCATTAAGAGAGTATGATACGATTTGGTAGTTTGGAACAAACTTTGTAAGTCGCATGAGTTTATTGACGAGTGAAAATTTAAGGGAATGAAGAAATGAATACCCTATTCAGCAACTTGCAATGCATGATGATGGTGTTTGGGTTGCAACCACTGATTCTTCTGTTCATAGATGGTCAATTGAAAGTCATAATCCACAAAAGTTGTTTCAAAAAGGTGGTTCTCTCATAGCTGGCAGTTTGTCATATTCAAGAGCAAGGGCTTCCCTAGAAGGATCTGCACCTGTGAGTAATTTTTTTTAATTTCAACACTTTTGATTATTGTCTACACTTATCGCACCAAATATCCTTGTTTTTTAATTTTAACCCATTTGATTATTGTCTACCCTTATCATATGGTACTTAAAATATAAATTCAAGTATTCAACATAAATAATATATTTATATTATTTATATTTTCATAACAATTTCATTGTGGCCCTTAAGCTGAGCTCAATTTTGAATGTTGGCACCTAATTTTTTTATTATCCATTTATAATTGCTGTTTAAAAATATCAATTATTTATAAATTATTGTGTAGATGATAAATTACAAAGTTTTGAATGTAAAAGTGGAATAAACTATGAAGGATTAGATAAAGTCGGTTTAGTACTTTAGTTTATTAAGTTTGGAGTTATGTTTGGTCTAGTACAAATAGAGGTGAAGGGTTATGTAGTTTATGCATTTGGAAGTTTATTAATAAAATAGTGTCGTGGTGTTCCACAAAATCTCAAATTTGTTTTTCTATCTCCTGTTCATCAATCCATCTTATTGCTTGTGTGAATTTGGGCCAACCAACCACAACATTGATCAACATAAAATTTAGTTTTACAGATAAAATTATATCTATTTTGTATTTGAAATAAAATCAATTAATCTAACGCATTTGTTGTGTAAATATAATAATTTAATTAAAACAAGTTCATCAGCAAACCTATACCAAATGTGAAAGAATATGGTGTAAAATTTTGGTTCATACATAGGAGTAGATATAAGTTTGGAGTAAGCATATTCCAAAAAGATACCTTTTTACATCAAAGTAGTGAACTTTTGTACACATTGGAGATGCTCTAAAGGTTGCATCTTTTTTTAAATAAATTAATTAGTTTTTTTATTATGAAATTGCATTCATGTAGGTTCCTCTGTATAAAGAACCAACTTGCAGTATCAATGGAGTTCCAGGGATAGTACAGTATGAAATTTTGAACAACAAACGGCATGTTCTGACTAAGGTAACAATAAGATTTTGGATTTTCTTACTTTTAATTTATCGCTTAATATTATTTTTAAAAATCAAATGTGTTTTTGATAGGATAGTGTTGGTTCTGTCAAGCTTTGGGAGATCACCAGAGGTGCTGTGATTGAGGACTACGGACAGGTTACTTTTTTTTGGGTCAAAATTTATATAACATATTTATTAGTAAATTTATCACTATTATTCAATTTCATGTTCAAACTGCGTGTTTTCAGGTTTCGTTTGAGAAAAAGAAGGAAGCACTATTTGAGATGGTATGTCTCTATGTGTACTAAAGTGTACCATTTTATGTAACTTCTCGTTGAACTTTTTCTATATTATTTTCCAGGTCAGCATTCCCACATGGTTCACTGTAGATAGTAGGCTTGGATATTTGTCTGTGCATTTGGAAACCCCGCAATGCTTTTCTGCCGAGGAGTATTCTGCTGATCTTAACATTTCCGAGAAAATCGAGGAAGAAAAGGTATGCGTTTTTCCTGTGTTTTCTCAGTACAATGACTTAAATATACATGCTTGTGCATATGTATTCTAACAAGAATAACTGTTATATGATAAACAGGTTAACTTGGCACACGAAACCCTCAAAGGACTATTTGCTCGTTGGCTGTCGAAGAAAAAACATAAAAGTCGGTCTCAAGACAGAGAAACTCCATCCGCTCAAAATATTACAATTTCAAACGTTGAGGCGGACGCTTCACCAGAAAATGATAGTGCAGTTTATCCTCCATTTGAGTTCACAAGCACTTTCCCTCCTTCAATTATCACAGAGGGGTCCCACTCCCACGATGGCCCATGGAGGAAGAAAATTACTGAAATGGACGGTACCGAAGATGAAAAAGACTTGCCTCTGTGGGTTTTAGATTGCATTTTGCATAACCGATGCCCCCTAAGCAAAGAACCTAAGTAATTATTTCTCTACCTTTTTGTTATTATATTTTTTGCATTTACAAAGATGGTTTGATTATCAGGAAATTAAAATATTTCTGTTTCCAGGTGTCATTTTTATTTGCAGCCGTGTGAAGGTTCAACTATACCGAACATGATACCAGGGAGGCTGACTGCACCTCCTGTTTTTAAAATACAAATGGTATAATATAATATAATATAATATAATATAATATAATATAATATAATATAATATAATATAATATAATATAATAAAGTTAGCAAACTTGAAGTAAGGTAAATTTTATTTGAGTATATGTTTTGTTAGGTTATTAATTATCTTGTCGAGAAGTTGGTTTTGGACAAACATTTGGATAGCTTGAGTAGTGATGAACAAGTAGATGAATCGTCTAGATCTGGACTGAAACCTTGGCAAACGCTTAGATCTTCTATTGAAATCTTATGCAATAATCAAGTAAGTTCATTTCTTCGCTAATTCTAAGCCTCGAAACACGGTCGGCTCAAATCGGATTGTGAGAGCGAGTCAAAACGAATCCTGCCAAAATGGGCCAGTGTTGAAATGGGTCGCTTTGGGAAAAAAAAGTATCAAATGTAGAGGTGAACAAAAAAAACCGATCCCGATTCGTAACCGGTTCTTAAACCAACGCAGAAACCGGTTTGGTCCAATCCACCAGTTTGAAATCGGTTTAAGTACGCATAATTTGAAACCGGTTAACTTTTTTATTTTAAGAGGAAGGGTAAATTCGCATGGGTTTCACGCCATAAAGTCACCATGTATACTTTTTGAACCATGGATGCAAGAGAAAACCATTAGGACCATTTGCGTAATTTACTCTTGTTTTTAGACGGCTAGTGGTGATCGTGTGCAAAATGGTGTTATTAGTTTATTACATATAATTATTCTGATGCTGTGTTGTGATCTAGGTCTTGAAACTTGACATGACCTTAGCTACCGTGCGTGCTTTTATATGGAAAAAGACGTCCGAGGATATTGTTCTTCACTACAAGATAAATTCTTCAGGAGGTAACATTTCTAGTTAATTTATCATAAATTATTCTTTAACCGGATACACGTTGCTATTATGGACACACAAGCTATCAAATTTAAAGATTGGCAGGAGGATTTGTGGATATTGTGAAGAACTTGTCGGATAAAGTATGATGGGTAGTATAATATTGTAGTTGAAAATAGGACCGCGCTAACCAAGTAATTTATACATTATTTAAGGATGAAGTTTTTTACTGTTATGGTAAAATATATAATTTTGGAAGCTACTATAAACATCCACGCGTATTTCCTTCGAGTGAAAAGCGAAAACCATCCATATGAAACAGCATGTGTTCTCTTTTTGTTATAAGCTACAAAAGGGAAAATAGATACTTTTTAAGTTAAAAGACATACATATTTGAAAGGTTATATTATACACATGAAGAGTATACACACTTATGATTATGATTAAAGCAAAGCACAAGGGGTTAAGTTACTTTTTACCCTTTGGCTAATTATTTACCACACAATACTCACTCAAACACAAACCCAAACCTCAAAGCCTTAAGGGGTTATATTATTAACTCACTACAAACCAAATTCTTGTATTTTGACATTTTCACCTGTTTCAACTGTCCCCTTCCTCATCATTGCCACAAACTCGTCGAAGTTTATCTTTCCATCCTGCCATCAACCAAAATCACAATAAATCAAAATGTCCAGTAAGTCGAAAACGTTGTAGGTTAATGTATTCGGTTGATGGGTTAATAGAGGAATTTTTAGGTTTTGAATGTGGTTGTTGCTAACCTTATCGGTATCTACATCATCAAGGACTTCATCAATGGTGGCTTCATCTCCCATACCATATTCAGTCATGGAATGTTTCAACTCATCTCTAGTGATATATCTGTTGTGACAAAACCAACTATGTTAAGCAAGCAATAATTTGTATTACATTTGAAGTTGCTTAAAAGAAACAAACCCGCTATTATCCTTGTCGAAGAATTGGAATGCTTTGTGTAGATTCTCATCCTTATCGAGCTTGTGTCGATGCATTGTTGCGGTCACGAACTCGATGTAGTCAATTGTTCCATTCTTGTCAACATCAGCCTGTCAATAATGGAAGCCGAACAATTGTTGGTATGGATTATTTGTATCAAAGAATATGATTATTGTGTTGATGAATGTAACAAATACTAATTGTAATGATATACCTTAACTTGAAAATGGAATATAAACTATAAATTTTTAATTTTTAATTTTTAAAGTAGATGGTTAATGCCTTAATGGTTTGATCTCACAAATCAAAGTATGCATGTGATTAAGAGCTTACAGCTTCCATGAGTTGTAGTATTTCTGCCTCAGCGAGCCTGGATCCGAGCTTTGATAGTCCGGTTTTGAGTTCTTCATATGTTATGGAACCGCTTCCGTCTGTGTCCATGTTGTTGAACATTTGTTTCAAGCCCTTGATCTCCTCTGTTGAATCTAGGCTTTCCGCGATAACCTTTAATAAACAAACTACTTGTTATCAAAATATTTCACCAATTTGCTGTTATAACTTAAACATGGGGTTAAGTTTTGCCACTTATAACATATGTTCTTGATTTTTAAGGACACAAACCTTTATTGCAAGCTTTTTCAACTTGTTCATCGCTCTAAATTGCTTCATTCGAATCAAAACCGCGCTATCCATAGGTACTTCTGAGGCCTCACCATCTTCTTTGAGCCATGGATGTTCTGAACACATTAATGATTCAAAGTTATGACTATGGTTGTTCATGGTCCGGTTAGTTTTGACGGAATTTCTGGGCTATGTTGATAAGTGTGGTTTCTAGAGAAAGTAAATTGAATCAGCATGGTTGACCCGACCGGGTTACTTTAAGCAACACTTCATAAGTTTAGGAACTTTATATGTTTGTTCAAGGGTCAAAAGTTTTACTTTATGGGTATTAATAAAAAAGTTAAAAATATATACGTTTTATAATAAAAAAATGTACTTATACGTATTATAATTGTTTGATTTCCCATATGTGAACAAATACATTATTTACATTTAGTTATATAGATTAAAAAATTTATTTTAATATTTTGGTCACAGGTACCAAATAGTAAATTATTAACCGAATATTAAAAACTAGGTTTTTTGAATCATAGACGATATGTCAAACCAAATCACTCCTACCCCTATTGAGCGGGTTGATTTACCTCGGGTAAAATAGCCTAAACGATTTAAATTATTTTTGAACACCCATAGCGCATATGTACTGAGTACTCTATGCTCTTAAATTACTTATGGGTACCGATAGACAATAATCATATTAACGTCATAGGAAATGTAAATACAAATGTTTTTTACGGATACTAACCCAGAGCTTTGTCAGCGGTGATACGCTTCTTAGGATCTCTTGTCAACATCTTTGAGATTAAATCTTTGGCACCATCAGATATAGTTGGCCATGGAGAACTCTGGAGATCGAGTTTGCCATGTAATATTTCTTCAAATATAGCCTTTTCTGTTTCTAAAAAAAAACTATGACTTTGTAAATCAAACTCTTTGAAGTCGTTGTTATTATTATTATTATTATTTAACGACTAACACTTGGCTAAAACCCTAGAAAACTCTAAGGGGTTCGATGTCGTGAGGCCTAATCCACTTAATAGTTCTTTTCCCAGGCTTAAACCCAGAAATATGACACACGAGAGAGATTCGAACCTGCGATATCAATAGAATAAATTTACTATATCATAGAGAGCTATAGATTATACCTCCCCAAAAAGGAGGGACACCGCTAAGAAGAATATACAAAATTACTCCAGCACTCCAAACATCTATCTCCTTCCCATAATTTCGATGTAACACCTCCGGTGCCACATAATATGCACTTCCAACTATTTCTTTATAAACTTTTCCTGTAAAAAAAATTCAATAATACAACGTGAGATACTCTATTAAGTGATTGAGGTATTTTATAGAGAACAATTTCTTTTTATTGAATTTGCAGTATATCAAGTTGATTTTGCTTGACAAAATAGTCTAATCAATTACACTTAATCCGTTATAAAAGTTCAATAATTTAAAAAGGTAAAATAAAAATGATGAATAATCATTTATTATAAACTATTATATTTTTAAAATTTTTATTTATAATAATCAAGTACTATATTAATTTGAGATTTCAAATACCAATCTTAAACTTATGTTCTTACTCGTATTATTCTCTACTCACTCATGCCTTTAGTCGTGGAGTGCTTAGAGTTGTCTTAGTGGGGGCCTAAGTCAATAGGCATACTAACGCCCATCAAAACAAAGACAACCCCACAACTAAATGCGTCAAAATGGAAACAACCCCCATGGGCGCTATTGCGTTAACGGGTAAAGAGGCTCAAGAGGTGGGGCTACAACCATTTCCAACTAATCATATTTTATCCCATTCACATTTTTATATAAAAAAGATCAAATAATATTTGTGTGTTCGGCCACACCATTAAGTGTTTTTGAGTGAAAATTTATTGAGCGCCCCGCCCCATTCCTTCATGACAATGACGTGAAGAGATTATTTTCACTTTTTAGTTAAACCACTACACATGATTTTAAAATTATATGAATGAGATCGAACTCTTAAAGTTGTGGCCGGTGTCCTCGTGAATGCATAGCCGTTCATTATTATTTATGTTGTGGCCCGTGGCCACGTATCATAATAAACGCATACATAGGTGTTCGTTAAAGTGTGTTCGTAGACTCGACTTATAAATATAATCACCTATTATTATTTATGTTGTACTAATATGTGTGTAAATATCTAGTCTGATGTGTCTATTTCTTTTTGTGATATGATTACAAATTGTTAGGTCTAAAGTTAACATGAACATGAACATGATCATGTGATGTGAATCAGACATATTGAAATTAGACATTCAATTCAAGGGCACCAAGACAAACCCTCGTTGACGCCGTTGACCTGTCATTTCACCATTTACTTGTTGACCCGATGTCCACTACACCTGTTTTCTAGTCATTTCATTATTGATCAAATATCTATATTTTTTTTTAAATAAGTGTAGTTTTATTTAGTTTATTATTTTTACTAGTAAAAAATTAATACTTGCACCATTATATAACACAAAGAAGAATATAATGAAATTGTAGCCAAGTACAACGGTTTGTGCGCCAACGTAATTTTTAAAAGATTGGGTTTTGCAATTCAAAAAGAGTTAACGGCGTAGTTTGTTTCTCGCTTACTTTCTGTTTTGATGTATTCATTACTTTTCAATTTGCTATATCGAGTATATAATTGTGCCTAAAAAAAACTTTCAAGTGTTATAGTTTTTACAATATAAAATTGAAATGCAACCCGAATCTTGGTTTATACGTATGTAAATACAATCATAACAAAATTTTGTTTCCTAAATTCATTAGAATATAAATTTTATTTTGGACGTTATTTGTTTATATTACATTCCATTTAAATGTTATTGTAGCAAGCACTTAAGTGATTTTAAAATTGGGATATTGCAACTTTTGAGCAACATAATATATTTCCTAAATGCATATATACACACTACAACAGTTGTTTTATGCCTAACGTGAGCCAATAGATAAGTTCCAACAAGTTATACTTTGCAACATTCTACTTTATCACTTTAATTTAAAAAAAAAATTAATTAAAAAGATAATCTTCATTAGTACCCGGTATTTAAACATGCTTTAACAAATTTTTTTTTTTCTATTTTACTAATAATGAGAACCCGTGCTATGCTAGGTAAATCGCAACTTGTACTAGATATGTGACATTCAAGAGGTCATGACGTGAAATTAACATCATAAACAAGATTCAAACCTAAAATCGTCTATGGGAAATCAGGTGCTTACTACTACACCATCCCCTTAAAGTTTACACGAACTTAAGATAGAATTATAAAAATAAGTAAATAATATGTTGTTGTAGACTTTGTTAACATGAAATTAAGTATTTGATAAATAGATTAATTACTAAATCAAATAATATTGTAAGACTAACCTTCTTCAATGAAGACAGAAAGCCCAAAATCAGTAGCCTTCAATGGAGACTCTTCATCTTGACTAACCATCAAAAAATTCTCAGGCTTCAAGTCTCTATGCATGACACCCATGAAGTGACAAACATGCACCACATTCACAATCTGTCTTCCAATCTTTGCTGCCTCTTTCTCAGAATAACTTCCTTTCTTAGTTATCCTATCAAAAAGCTCACCACCACTACACAACTCCATCACCAAATGCACATTTGTTTCATCTTCATATGCACCTCTAAACTCCACAATATTCGGCTGTCCGGTTAAATGTTGCAACATCATAATCTCCCTCTTCACATCATCCATCTCCTTTTGTGTCACAAGCTTCCGTTTCGATATCGATTTGCATGCATACTTCACTCCTGTGGCCTTCTCAGTGCAAAGATATGTCACACCAAATTGCCCTCTTCCTAACTCTTTCCCAAAATAGTAAGTTTCATGTAGGTCAACATACTCATTTCCTAAAATAGAACTTTGGGTTTTCAAGGGTTGTTTCGGGTCGGTTTTGGTGGAAATAGGGTAGTATGTTCGCTCTTGAGGAGCGGTGAAACGATCATGATCGTTATCATGATCATGAGTGGGCAATGGCGATTGGATTGGGATTTGTTGGTGTTGGTTCGGGTGGTTTTGGCGAGGTTTTAGTAAAGACCAACAAATACCCATTTGAGATTGAGGTGAGATGTGAAATGGGTTGGTGTTAGATTTGTGTTTTTGTGAGGCTTTTGAAGTTAGATTGGATTGATGAATGTTAAAGCCTCTAAAGGTGCCTTGCTTGCTAATTGTTTTATGTTTTGTTACTTTTTGGTTGTACACGTTTGTTTTTGTAGGTTTCTTGACTTGAAGTTGCTTCCTGAGGTGATTATTGGGACCGTTTGTTATACGCCAAGCTAGGCTTGTGTGTGAAATGTTGATTTTAGCAACACTTTCTATTGCTTGTTCAAAGGATTGGATTACTTTAAGATAACATGAAATGTTGAGTTTTTGTTTGTAAAAGTGTAAAACTGTTTTTTTATAAACTTGAAATATTTTGAATTTTTTCTTTAAAATAAGGGTAATTTTTAAAATGAGAAGTTCATATGATATTTAGCAAGTTTTTCAAATGTCTCACTACTATTAGTTAAAAGTTTTCTTTTTATTTTCTTAAAGAACGTAACCTTTTGTTTTAATCTTGGAATTTTTTTTCTTAATTTAAACCTTTTAAATTTAAACAAACTAAATGATTAGTAATTTTTTTTAAATATGTAAAAGTAGAAGGTTAGATATAGTGAGAAAAAATTTATAGAATAGTAACTAAAAATCATCCCACGCCCTAGCGAGGATGACGCCACCTAGGCCATGGACACCCCCAATGAAGATGGTCTAAGGTGGAGGAGCCTTCACATAAAAACATGATTTAGTACAACATGGACCAGTTAGAACCAACTAAAATTAGGCGTGTGGAACGTGGGCACACCCCTAACCCACCACATAAAGTATACAAGGCTTAGTAGGTTATGTGTATTGTGTAGCCTGTCTTTTTCCTTTGAGATTCAAGTCCCGTATCGATAATCAACACACGAATTAAACGAATAACTCTCGTTTATATTAATAAAAAAATATCACTCTAAAACTGATTACAAACCCTAACTCGGTTTGACTCTTGATGAACCCTAACTCGGTTACATCTTGTCCACCCTAGATGAACCCTAACTCGGTTACATCTCGTGTGTGCCTATTGGATGAACCCTAACTCGGTTGCATCTCACATCACCCCACACAATCTATAATGTCTAACCATGACATGTTTATATAGGACTAACCTAACTTGCTATAAAAGACATTACCTATTATAATTATAATACAATTAGGAAACATAACCACTATGACCTACTAGTCAATATTGGTCCCTCAAGTTCACCGACTTGTGACTTGGAGTCTGAAATTACTTCCAACAATCACCCCCTAATTTCTGACTCTAAATACGTGAATCTTCAACTTCAAGCATGTCTCTTTTGCCCTGTTTGATTTGACCCACGAGTCTTGATCTCCCGGAACTCTCCTTGATCCATAGATGTGTTCTTCGGCTCCCCCGAACTCGACTACCTCTGTGACACTGTCCCCGACCATTCACTCGGTCGTATGAAAACGCATAACCACTCCTTTGGCTGCGATTCCGGTCATCTAATCGAGCGAACATCAATCTTCCTTGATCTTCTTTTGTTTCCAAATCAAAACACGAGCACATATTTCAAATCCTTGGTTAAAACATAACTCGTTCAACCCGTATAAAAACAAACTATGAATTAAACCCGCTTGTTCAACCCAAATCAAATATAAATTATGAATTAAGCTCGCCTGTTTAACCGAAACTTGTTAAACCAATAATGAAACAAAATCACACCACCTTGTTTTAATTTTGTTTCTTTTGAATTCTTCTTCGTTAGTACGTAGCACACCAGTTTTATTTAAAAAAAAATCAAAACCTCCTTAACTTTAATAACCAAACAACCAATCAAAGAAATCCTTTACTTTGATAGATGAGACCTGCTTGATGTTTTTCTTTCTTCGTAAATGACCTGTGCAAAAAAAAGTTTTTTTTCCTTCCAACACTTTGACTTTTATGACTTAACAGCCAATCACAATGAAAAACTTATTTTCTCCTTTGCACAATAATTCCAACAAAAACTAACCAGAATGTAGAATGTTGGGTCTTCTTCGTCCAATCAAAATATAAAGACGTAGAAGCAAAAGGCCAATAGCGAAACCTCCGCCGTCCTTGTTCTTTGTTCCGATCGTGCTATGACAACCCAGACTTGGTTACGGCTAGCCTACAACACTACTCAGAACTTGTTTCCGCGTTTGCTGCCGCACATACAACCTACTCGTTGCACCGCTGTAACTATACCACGCCGCTACTCCGACGTATCAGTAACTTGGTTCCGCGATTGATAGCTCCTCTCAAGCCAACGATCGCCGCTAACCGATTATCGATTTCTTGAACTTGACTCTGATACCAATTCAAGTCCCCTATCGATAATCAACACACGAATTAAACGAATAACTCTCGTTTATATTAATAAAAAAATATCACTCTAAAAACTGATTACAAACCCTCAAACCCTAACTCGGTTTAACTCTTGATGAACCCTAACTCGGTTACATCTTGTTCACCCTAGATGAACCCTAACTCGGTTACATCTCGTGTGTGCCTATTGGATGAACCCTATTGATAATCAACACACGAATTAAACGAATAACTCTCGTTTATATTAATAAAAAAATATCACTCTAAAAACTGATTACAAACCCTCAAACCCTAACTCGGTTTGACTCTTGATGAACCCTAACTCGGTTACATCTTGTCCACCCTAGATGAACCCTAACTCGGTTACATCTCGTGTGTGTCTATTGGATGAACCCTAACTCGGTTGCATCTCACATCACCCTACACAATCTATAATGTCTAACCATGACATGTTTATATAGGACTAACCTAACTTGCTATCAAAGACATTACCTATTATAATTACAATACAATTAGGAAACATAACCACTATGACCTACTTGTCAATATTGGTCCCTCAAGTTCACCGACTTGTGACTTGGAGTCTGAAATTACTTCCAACAGAGATAACATGGAATGTCGTATTTAAAAAAAAATAAAATAAAAGGCACGAGATAGGTATACTTGACGGCTTTATTTTATTTAGCCAACAAGGGGCCACCACTTAACACATAAAAGGCTTTTTATTTTATTTTATTACTTTTACTGTCTTTTAATTAAGAAAAAAAGTATGGATGTTAAATTAAAAGGGATCGTTAAAGATTTATAGTTTATTAAATATACGTATATACGTTTATAATTATTTTACATATAATTGTTATTATTTTTATATATAACTTACATAGCTTAATTATTTTGTTATTTCGATCACAATTCAACATATGATAATACTTTATAAATATATGTTTGATACGTTAAATATAAGTTATATAAACTATTTACATGATTGACTTGTTTAGACTTACAATCTATCCGAGTTAGATAATTGAAGCTTGAGACGTGTGTATTAAATGAGCTTATTTTTAGGCTCGAGTTTGTTTAAGTTTAGGTCGATCGAGTTTTTAGCTTGACAATCTTAAGTAGGTTACATTTGGCTCTAGCCTGCTATGCTCGAATTTTGTATTTTACAAAAGTCGAAGAATTAGAGAAGTTTAACTAAAGACATGGTAGTTCATACTTCATACCATAATACCAGAACATTGTGTTAATGTACATTTTAGTGACTAGTGATGATACACATGATTTGCATACTCTACATATAGTTGATGAGTGATGATGCAACGAAACATATTTAGCTAAATTCAGTTCAACCCCGTTTGACCAGGTCGTCTCTTTACGTGTCACAGGCCTTAAGGTTGGGCCTTTATAAGATCCGGCCTATCAGAATGTGATATACTTTCCACTCCACTACTACTCCAGTATAATTTTTCCTTTTAATTATTTGTATATTTTATTGTAGGCCTGTGGCTCAAGACAAAACACTTGGTAAGTTGGTAGGCACATATAGAAGATTATGCTAAAGGCCTAACCCATTATTCCAAAGCCCAAACCAAATCATCCTCACAATTAAACAAATAAGTTTGTACTTTGTGAGGCTTTGCTCTCAGTTATTCATTTTAATTATTCATTAGGAATAAAAAATAGATCAAAATTTAAATTTAATTGAATTCGAATAACAGATAAATTCGGGTTAGAATATTTAAATCGTGCCATTATTCAAACCGAGCTATAATTCGGTTTACAAATCTAATTTGACTGTATGAGTTCTGAACCGAACAAACGATTGTTCGAGTTCAAATTATATAGTTTTTTAATGAAAAGTTGTATATATTTTATTAATATAATAATACATTAATTTTGTATATTATTATTTCCTCATAACTCGGGCTATTTGAATAAACCCGAATTTGAACACTCAAACTTAAATTGGGTTTTCAATGTTCGAATACAAACCGATTAAAATTAGAATAACCGTAATAATCTCTAAATGACTTGATGAATACTCTTAGTTATTCCATTGACATCTCACTAACGCACTCACATTCTACAATAATAAAAATATTAGCTTTTGCTCACTTGCATATGAAAAATCTTGTGCATAAATAATCAAACACAAAGAGGTACCCAAAACGGCCAAACACCAATCAAACACCCTAGTAGAGTGATGATGTTTTTAGTGACTTGATCAAACATTATTATGATTTTACCATCTCACGTTATTTAAAGAAGTTTTTATCACATGATAATTTTATGCGTATTATATTTTCTGTCACGCTAGTAATATCAATAATTTGATACATTTTATAACTATTATCTCTGAATAACCACAAAGAATATTTATATAATTTAATCTATTTATAATTTGTTCTTATTACCTTGTCTCGTGGGAATGAAGTCAATGTAGTGTGTCACATGGGTTACATCAAATTTTAAAAGTGATTTGTAACATGGATTAACGTAGTTTATTATTACGTTTTACACGATTCTTTTTTGTGGTCATTTCGGTAGGTAGGTGTGTTTTGATATTTATCTCTATGTTTGTAACATCACATAAATTTCGAGGAAAAAATGTCAAGTTTTCAAAGTCAAGGGACCAATTTTGTCAATTTCCAAACTTCGGGGACTAAAATGAAAAATCTGTTTTCTTGACCCATCGCGCTACGCGACAGGTCAAGAGAGACACCCATCGCGTATTGCGATGGGGTGTCTGACAGATTGTGACACGTGTGCCACGTGGCACACGGTGGCAACGGTTGCCGCCACGTGTCACCACGTGGCAACACGTCCGCCACGTGGACTCGGCGCCTGCCACATGTCAGCACGTGGCAGGTCTACTATCTGACACAGCAGGCCTATATCGCGATACGCGATAGGCCTGCCAAGTGACCCATCGCGTAGCGCGACATGGTCCAAAATTTGGCTATAAATAGGCAGCCACGGGTTTGAACCCTTCACACCTCAAAATCACACACATTACTCTCTTTCTAACTTCTCTCACAACCTCGTTTTACGTGACCCGAAACCTCGTAATTCGTGCCATTTCCCGAAGATATTCCAAAAGGAAGTGCTGTCCCGACGTTCCGACAGTTTACTTCGAAGTGCGTGCCGAGAAGTGTGGTGTTTCGAAAAGCGTGCCAAGTGAGGAGGAAGAGTTTTGCAAGAAAGGAGTGTTGATTGAGCGGTTTCGAAGTGCTGCCCAAGTGTCCAGGGTTTATGTTGTTTTAGCAAAGAAATAATTAAAATCTCTTAAAAGAATTGAATTGGATGGTTACTTGGTTATATATAAAACGGTTGAGGTTAAAAGTACGTACCAACTAGGAAAAGATTAAGGTATTTACCAATTTCAAACTCGAAGACGAAAACACAGAGTAATTTCAAAACTATCGCGGAAATGATAGAACTGCAAACCTCTCTCATTTTCATTTCAAGTTTTTATTTCAATGATTCAAGACAAGGATAAAGGTTATTATGATTTAGGAGTTTGCTATTAATATTCTGTGTGTATGTATTATGTATATATACTGGAAAATCTTGCAATATGACCTAGGATACTAATATCATATAACCTTCTAGAAATTTATGGAGCAATGCAATTGACTCAAAAGCATATATTATATATTGACATCACCTACCACGTTGTTGTAATTTATCACATGTTTAAACACATAGAGTCGATTATTCGATAGTGTTAGCGTTGACCATGATTCGTTAGTTGTGTGAGATCTCGGTGTGGTTTCGAACTTCGCCAACGAAACCGAGAGTAAACACTATTTTATTTACGTCATTTTACGTGGCTATGGTTATATACTTATGTGGTAAATGGTATCTTCTTGGTGTAATATTCCCCCATTTCCATGTTTTTGCTACATTAATTAATTCCCTCTTTCCATTGAAACCTAAAAGTGTCCAATATGAAAAGGAGATTGGTTCCTTCGGTAATGGTCATAGCGTGTTGGTACATATGAAAAATTACTCGTAATGAATGATTTGGTGTTCCTTAAAAAAGAAAGTTTCAGTTCAAACATCCAAGCATTCTCATGGAGATAAAGATAAGATTCGTATGGGTGAAAAAAGTCCAAGTTAATCTCTCTAGCGTCTTGCTTGTTTTTGTTTTTGTTTGTTTGGTTTTTTTTTTTGGATAAATCGCCTTCATTAAAAAAAACAAACTACTATCTAAAAATGCTATTGCAAATTCCTGAATATAATAAAAATAACCGTCGGTAGGTAGGTGTGTTTTGATATTTATCTCTATGTTATACTCGGAATTTACAATATATGTAGTTATGTTTACACTTATGCAGTTGGTATAACATTGTCACACCCCCAATCTAGGCCTAGGAGTGTAAACCATAGTTGGTACCACATTTGTAAATAAATCAGAGTAGCGGGTTAATGCGAAAGACTTTATAAAAACATATATATCATATTTATAAATATTTACAATACAAAAGATGAGACGAAAGTCTCGATTAGTTTTACTTGTTTTATAAGTTTTACAAAACCACCATGTTTTAATATTTACATAAAGTTATCCGAGCCATCGGATTCTTGAGCTTCTTCGTCTTTCAAGCTCTAGTCTTGGTTACTTGCAAAATGTTATTAAAATACGTCAGCAACGAATGCTGGTGAATATGCTGACGCTAAAAATATTTTCTTTACTTAATTACCCCTCGAGACCACGTAAGCCTCGGCCCATCTTGGCTTAGGAATAATCAAGTTAAACAATCATCATAAACTCGAGTCTCTACACTAGGTCACCTCAGCAAGACACCGCAGCGTCTCGACATAACTTAGGTACCATAAATATACACAAGGTCATTCTCACTCGAACATACTTTGGTTCGGCCCATCGTGGCTGGAGGTCGTGACCAGGCGTGGTGCGATGTGCCCACCGCATACCACATATGTAAGGATCCAGACAAACGTATACCACAGCCTGAGGGCTAGGCTTATACTCTTATTTACAATGTTTTTAGAGACACGTAGCCTCATGTAAAGTTTTACACATAACACGTTTGTTTTGTTTGAAAACAAGTTTGTAAAAGTGGGGCGTATTCACCTTTTGATAGGGATCGGTTTCCAACACCGTCCGTGAGTTCTTCTCTTGCTATCTCGCACTTATAGTATGAGTATAACTTTTGTTAGTCGGATACACGATCCGGCTTAAGACCTTTAGTCTTATTTATCTCGATGAACCTTTAGTTCATTTTCTCTTTTACTTTAAAACCTTTAGTTTTAATAGTAATTCATAAACCTTTAGTTTATTCATAAAAACCCGACGTTTCTTCTTATTTAAGAAACGTATTCTTTTCTTTATTATTTAAGTATACTCATTATACTTAAATAATATATTTTATAAAAAAGAATAATTATATACATATATATATATATTCATAATACATTTTATTTTTCTTTCTTTATTTTCTTTGTTATACATTTCTTTGTTTATCGAGAATAACATCGACTTAGGTATTAAGCTTTTATAATATTTTATTATTATCTTGGTCGGGCAACATGCCTACCTTGTTTGGCTTAGTAATACCCTGGACACTTGGGCATCACTTCGACGCCGCTCAATCAACACTCAGTTCTTGCAAAACTCTTCCTCCTCACTTGGCACGCTTTTCGAAACACCACACTTCTCGGCACGCACTTCGAGGTAAATCGTCGGAACGTCGGGACAGCACTTCCTTTTGGAATATCGTCGGGAAATGGCACGAATTATGAGGTAGTGAGAGAAGTTAGAGAGAGTAATGTGTGTGATTTTGAGGTGTGAAGGGTTCAAACCCGTGGCTGCCTATTTATAGCCAAATTTTGGACCCTATCGCGCTACGCGATGGGTCACTTGGCAGGCCTATCGCGTATCGCGATATAGGCCTGCTGTGTCAGATAGTAGACCTGCCACGTGCTGACACGTGGCAGGCGCCGAGTCCATGTGGCGGACGTGTTGCCACATGGCGACAACCGTTGCCACCGTGTGCCACGTGGCACACGTGTCACAATCTGTCAGACACCCCATCGCAATACGCAATGGGTGTCTCTCTTGACCTGTCGCGTAGCGCGACGGGTCAAGAAAACAGATTTTTCCTTTTAGTCCCTGAAGTTTGGAAATTGGCAGAATTGGTCCCTTGACTTTGGAAACTTGACTTTTTTGGCCCGAAATTTACGTGATGTTACATCCTCCCCACCTTGAAATTAATCTCGTCCTCGAGATTATTTACGAGAACAAGTGGGGGTATTTTTTTCTCATCTCATACTCGAGTTCCCAAGTATACTCGGGTCCTCGTCGGGAATCCCATTTCACTTTCACGATTTTCAAAGTTCGTCTTTTAAGTTTCTTTATTTTCGAATCTTCAATTTGAATTGGTCTTTCAATGAATTTTAGGTTCTCGTTAATTTCAACATCTTTTAGTGGCATCGAAAGAGATTCGTCGGCTAAACACTTACGTAGATTCGAAACATGGAATACATCATGTATCCCTTGCATTTCCTTGGGTAGTCGCAAACGGTATGCGACGGTACCAATTCGTTCAAGTACCACAAAGGGTCCAACGAATCGAGGACTTAGTTTGCCTTTCTTACCGAATCGAACTACGCCTTTCCATGGAGAGACTTTCAAAAGTACTTTATCACAAGCATTAAATTCTAACGGCTTACGACGGATATCGGCGTAACTCTTTTGGCGATCACGTGCCGTCTTAAGACGTTCACGGATTTGAATAACCTTGTCGGTGGTTTCTTGGACTATTTCGGGTCCAGATAATTGATTATCTCCGGTTTCAGACCAGCATACGGGCGTCCTACATTTTCGACCATATAACTCCTCGAATGGTGCTGTTTGAATGCTCGTGTGATAACTATTTGTTATACGAAAATTCCATTAGGGGTAAGTGGTCATCCCAACTTCCACCTAAATCAATTACACAAGCTCGGAGCATGTCTTCCAACGTTTGAATAGTCCTTTCGCTTTGCCCATCGGTTTGTGGATGATAGGCAGTGCTAAGGTTAAGCTTTGTACCGAGTGCTTGTTGGAAGCTTTTCCAAAAGTGAGATGTGAAACGACTGTCTCGATCGGAGATTATAGATAGCGGTACTCCATGCAAAGCAATGATATTGTTTACATAAATATGCGCTAATCTATCCATTGAGTACGACTCATTGATAGGTATGAAGTGTGCAGACTTTGTTAATCGATCCACAATCACCCATATAGCATTATGTTGTCGAGTCATTTTCGGGAGTTTGGTAATAAAGTCCATAGTTATTAACTCCCACTTACATACGGGAAGTTCGGGTTGTTGAAGCAATCCCGAAGGCTTTTGATGTTCAGCCTTGACTTTTAAACAAGTAAGACATTTCGCCACATGCGAAGCGACATCCTTCTTCATTCCATTCCACCAATAATTTGTCTTGAGGTTTTGATACATTTTGTCGCTTCCGGGATGCATCGTGTATTTGGATTTATAGGCTTCGTTTAAGATTTTCTCACGCAAATTTCCAACGATTGGTACCCAAATTTGGTTTCCCATTCTAAGAATACCATCATCACCCTTGACTAGAGAATCAATGGTGTCATTACGTTTTTCGTCAGAAATTAGATTTTCGTTAATCGCTTGAATTTGCGCGGATTTGATTTGGTCAGTAAGATCAATTTGAAGTTCTAGCCTTAACGCTCGGACTCTTTTTGGCTTTTCCTGCTCTTTACGACTTAAAGCATCGGCCACAACGTTGGCCTTACCTTCGTGATAGACAATTTCGCAGTCATAGTCGTTTAGAGTTTCCATCCAGCGTCTTTGGCGCATATTAAGCTCTTTTTGATCGAATATGTGTTTTAAACTCTTGTGATCGGTGTACACGACAAATCTTACTCCATAGAGATAGTGCCTCCATATCTTGAGTGCAAAGATTATGGCGCCTAACTCTAGATCGTGAGTCGTATAATTCTTTTCGTGCACCTTGAGTTGACGAGAGGCGTAAGCGATTACCTTCTTGCGTTGCATCAACACGCATCCCAAACCGGAATGAGATGCATCGCAAAAGACAATGAAGTCTTCAATCCCTTCTGGCAAGGCCAGTATAGGAGCTTGGGTAAACTTTTGTTTAAGTATATCGAACGCCTCTTGTTGTTTTGTCCCCCATTCATATTTGATGTTTTTACGAGTTAGAGAAGTTAAGGGAACAGCGATTCGGGAGAAGTTTTCAATGAACCTTCGATAGTAGCCGGCCAATCCCAAGAAACTTCGAATCTCGGTTGGCGACTTTGGAATCTCCCACTTAGAAATAGCTTCAATCTTAGCGGGATCCACTTGAATTCCGTTAACATTGATAATGTGACCAAGAAATTGCACTTCGTGCAACCAGAACTCGCATTTCGAGAACTTAGCGTACAACTTCTCGGTCCTAAGAATTTCAAGTATGATCGTCATTAGACTTAGAATAAATGAGTATGTCGTCGATGAAAACGATCACAAATTTATCTAAGTAAGGCTTACAGATACGGTCATCATATCCATAAACACGGCTGGCGCATTAGTAGGTCCGAATGGTATACGGTGAACTCATAATGGCCATACCTTGTTCGGAAGGCGGTTTTCGGAATGTCTTCAGTTTGAACTTTAAGTTGGTGATAGCCGGAACGAAGATCGATTTTTGAAAAATAGCTAGCACCTTGGAGTTGATCGAACAGGTCATCGATACGCGGGAGTGGATAACGATTCTTGATTGTAACTTTGTTGAGAGCTCGGTAATCAATGCACATCCGCATGGATCCATCCTTCTTCTTGACAAATAGTATCGGCGCTCCCCATGGTGATGAACTAGGTCTTATGAAACCTTTCTCGAGAAGTTCGTCCAATTGCTTCTTTAGTTCTTTCATCTCGGTTGGCGCGAGGCGATATGGAGCATTGGCGAACAGAGCAGTACCGGGAATGAGATCGATTCTAAATTCTACTTCACGATCGGGAGGAATGCCGGGGAGTTCGTTAGGAAAGACATCGGCATATTCGGAAACAATGGGAACGTCTTGAAGTTCTTTAGATTTTGATTCCTCGGTGACGTAGGCCATGAATTCTAAGCATCCTTGATTCAAATATTTGTTAGCTCTTATCATGGAGATTAGGCTAACTTGGCCAGCGTCTTTATCTCCTTCAATTCGTATGGTACGTTTATCGGGGGCTTGAAGTTCAACAGTCTTGGTATTACAAAGGATACGTGCATGATTGTCGGATAACCAACCCATACCCAATACAACATCAAAACCAGCAAGAGTCATGGGTAATAATTGAATAGGCAAAACATAACCGGCTAACAAGATTTTTCCGTTTTTTAAAGCTTCGGAGATTTTAACAATGTCGCCATTAGCGGTTTCTACGCTTAGAGTTTTATTAAGTTTGATTAAAGGTTCGTTTAATAGACTACAAAACTTATAATCTATAAAACTTAAATTGGCTCCTGAATCAAACAAGACTCTAGCATAGGCATTGTTAACAAGGAACGTACCGGTTATGGTTTCCGGTGTGTCAGCCGCTTTCTTGGTGTCAAGGACGAAGACTCTTGCATTTCCCTTCTTGGGCTTGTTCTTCTGACCGCTACCACCCGCACCACCAGTCGCGGGTTTATTCTTGGGGCATTCAAAGCTGAGATGTCTCATTTCCTTGCAGTTGTAGCAAGTCATTTTCTTCTTCCAACAATCGGCCGTGGCGTGGCCGGTCTTGTGACACGATTCACAAAGTCGTGGAGTCATATGGCATCTACCCCTATGGTATTTCTTGCAAATTTTGCATTGTGGGATGCCGGGGTTAAAACCAGATTGTCGTTGATCGACTCCTTTACCTTTAAAACGGGTACTTCCCTCCTTCTTTGGGTCTTGAGTTGGTACGACCACCCTCTTGTCTTCCTCTTTATTGCGGATCATTCCGCCCATCAGATACCCAGCCAACTCCATCGCGGAGTCAGCGGTTTGTGGCAAGTGTGACCTTACCATATCACGGATCTCACGTGATAGTCCCCAAATATAACGAGTGACTTTGATGGATTCGGGGGTCACCAGTTGGGGTACCAGGCGACAATACTCGTGAAATTTTGTGTTATACCAACGAAGGTTTGTTCCGACAACCTTGTGAGCTAAGAACTTGGTTTGAATTTGATCTGTCCCGTGCATCGAACAGAATTCGACATTAATAATTCCTTGAACTCGTTCCAAGTCAGACCATACATCACCTCCCTTCCTCTACTCATGATCAACGTGTTCCACCATTCTAACACTTCGCCTTTGAACATTAAGGCGGAGTATTGGATATTTTCTTCATTCATACACTTACTTGTAATCACAATCGTCTCCATCTCTTCAAGCCACCTTACGGTATTGATGGCTCCCTTTTCACCGTGAAACTCTTTCGGTCCATAACACTTAAAGTCTTTAAATGAGCAACCACCGATTTTAAGTTTATTAAATTCTTGTCTCATGCCTCCATCGGCATTTGATTCGTGCATGCTTTCGTCCATACGGGAGGGTCTAGATCTAGGTTTAGAAACAGACTTTCGAGAAGGATTTTCAGAATGAGAATGCTTTGTTTGGGATCTATTTTCAGATTCCTCCCTAACCGCTTTTCTAATCATTTGTTGTATTTGATTCATATAC
Source organism: Bidens hawaiensis (assembly GCF_021521415.1). Lineage (NCBI taxonomy): Eukaryota > Viridiplantae > Streptophyta > Magnoliopsida > Asterales > Asteraceae > Bidens > Bidens hawaiensis. Next base: position 520,603 of record NW_027491796.1, on the reverse strand, counting down.
TTGTCGGGAATTGGTTCCTCTTGTTCTTTCTCGGGACCTTTCCCTTTAGCGGCATGTTTCTCGGCTTCCTTTCGGGAAACCTCCGGTTATCGCTTTGTCTAGACATTCTCTTTTTCTTTTTATCTGAAATTTTTACACGTTTTCTTTATCAAACATACTTTTTATTTATTTCACATATATATCACAAATGATATATATCGTTACTACATTTATATATCGTTCAAGCGATATATAAGTTCCTATCCTTAACACATCATATGTTACATATTACACATACAAACTATATTACACGTAAACTTCATTTCTTGATTCACGCCATCCACTTCTTTTTAATCCCTCATATAATGCTTAACGACCTTTGTTAACTTATTGTATTTACGGAGAAGCGTTTCTCCCATCTTTTTCTTCTTTTTCCCCTCAATATCAATTTTCTTTCTCAACTCATCCGTTTCTTGTAGGGCTCGATCCAAATGTTCCTCCTGGGACTGAGGTATGTCGGTAGGATACCCGTATCTTGGAGGTGGGTCGCCGTAACCCATCATCACAATGTAGTAGTAATTCTTGGGATCAGGGTATGGTGATGCAGTCACATCGGAGGGATAATTGAAGAATGCATAGGCTGTCTCATTTTGCTCACGGATCTCTTTAGCCTGTTCTTCAATGGATGGAATTTCTCCTTGATAAGGTGGAAAACTTGTTGATGCCTTACCCTTGAGTTCATGGAGAAATTGCATATATGGATCGACTGAGCCATAACTTGGGGTTGAGTGTTGTTCCTCCACTGGTGTAGCTACTTCATTTGGATTGTCCGGATATTCCTCTTCCTCGGGATCGGTCTCCTCCTCAAGTTCCTCTTCCAGTTTTTCTTCGGTCATTGCATGCATATGGATCTTTTCGTACGGCATAGTCACTATCATTTTGGGCTTGTGAGACGGCCCTTCATTGTTGATGTGGGAATTGGCAGAATCCATTGTTGAAGTGCCGGTATGCCACCTCCGTTGGTCGAAGTGACATTGCATCCAATCGGAAGAAGGAGAATTGGGTCCTCCATTACTTGTTTGTTGGCGAGGAAATAGTATGACGGATGCGGATTTGGTGGTACATATGTTGGATCTGAGTAATGTAGTGGAGTCTCAATGGGTTGATAAGTCGGAATCTTGGAAGGATAATACGTTGGTACCTCGGATGGTTGGTACATTGGCAGACTTGTCGGATGATAACTTGAGTGTCTCGGCGGTTGGTATACTTCGTGTAGAGTGTTATCCAAATGATAGATAGGACTTGGTTCCATGTTGGGATGTTGGCTAGATCCTTCGTTGGTGTTGAAAAATGATTCAAAGTAATCTTTACTCATCTTGGGAAATTTGTAATACTTTTTTGCTCTTCTTGCTTCATTATCATAATACTTTATTAATTCTTCATATGACATCTTTGGGTGGTTTAGAATGTAGAGAGGGAAAGAAAGGGTTACCAACCAATCTTATCCCTATTCAAATAAACAAGTAAATATTTCCTATGCTTGGATCGAAGCTTGGGTATTGTTTTATGATACCCAATTAGCTAAGATCGATGGCTCTGATACCAACCTATCACACCCCCAATCTAGGCCTAGGAGTGTAAACCATAGTTGGTACCACATTTGTAAATAAATCAAAGTAGCGGGTTAATGCAGAAGACTTTATAAAAACATAAATATTATATTTATAAATATTTACAATACAAAAGATGAGACGAAAGTCTCGATTAGTTTTACTTGTTTTATAAGTTTTACAAAACCACCATGTTTTAATATTTACATAAAGTTATCCGAGCCATCGGATTCTTGAGCTTCTTCGTCTTTCAAGCTCTAGTCTTGGTTACCTGCAAAATGTTATTAAAATACGTCAGCAACGAATGCTGGTGAATATGCTGACGCTAAAAATATTTTCTTTACTTAATTACCCCTCGAGACCACGTAAGCCTCGGCCCATCTTGGCTTAGGAATAATCAAGTTAAACAATCATCATAAACTCGAGTCTCTACACTAGGTCACCTCAGCAAGACACCGCAGCGTCTCGACATAACTTAGGTACCATAAATATACACAAGGTCATTCTCACTCGAACATACTTTGGTTCGGCCCATCGTGGCTGGAGGTCGTGACCAGGCGTGGTGCGATGTGCCCACCGCATACCACATATGTAAGGATCCAGACAAACGTATACCACAGCCTGAGGGCTAGGCTTATACTCTTATTTACAATGTTTTTAGAGACACGTAGCCTCATGTAAAGTTTTACACATAACACGTTTGTTTTGTTTGAAAACAAGTTTGTAAAAGTGGGGCGTATTCACCTTTTGATAGGGATCGGTTTCCAACGCCGTCCGTGAGTTCTTCTCTTGCTATCTCGCACTTATAGTACGAGTATAACTTTTGTTAGTCGGATACACGATCCGGCTTAAGACCTTTAGTCTTATTTATCTCGATGAACCTTTAGTTCATTTTCTCTTTTACTTTAAAACCTTTAGTTTTAATAGTAATTCATAAACCTTTAGTTTATTCATAAAAACCCGACGTTTCTTCTTATTTAAGAAACGTATTCTTTTCTTTATTATTTAAGTATACTCATTATACTTAAATAATATATTTTATAACAAAGAATAATTATATACATATATATATATATATATATTCGTATATACATTTTATTTTTCTTTCTTTATTTTCTTTGTTTATCGAGAATAACATCGACTTGGGTATTAAGCTTTTATAATATTTTATTATTATCTTGGTCGGGCATCATGCCTACCTTGTTTGGCTTAGTAAAACCCTGGACACTTGGGCAGCACTTCGACGCCGCTCAATCAACACTCCTTTCTTGCAAAACTCTTCCTCCTCACTTGGCACGCTTTTCGAAACGCCACACTTCTCGGCACGTACTTCGAGGTAAATCGTCGGAACGTCGGGACAGCACTTCCTTTTGGAATATCTTCGGGAAATGGCACGAATTACGAGGTTTCGGGTCATGTAAAACGAGGTTGTGAGAGAAGTTAGAGAGAGAGTAATGTGTGTGATTTTGAGGTGTGAAGGGTTCAAACCCGTGGCTGCCTATTTATAGCCAAATTTTGGACCCTGTCGCGCTACGCGATGGGTCACTTGGCAGGCCTATCGCGTATCGCGATATAGGCCTGCTGTGTCAGATAGTAGACCTGCCACGTGCTGACATGTGGCAGGCGCCGAGTCCACGTGGCGGACGTGTTGCCACGTGGTGACACGTGGCGGCAACCGTTGCCACCGTGTGCCACGTGGCACACGTGTCACAATCTGTCAGACACCCCATCGCAATACGCGATGGGTGTCTCTCTTGACCTGTCGCGTAGCGCGATGGGTCAAGAAAACAGATTTTTCATTTTAGTCCCCGAAGTTTGGAAATTGACAAAATTGGTCCCTTGACTTTGAAAACTTGACATTTTTTCCTCGAAATTTATGTGATGTTACAAACATAGAGATAAATATCAAAACACACCTACCTACCGAAATGACCACAAAAAAGAATCGTGTAAAACGTAATAATAAACTACGTTAATCCATGTTACAAATCACTTTTAAAATTTGATGTAACCCATGTGACACACTACATTGACTTCATTCCCACGAGACAAGGTAATAAGAACAAATTATAAATAGATTAAATTATATAAATATTCTTTGTGGTTATTCAGAGATAATAGTTATAAAATGTATCAAATTATTGATATTACTAGCGTGACAGAAAATATAATACGCATAAAATTATCATGTGATAAAAACTTCTTTAAATAACGTGAGATGGTAAAATCATAATAATGTTTGATCAAGTCACTAAAAACATCATCACTCTACTAGGGTGTTTGATTGGTGTTTGGCCGTTTTGGGTACCTCTTTGTGTTTGATTATTTATGCACAAGATTTTTCATATGCAAGTGAGCAAAAGCTAATATTTTTATTATTGTAGAATGTGAGTGCGTTAGTGAGATGTCAATGGAATAACTAAGAGTATTCATCAAGTCATTTAGAGATTATTACGGTTATTCTAATTTTAATCGGTTTGTATTCGAACATTGAAAACCCAATTTAAGTTTGAGTGTTCAAATTCGGGTTTATTCAAATAGCCCGAGTTATGAGGAAATAATAATATACAAAATTAATGTATTATTATATTAATAAAATATATACAACTTTTCATTAAAAAACTATATAATTTGAACTCGAACAATCGTTTGTTCGGTTCAGAACTCATACAGTCAAATTAGATTTGTAAACCGAATTATAGCTCGGTTTGAATAATGGCACGATTTAAATATTCTAACCCGAATTTATCTGTTATTCGAATTCAATTAAATTTAAATTTTGATCTATTTTTTATTCCTAATGAATAATTAAAATGAATAACTGAGAGCAAAGCCTCACAAAGTACAAACTTATTTGTTTAATTGTGAGGATGATTTGGTTTGGGCTTTGGAATAATGGGTTAGGCCTTTAGCATAATCTTCTATATGTGCCTACCAACTTACCAAGTGTTTTGTCTTGAGCCACAGGCCTACAATAAAATATACAAATAATTAAAAGGAAAAATTATACTGGAGTAGTAGTGGAGTGGAAAGTATATCACATTCTGATAGGCCGGATCTTATAAAGGCCCAACCTTAAGGCCTGTGACACGTAAAGAGACGACCTGGTCAAACGGGGTTGAACTGAATTTAGCTAAATATGTTTCGTTGCATCATCACTCATCAACTATATGTAGAGTATGCAAATCATGTGTATCATCACTAGTCACTAAAATGTACATTAACACAATGTTCTGGTATTATGGTATGAAGTATGAACTACCATGTCTTTAGTTAAACTTCTCTAATTCTTCGACTTTTGTAAAATACAAAATTCGAGCATAGCAGGCTAGAGCCAAATGTAACCTACTTAAGATTGTCAAGCTAAAAACTCGATCGACCTAAACTTAAACAAACTCGAGCCTAAAAATAAGCTCATTTAATACACACGTCTCAAGCTTCAATTATCTAACTCGGATAGATTGTAAGTCTAAACAAGTCAATCATGTAAATAGTTTATATAACTTATATTTAACGTATCAAACATATATTTATAAAGTATTATCATATGTTGAATTGTGATCAAAATAACAAAATAATTAAGCTATGTAAGTTATATATAAAAATAATAACAATTATATGTAAAATAATTATAAACGTATATACGTATATTTAATAAACTATAAATCTTTAACGATCCCTTTTAATTTAACATCCATACTTTTTTTCTTAATTAAAAGACAGTAAAAGTAATAAAATAAAATAAAGGAAAGGATAACGTTACAACAAATTATCTTAGTTGAGTTGATAAGCCACAACCATCTTAATTAATAGCAAGGTAGTTAGTGAGTTCGATTCCCATCAATAACATATTTTCCATTTTAACTATTTAGTTAAACCAAAATAGATAATGAAATGGAATTTGTTGAATAGAAAACTTGTACACTTAGCATCGTGAATGACATGTGGACAATAAGTCTTTTTTTAATAGTATGGTTAGATTAGAGTAGATTACTTACCTTGGTAGTTAGGAAGATATTATCCTGGTCACGTAGAGGTTTGGATTTCAAATCATTTGATATAATATCAATATGCAACGATGTATATCATCATCATCATCATCATCTTTTTCTTAAGCTTAAGTTAAAAAAATGTTTAAAAAATATAAATAAAGACAAAGTTCATGCATGATTTAAATAGTTACCAAGCGAAGGAAGTAACCGCGCCAATTAGCATGGTCAGAATGCCAGAAATGATCGAAGGTAACCCTGATGATTTTACGTGACACAACCATCCCTAATGCTGCATGCTTAAGTGTTTGTAAGAAATACATTTTTGTTCAGCTTGAAGCCTATCAAAGCTCCAATAGCAGCCCCAGCTACATCCACATATGCAGTGCGTTAAAAAGGTAAAACCATAACGATATATATAGTATATTTGAATGTATGTCCACATGTTTGTGTTGGGCTCAAACCGAACCAAAATCAATAAAATTCGGTTCTTTGCTGTTCATTTTATATATTTAGCCTGAAATGTTTGGATTTGAAAATTAATAGACCTACAATGTTGAATTTGGGCGTTAAACTTTGAGCTCAATTAATTTATAAAAACTACGTATTAATAAATAAATTTTATAGTTTGAAACTTTGAATTAATGAATTTGGATCTTATATTCAATAACAAACATAAAAACAAGTTCGTTTCATGTCAGGTGCGGTCCAATAGAAAAAATAAAATAAGATCAAACCGTTGATTATTTGCTCATATTGGTTTTCTTGGTTATTTGTGTTCTATTATCGGTTTTTTCTCTGCCTTACTATGTGTATGTATGTGAATTGTGCATGTATGTATTTATTGTGTAATAATGCATGTATCATGTGTGTACGCATTTCTTTACAGATGTATGTATGTATGTATGTATGTATGTATGTGTGTGTGTGTGTCAACGTCTGTAGGTTTGTATGTGTGTACATATGTCACCATCATGTGTGTGTATTTGTATTATATTGTTATGGATATTATATATACAGACCTATACCAGAGTAGAAGAGGAAGATGAGGAGGAGTACGTAGAAGAAAACTTGAGAGAGTATGGAGGTGAAAAGCTGTCTCATCCGATCACCATAATGGTATAAATATTTAAAAAATGAAGAAGAAAGCATACTAAGTTTGATGAAAGACATAAACTTGTGCATGATGATTTTGAGAAATGAATAGTTAAAATGGAATTTGAGTTTTTTATATAGTTGAAGAAAATAAGGGATGCCTTGACTGGAAAGTATGAAGAAAAACGTTAGAAACTTCACAAATGTATATTGGTCATAGTTGAATATTATAATCACACGGGAATTAATTATGAGATTCCCATTTATTTCTAACTTCGAAATACTATTTCAAGATATTTATTCCAATGTGACGTGACATATATGATGACTCGGTTGTACCAAAGATACCCTAACTCATTTTTACTCAGAGCACTAGCAATGTTGGACCTTCATAAATCGTCAAGATCAACGTCATATAACATTTCAAAGTTTTATAAGAAAACCTTCACTTTCTTCCGAAACATCAAACTTTCGCATAGAGTCATTAAAAGTTACTAAAACTATATACCTATATTGATGTGAAAGAGGTGAGTTGATGTGGCGTCCACATCTCCGTCTACAACCACAAGATTCCTGACGAGTAAAACACACAACGGATGAGATTGACATTTTGTTTACTTTTTCTCTCGTTTGTCCTTCCGTTGATTTTTTTAAAAGAAAAAAAAGGATTTCTGTATGATGTTTGTTTTTCCACCCTTCACTTAGGGGTGTGCATAGAACCGAATTAACCGACCTATAACTGCTTTAACTGATAAAACCAGACTAATATAACCGAACCTAACTAAAAACCAATGAGTCGGTTTTTAGCTTTTTGAAAACCAATAACAACGGGTCAGATATTGATATAGATAATTTTACATCCATCGAAACTGAACCAGCCCAGATATTATCATGTTGACTTATTCATGAATTACATTCAAATGTGAGATAATCCATATTATAGTTCATATTAATATTCCATAAATAATAGGGTTGACTTTTGGCATAACCCAAAGTGAAAGTAGTTTTCATTCAATATTCACAATCACATTCAATTTTTGAAATATTCCATACTAATCACAAATTTCATACACGCTATGGCACAATCAATTTCAAATCAGCGGTAACCTTCTTTGTTTCCAAATCAATTATAATTGTCATTAAAAAACATTATGGTCGACCTTCTCTGTTAACAATGCATAATTTCATGTGGTCCCCCTAAGTTGGTTCCCCTAAGTAACGTTATGCGACCTAATTTTTGTCAAAAAATGGAAGTATGCCGAATCCCACCAGTCGCGTAGCACGAAGGGCCCCCCTAGGCTGGCCGGGTAGCACGACAAGCAGCAATTTTGTTTATTGTTCGCTTTCCGTTTGTTTAAGGTGTTAATTCGTGTTTTAACCCTTCAAACCAACCAAGATTCAACCCATAATTATTCTAGAACCGTCTAAACATGTTTTTAGCTCCGGTTGTAATTTATTTAATACAAAAATCATTTAAATAAAAGAATCTAAGGTGCATCGGTTTATCCATCGGAAAAGTTCATACACCCTTGCCTCAAACCCTAATCCTTCCCCATAAATACCCCTTCAATCTCAACCATTTCAGTTGCTCATCTTCTCCTTCTCCTAAATTGTTTGAACTTGCAAGTTGTTATAACTATTAACTAGTTTTGCTAAGTTTGACTTTAAAAGTCAACTAAACCGAATCTTGCATTTCAATCCATTTCGGGTATATGTTTTTGATATTTCCAGTTGGTCTAAGTTATTTTATCTTAATAAAACCATTTTTTTTCATCTTTATTTAAGGTTTTTGGACATTCATACACATACGCCCTGCTTGCGGTGCACGCATATAATGTATATATGTGTGAACCCTCGGGTGGGCAAAAGCGAAATTGCACTAATTTTGACGTTATTTTACCAATATCGTGAAAATAACGTTAAAAGTGGCGGAAGGTTAATCAGGCATCATGTGGTGGCGTTGATAGCCGAAAGACAAGGGTACATGCACCAATCGGTCGATGTCCCGATGGTTGAGTGTTATGTGTCTTATGTCCAAGGCTTGATGCAAAACTACTATCGAGCCGAGGGTCTCTCCGGAAGCAGCCTCTCTATCCCTGTGGGGTAGAGGTAAGGCTGTCTACATCTTACCCTCCTCAGACCCTACTATAGCTTTGCTATTGGTGGGATATACTGAGTACGATGATGATGATGATGATGATGATGGACATTCATACACATATTTATGCATTTTAGGCTCTTTCTGTCGTTTTCGAGAAGTTTACTCGTTTAACCTTTCTATTTAAGTTTGGATATGTAAACTTTACTTTATTTGTAATTAAATGGTTTTTGACATGTGGTGACCATCTCATATCGAGTCAATGACCGAACCAAAATCGAACACTCATTTAAGTGCCTTAATCAACTTTTAAGCAACCATATTGCATGAAACATTTTAGATATGAGTTTTCTTTGTATTTATTATGTGGTTATTTGGAAGGGTTAGAACAAATCTTGGTTTGAACCCAAGTTTCGCTTAAAAACCGAGTAATACTCACTTGTTTAATCATAACCATGACAAGTTTCGGGTATAAACCGAATAATAGTTAAAATATTTTTATTCAATTGTTGACAAATATATATGATAACTTAAATAGATAATTGTTATAATAGTATTTCATTGAAGCGTTGACAAAGTAAATGAAGAATTCAAAACCATAGGTCTATAGGGTTTTCACAAGTGTACATTATTTATTAAATAAATATTAATCACACCAAAATAACCATGAGAACCAAACAGCCAGCGACACCAAACCATTACGTAGTCGTAGTCTTGAAACAACAGAATTCTTATTTAATACGTGACAAATTAACAAACATAATGACATTTAAATTAATGCACTTTATAATTATTTTTTGCATAGCAATTAATACCGCTAACGTGTTGCAGGATGCACGGGTTTTGCTTAAGATTTCTTTTAAGGATGGCGCTCAAGTTCGAATCATGGTACTTGATGTGCACCCTATGAAATGCGGATAGCACAAAGGTTGTCATTTTTATCCGTTACCTGAAACCTGGTCTTAAAAACTATTAACCCGAACATGAAACTCCGAAAGTGTCCATACTCATGAAACCCGAACCCTACCCATACTAATTTTAGTCAAGTACCGAGTACTTATCAGTTTGTTTCAGGTAAACAAACCTGAAAACCCAAATACCCCGTTTGACTATAACAAATACTATTATATTCGCAATTCATATTAATTATGCTCCGTTTTATGTTATATTAATGAGTATAATATCGTTGGTAACATATTCAATCCAATTCCAGCATTCTAACCCCATCAAAATGTCAAATCGATTGTTAATCTAATCTACTTTAATTACACCGATTACTCAATAGACATGGTTATTTATTAAATTCAACCTACTAGTTTTTTTATTAATAGAGTTTTTAATTTCACTTGTTTAAAGATTGTGCATTTTGAATTATGTGGTTTGTTTTTTGCTTATGCAAGTTAAAATTTGAAGATGATATTTTTTTCCTTGAATTTCAGCATATACACATTTTTTAGTATCTAGGTTAAATACTCGAACCCCGATTAAACCTCAGTCATAGAATCTGAATCCGAATAACTCGAACCTGAAGAACCTAGGGGAGATTAGGGTTAGGCATGAGTACTAAAAGTGAAATTCTCAAACCCGAGGAACCCGAAAGTGCAACCCACATAACACCTCTAGACAAACTAGCGTAAGGGGATTCGAACTTTGGTAATGTGGGCTGCGTGCGGGAAGTAAGCCTTTCAAAGTCCCTCACAACCAGTTGGACTTGGTTGTTCAACAAAGTAAGTTGTCGAACATAGACACATAGTAAAGGTATGCATGTACAAAACTTTAAAAGATATACATATGACATTATCACACAACATGATACACCGTTTTATCCGATTTTATGTCCCAACACTCTCTTGAACTTGATGCTAGACAATGATAAAAGCACTATGTTACAAAATCAAATTAAACATCTTGGTAATGAATAATGATAGCCATTTGCATTAAACTGTGCGAGCAAAAGCAAACTTCTGCGTGTGACGAGTCACAGTGTTTTAGGGACAGAACGAATCTACCAACGAATAAACTTCGCGAAAGGAGCCTGCAGCTTGTATTTCCATGCATTAGTTAGCACAAAACAATGAAGTGTGAAAATATCAAAATAACATTCATGTTCAAAGGAGGGACATAACTTAAGATTATGGTCGATTCTATATACGATATGATGTTATTAACTATTACCTTATTGAATCCCGTGATTTTATATTGATCGCCTCAAAGTACTTCCACCAGATCTTCGGCTATAAGCTTAACCTCGAGTACAATTGATATAAATCAACAAATCATTTAACAAAAAATAAACTTTTCATATAAGATAATAATCAAACATTAACATATTGGACTGGTATATATTACTGACTCACCAGGTGTTTAAGGAAAACAAGTTCATCATGATCATCATAATGCAAGTAATCAAAGATAGCTTTAATGAGCTTATATGACAAAGTTGTCCCTGATGCTATCCCTATAATTATGCCTTCTTTCATTCTCTTGTTATTTTTCCATCCTATCACTGCTCCTATAATTGCTCCTAGTGTAGCCCCCACTGCACCCAAACATATATATTCACATAAGAACAAATTAACATAAAAATCATAGATCAACTAGCTAGGAAAATATTATTGTACTTACCAACTCCAAACTCGAAGACGAAGAACACAAAGAGTATTTTGAACACTACCGCCGAAATGATAGAGCAGCACACCTCTCTCATTTTTCTTTCAAGTTTTTATATATTTGGATGATTCAAAGCAAAGATAATGGTTAATAAGTTGTATGTATATTTATATATGTTGTATTTGGAATTTGGAGTTTGCTAATTGCTATTGATGTAGTTTTTTCCTTTTTAGTGTATGAATGTATGTATTTATATATACTGGAAAATCTTATAGAATATGATTTTGGATACCAATATCATAGCTGCTTCTTATAATTTATTCAGCAATGCAATTGACTCAAAATTTTATTGACATCACTCATCATGTCATCATAATTTAATTTGGTGCATATTTAAACACAAAAGATCGAATACGATAGTGTTGACCTAGACTCGATCGGTTATTGGTGTCTGATCACTAGGGTATCGAATTTCACCAAGTGGTCATAAGTTGGAGATATGCGCACGGATAGGGTTTGACCATGATGGCAATTGACTTGGGTTCAATCGGAACTTTTTAACCGACGTAGTGATTATGATGGGATGGAATCACTGACCGGGGTGTTTTTATATTTTGTTATTTAGCTTATATTTTTATGTTTCTTGGTTTGAAACTTACCGTTTTTGGCCTCAAGAGCCAAAATAGCAACCAGTATCAAACATCAAGGATTAAATCACAATAAGTTTGCATTTTGGACCGAATGAGCTATACGACCTAAAAAAGGCTAAAATAGCCGTTTACTCTAAATTATTTATTATAGTATTATGCAGTATACACACATACGTGTGTAGACGTATGGTGTGGACACGGTGTAGAACAGACAGAACTACCAAAAACCTACCTACCTACTGAAATGAACATCAAAATTTTTAATCCACATAAATAAAATACTATGAAGCACCTTTGTTCACACCCTGCTCATCTGATCACCACCATTTATGACGTATGCTGAAAAACGTCATAAAAACTACGTTAACAACCACTTCTTTTTAAAACTGATTTAATCAATGTGACAATCTTATTGGTTTCATTGTCACAAGACAAGTTGATATGAACAAATTATATGAAAAACTAAAATACAAACATATCCGGTAGAGGAGGATGAAAGGCGAGCATTTCTATCCCTCTACTTTTAAAATCTTTGATTTTTAATAAATTAGTTTATAATACTAAAACTTGTAACAACACAATAAATAAATTTAAGTAAATAGATAATAAAAATAAAAACAATAATAGTGTTGAACTACTGATACTACAAAATGAACAATACATCTTAAATACAAGTATTAGTAAAAGAAAATTAAAGATGGCAGTGCGTAATGGAAGTCACGAAAACAATACGAAACCTAAAAGAGATAGCTCATACTTAATACTATGTGTTGTGGTTTGGTTAGTTAAAGCGTCATGTCGCTGCCATGTAAGCAATAAGCTTTAACTAACCCATGAATCATGTGTAGTAGAAGAGGGTGGGGGGGGGGGGTTACTTAACTGAGATGATGGTGATGACTAGACCAATAAAAAACACTCGTAAATTGTAATGATGGTGATGCTGGGGTGGTTACAAACACCAGTAGAATGGCGAGAAGGGGGGGGGGGGGTTTGACGCCCCAATTTTGAATGGTGTAATGGTTTAAAGCAATTTAACAAATAAAAAGATAAAAATATAAATTGTGGTCAAATATATAAACAAGGTCAAAACGGGTTGATCAGGATTTAACTTAAGTTGATTGGTTGCATTAATTATATGTGGAGTATATGTTCATAAATTTATGACTTGTATCATATCGTATTTACTTCACAAATCCTGATACTTTTAAACACTTGCTATATCTATGAGTATTGCTAGACACTAAATTGTACCGTTTCACATTGTTCTTGAGCAAAATTAAAAAAAACAAAAACAAAAAAAACTCATACATAGGACGGTTTTCTGGGGTATGTTGACCCTCTAGCGAGAAGCCTACGCATTCAACAAATATTAATTTTAGACCAACCATAGTCATAATGTGGGAAACGCCACCACCTACTATCCCATTGGATGGTTTCTCCCTTTGGCCCCACCGATTCCTTCAACTAGCGTTTTCTCCATAACGTTGGGGGGGGGGGGGGGTTTCAAAGGCAAAACACCCTCAAAAAGCCGAGGGAGACGGTGTTCCTCGGCGTTTTGGGCCAAAACGTTGCCCCACAACGCTTGAGTATGCTCGGCGTTTTACCCTTTAAATTTATTATCTCTTTAGGGGTTATTAAAGTGAAGAGGGGAAGAAAGGGAGAAGAGTGAACGAAACGCACGAAAGGATTTAGATTGATGGTTTGTTAAGAAAATATTGATAGTAAATGTGTTTTTTATAGTTTTATTTATTTTTTAATTTACTTTATTTAAAATTTTTACTAAGCCAAACAAGGTAGGCATGATGTCCGACCAAGATAATAATAATATATTATAAAAGCTTAATACCCAAGTCGATGTTATTCTCGATAAACAAAGAAAATAAAGAAAGAAAATAAAGAAAGAAAAATAAAATGTATATATGAATATATATATATATATATGTATGTATATAATTATTCTTTGTTATAAAATATATTATTTAAGTATAATGAGTATACTTAAATAATAAAGAAAAAAATACGTTTCTTAAATAAGAAGAAACGTCGGGTTTTTATGAATAAACTAAAGGTTTATGAATTACTATTAAAACTAAAGGTTTTAAAGTAAAAGAGAAAATGAACTAAAGGTTTATCGAGATAAATAAGACTAAAGGTATTAAGCCGGATCGTGTATCTGACTAACAAAAGTTATACTCGTACTATAAGTGCGAGATAGCAAGAGAAGAACTCACGGACGGTGTTGGAAACCGATCCCTATCAAAAGGTGAATACGCCCCACTTTTACAAACTTGTTTTCAAACAAAACAAACGTGTTATGTGTAAAACTTTACATGAGGCTACGTGTCTCTAAAAACATTGTAAATAAGAGTATAAGCCTAGCCCTCAGGCTGTGGTATACGTTTGTCTGGATCCTTACATATGTGGTATGCGGTGGGCACATCGCACCACGCCTGGTCACGACCTCCAGCCACGATGGGCCGAACCAAAGTATGTTCGAGTGAGAATGACCTTGTGTATATTTATGGTACCTAAGTTATGTCGAGACGCTGCGGTGTCTTGCTGAGGTGACCTAGTGTAGAGACTCGAGTTTATGATGATTGTTTAACTTGATTATTCCTAAGCCAAGATGGGCCGAGGCTTACGTGGTCTCGAGGGGTAATTAAGTAAAGAAAATATTTTTAGCGTCAGCATATTCACCAGCATTCGTTGCTGACGTATTTTAATAACATTTTGCAGGTAACCAAGACTAGAGCTTGAAAGACGAAGAAGCTCAAGAATCCGATGGCTCGGATAACTTTATGCAAATATTAAAACATGGTGGTTTTGTAAAACTTATAAAACAAGTAAAACTAATCGAGACTTTCGTCTCATCTTTTGTATTGTAAATATTTATAAATATGATATTTATGTTTTTATAAAGTCTTCTGCATTAACCCGCTACTTTGATTTATTTACAAATGTGGTACCAACTATGGTTTACACTCCTAGGCCTAGATTGGGGGTGTGATAGGTTGGTATCAGAGCCATCGATCTTAGCTAATTGGTATCATAAAACAATACCCAAGCTTCGATCCAAGCATAGGAAATATTTACTTGTTTATTTGAATAGGGATAAGATTGGTTGGTAACCCTTTCTTTCCCTCTCTACATTCTAAACCACCCAAAGATGTCATATGAAGAACTAATAAAGTATTATGATAATGAAGCAAGAAGAGCAAAAAAGTATTACAAATTTCCCAAGATGAGTAAAGATTACTTTGAATCATTTTTCAACACCAACGAAGGATCTAGCCAACATCCCAACATGGAACCAAGTCCTATCTATCATTTGGATAACACTCTACACGAAGTATACCAACCGCCGAGACACTCAAGTTATCATCCGACAAGTCTGCCAATGTACCAACCATCCGAGGTACCAACGTATTATCCTTCCAAGATTCCGACTTATCAACCCATTGAGACTCCACTACATTACTCAGATCCAACATATGTACCACCAAATCCGCATCCGTCATACTATTTCCTCGCCAACAAACAAGTAATGGAGGAACCCAATTCTCCTTCTTCCGATTGGATGCAATGTCACTTCGACCAACGGAGGTGGCATACCGGCACTTCAACAATGGATTCTGCCAATTCCCACATCAACAATGAAGGGCCGTCTCACAAGCCCAAAATGATAGTGACTATGCCGTACGAAAAGATCCATATGCCTGCAATGACCGAAGAAAAACTGGAAGAGGAACTTGAGGAGGAGACCGATCCCGAGGAAGAGGAATATCCGGACAATCCAAATGAAGTAGCTACACCAGTGGAGGAACAACACTCAACCCCAAGTTATGGCTCAGTCGATCCATATATGCAATTTCTCCATGAACTCAAGGGTAAGGCATCAACAAGTTTTCCACCTTATCAAGGAGAAATTCCATCCATTGAAGAACAGGCTAAAGAGATCCGTGAGCAAAATGAGACAGCCTATGCATTCTTCAATTATCCCTCCGATGTGACTGCATCACCATACCCTGATCCCAAGAATCACTACTACATTGTGATGATGGGTTACCGCGACCCACCTCCAAGATACGGGTATCCTACCGACATACCTCAGTCCCAGGAGGAACATTTGGATCGAGCCCTACAAGAAACGGATGAGTTGAGAAAGAAAATTGATATTGAGGGGAAAAAGAAGAAAAAGATGGGAGAAACGCTTCTCCGTAAATACAATAAGTTAACAAAGGTCGTTAAGCAGTATATGAGGGATTAAAAAGAAGTGGATGGCGTGAATCAAGAAATGAAGTTTACGTGTAATATAGTTTGTATGTGTAATATGTAACATATGATGTGTTAAGGATAGGAACTTATATATCGCTTGAACGATATATAAATGTAGTAACGATATATATCATTTGTGATATATATGTGAAATAAATAAAAAGTATGTTTGATAAAGAAAACGTGTAAAAATTTCAGATAAAAAGAAAAAGAGAATGTCTAGACAAAGCGATAACCGAGAGGTTTCCCGAAAGGAAGCCGAGAAACATGCCGCTAAAGGGAAAGGTCCCGAGAAAGAACAAGAGGAACCAATTCCCGACAAGTATATGAATCAAATACAACAAATGATTAGAAAAGCGGTTAGGTAGGAATCTGAAAATAGATCCCAAACAAAGCATTCTCATTCTGAAAATCCTTCTCGAAAGTCTGTTTCTAAACCTAGATCTAGACCCTCCCGTATGGACGAAAGCATGCACGAATCAAATGCCGATGGAGGCATGAGACAAGAATTTAATAAACTTAAAATCGGTGGTTGCTCATTTAAAGACTTTAAGTGTTATGGACCGAAAGAGTTTCACGGTGAAAAGGGAGCCATCAATACCGTAAGGTGGCTTGAAGAGATGGAGACGATTGTGATTACAAGTAAGTGTATATCCAATACTCCGCCTTAATGTTCAAAGGCGAAGTGTTAGAATGGTGGAACACGTTGATCATGAGTAGAGGAAGGGAGGTGATGTATGGTCTGACTTGGAACGAGTTCAAGGAATTATTAATGTCGAATTCTGTTCGATGCACGGGACAGATCAAATTCAAACCAAGTTCTTAGCTCACAAGGTTGTCGGAACAAACCTTCGTTGGTATAACACAAAATTTCACGAGTATTGTCGCCTGGTACCCCAACTGGTGACCCCCGAATCCATCAAAGTCACTCGTTATATTTGGGGACTATCACGTGAGATCCGTGATATGGTAAGGTCACACTTGCCACAAACCGCTGACTCCGCGATGGAGTTGGCTGGGTATCTGATGGGCGGAATGATCCGCAATAAAGAGGAAGACAAGAGGGTGGTCGTACCAACTCAAGACCCAAAGAAGGAGGGAAGTACCCGTTTTAAAGGTAAAGGAGTCGATCAACGACAATCTGGTTTTAACCCCGGCATCCCACAATGCAAAATTTGCAAGAAATACCATAGGGGTAGATGCCATATGACTCCACGACTTTGTGAATCGTGTCACAAGACCGGCCACGCCACGGCCGATTGTTGGAAGAAGAAAATGACTTGCTACAACTGCAAGGAAATGAGACATCTCAGCTTTGAATGCCCCAAGAATAAACCCGCGACTGGTGGTGCGGGTGGTAGCGGTCAGAAGAACAAGCCCAAGAAGGGAAATGCAAGAGTCTTCGTCCTTGACACCAAGAAAGCGGCTGACACACCGGAAACCATAACCGGTACGTTCCTTGTTAACAATGCCTATGCTAGAGTCTTGTTTGATTCAGGAGCCAATTTAAGTTTTATAGATTATAAGTTTTGTAGTCTATTAAACGAACCTTTAATCAAACTTAATAAAACTCTAAGCGTAGAAACCGCTAATGGCGACATTGTTAAAATCTCCGAAGCTTTAAAAAACGGAAAAATCTTGTTAGCCGGTTATGTTTTGCCTATTCAATTATTACCCATGACTCTTGCTGGTTTTGATGTTGTATTGGGTATGGGTTGGTTATCCGACAATCATGCACGTATCCTTTGTAATACCAAGACTGTTGAACTTCAAGCCCCCGATAAACGTACCATACGAATTGAAGGAGATAAAGACGCTGGCCAAGTTAGCCTAATCTCCATGATAAGAGCTAACAAATATTTGAATCAAGGATGCTTAGAATTCATGGCCTACGTCACCGAGGAATCAAAATCTAAAGAACTTCAAGACGTTCCCATTGTTTCCGAATATGCCGATGTCTTTCCTAACGAACTCCCCGGCATTCCTCCCGATCGTGAAGTAGAATTTAGAATCGATCTCATTCCCGGTACTGCTCTGTTCGCCAATGCTCCATATCGCCTCGCGCCAACCGAGATGAAAGAACTAAAGAAGCAATTGGACGAACTTCTCGAGAAAGGTTTCATAAGACCTAGTTCATCACCATGGGGAGCGCCGATACTATTTGTCAAGAAGAAGGATGGATCCATGCGGATGTGCATTGATTACCAAGCTCTCAACAAAGTTACAATCAAGAATCGTTATCCACTCCCGCGTATCGATGACCTGTTCGATCAACTCCAAGGTGCTAGCTATTTTTCAAAAATCGATCTTCGTTCCGGCTATCACCAACTTAAAGTTCAAACTGAAGACATTCCGAAAACCGCCTTCCGAACAAGGTATGGCCATTATGAGTTCACCGTATACCATTCGGACCTACTAATGCGCCAGCCGTGTTTATGGATATGATGACCGTATCTGTAAGCCTTACTTAGATAAATTTGTGATCGTTTTCATCGACGACATACTCATTTATTCTAAGTCTAATGACGATCATACTTGAAATTCTTAGGACCGAGAAGTTGTACGCTAAGTTCTCGAAATGCGAGTTCTGGTTGCACGAAGTGCAATTTCTTGGTCACATTATCAATGTTAACGGAATTCAAGTGGATCCCGCTAAGATTGAAGCTATTTCTAAGTGGGAGATTCCAAAGTCGCCAACCGAGATTCGAAGTTTCTTGGGATTGGCCGGCTACTATCGAAGGTTCATTGAAAACTTCTCCCGAATCGCTGTTCCCTTAACTTCTCTAACTCGTAAAAACATCAAATATGAATGGGGGACAAAACAACAAGAGGCGTTCGATATACTTAAACAAAAGTTTACCCAAGCTCCTATACTGGCCTTGCCAGAAGGGATTGAAGACTTCATTGTCTTTTGCGATGCATCTCATTCCGGTTTGGGATGCGTGTTGATGCAACGCAAGAAGGTAATCGCTTACGCCTCTCGTCAACTCAAGGTGCACGAAAAGAATTATACGACTCACGATCTAGAGTTAGGCGCCATAATCTTTGCACTCAAGATATGGAGGCACTATCTCTATGGAGTAAGATTTGTCGTGTACACCGATCACAAGAGTTTAAAACACATATTCGATCAAAAAGAGCTTAATATGCGCCAAAGACGCTGGATGGAAACTCTAAACGACTATGACTGCGAAATTGTCTATCACGAAGGTAAGGCCAACGTTGTGGCCGATGCTTTAAGTCGTAAAGAGCAGGAAAAGCCAAAAAGAGTCCGAGCGTTAAGGCTAGAACTTCAAATTGATCTTACTGACCAAATCAAATCCGCGCAAATTCAAGCGATTAACGAAAATCTAATTTCTGACGAAAAACGTAATGACACCATTGATTCTCTAGTCAAGGGTGATGATGGTATTCTTAGAATGGGAAACCAAATTTGGGTACCAATCGTTGGAAATTTGCGTGAGAAAATCTTAAACGAAGCCTATAAATCCAAATACACGATGCATCCCGGAAGCGACAAAATGTATCAAAACCTCAAGACAAATTATTGGTGGAATGGAATGAAGAAGGATGTCGCTTCGCATGTGGCGAAATGTCTTACTTGTTTAAAAGTCAAGGCTGAACATCAAAAGCCTTCGGGATTGCTTCAACAACCCGAACTTCCCGTATGTAAGTGGGAGTTAATAACTATGGACTTTATTACCAAACTCCCGAAAATGACTCGACAACATAATGCTATATGGGTGATTGTGGATCGATTAACAAAGTCTGCACACTTCATACCTATCAATGAGTCGTACTCAATGGATAGATTAGCGCATATTTATGTAAACAATATCATTGCTTTGCATGGAGTACCGCTATCTATAATCTCCGATCGAGACAGTCGTTTCACATCTCACTTTTGGAAAAGCTTCCAACAAGCACTCGGTACAAAGCTTAACCTTAGCACTGCCTATCATCCACAAACCGATGGGCAAAGCGAAAGGACTATTCAAACGTTGGAAGACATGCTCCGAGCTTGTGTAATTGATTTAGGTGGAAGTTGGGATGACCACTTACCCCTAATGGAATTTTCGTATAACAAATAGTTATCACACGAGCATTCAAACAGCACCATTCGAGGCGTTATATGGTCGAAAATGTAGGACGCCCGTATGCTGGTCTGAAACCGGAGATAATCAATTATCTGGACCCGAAATAGTCCAAGAAACCACCGACAAGGTTATTCAAATCCGTGAACGTCTTAAGACGGCACGTGATCGCCAAAAGAGTTACGCCGATATCCGTCGTAAGCCGTTAGAATTTAATGCTTGTGATAAAGTACTTTTGAAAGTCTCTCCATGGAAAGGCGTAGTTCGATTCGGTAAGAAAGGCAAACTAAGTCCTCGATTCGTTGGACCCTTTGTGGTACTTGAACGAATTGGTACCGTCGCATACCGTTTGCGACTACCCAAGGAAATGCAAGGGATACATGATGTATTCCATGTTTCGAATCTACGTAAGTGTTTAGCCGACGAATCTCTTTCGATGCCACTAAAAGATGTTGAAATTAACGAGAACCTAAAATTCATTGAAAGACCAATTCAAATTGAAGATTCGAAAATAAAGAAACTTAAAAGACGAACTTTGAAAATCGTGAAAGTGAAATGGGATTCCCGACGAGGACCCGAGTATACTTGGGAACTCGAGTATGAGATGAGAAAAAAATACCCCCACTTGTTCTCGTAAATAATCTCGAGGACGAGATTAATTTCAAGGTGGGGAGGATGTAACATCACGTAAATTTCGGGCCAAAAAAGTCAAGTTTCCAAAGTCAAGGGACCAATTCTGCCAATTTCCAAACTTCAGGGACTAAAAGGAAAAATCTGTTTTCTTGACCCGTCGCGCTACGCGACAGGTCAAGAGAGACACCCATTGCGTATTGCGATGGGGTGTCTGACAGATTGTGACACGTGTGCCACGTGGCACACGGTGGCAACGGTTGTCGCCATGTGGCAACACGTCCGCCACATGGACTCGGCGCCTGCCACGTGTCAGCACGTGGCAGGTCTACTATCTGACACAGCAGGCCTATATCGCGATACGCGATAGGCCTGCCAAGTGACCCATCGCGTAGCGCGATAGGGTCCAAAATTTGGCTATAAATAGGCAGCCACGGGTTTGAACCCTTCACACCTCAAAATCACACACATTACTCTCTCTAACTTCTCTCACTACCTCATAATTCGTGCCATTTCCCGACGATATTCCAAAAGGAAGTGCTGTCCCGACGTTCCGACGATTTACCTCGAAGTGCGTGCCGAGAAGTGTGGTGTTTCGAAAAGCGTGCCAAGTGAGGAGGAAGAGTTTTGCAAGAACTGAGTGTTGATTGAGCGGCGTCGAAGTGCTGCCCAAGTGTCCAGGGTATTACTAAGCCAAACAAGGTAGGCATGTTGCCCGACCAAGATAATAATAAAATATTATAAAAGCTTAATACCTAAGTCGATGTTATTCTCGATAAACAAAGAAATGTATAACAAAGAAAATAAAGAAAGAAAAATAAAATGTATTATGAATATATATATATATGTATATAATTATTCTTTTTTATAAAATATATTATTTAAGTATAATGAGTATACTTAAATAATAAAGAAAAGAATACGTTTCTTAAATAAGAAGAAACGTCGGGTTTTTATGAATAAACTAAAGGTTTATGAATTACTATTAAAACTAAAGGTTTTAAAGTAAAAGAGAAAATGAACTAAAGGTTCATCGAGATAAATAAGACTAAAGGTCTTAAGCCGGATCGTGTATCCGACTAACAAAAGTTATACTCATACTATAAGTGCGAGATAGCAAGAGAAGAACTCACGGACGGTGTTGGAAACCGATCCCTATCAAAAGGTGAATACGCCCCACTTTTACAAACTTGTTTTCAAACAAAACAAACGTGTTATGTGTAAAACTTTACATGAGGCTACGTGTCTCTAAAAACATTGTAAATAAGAGTATAAGCCTAGCCCTCAGGCTGTGGTATACGTTTGTCTGGATCCTTACATATGTGGTATGCGGTGGGCACATCGCACCACGCCTGGTCACGACCTCCAGCCACGATGGGCCGAACCAAAGTATGTTCGAGTGAGAATGACCTTGTGTATATTTATGGTACCTAAGTTATGTCGAGACGCTGCGGTGTCTTGCTGAGGTGACCTAGTGTAGAGACTCGAGTTTATGATGATTGTTTAACTTGATTATTCCTAAGCCAAGATGGGCCGAGGCTTACGTGGTCTCGAGGGGTAATTAAGTAAAGAAAATATTTTTAGCGTCAGCATATTCACCAGCATTCGTTGCTGACGTATTTTAATAACATTTTGCAAGTAACCAAGACTAGAGCTTGAAAGACGAAGAAGCTCAAGAATCCGATGGCTCGGATAACTTTATGTAAATATTAAAACATGGTGGTTTTGTAAAACTTATAAAACAAGTAAAACTAATCGAGACTTTCGTCTCATCTTTTGTATTGTAAATATTTATAAATATGATATATATGTTTTTATAAAGTCTTTCGCATTAACCCGCTACTCTGATTTATTTACAAATGTGGTACCAACTATGGTTTACACTCCTAGGCCTAGATTGGGGGTGTGACAATGTTATACCAACTGCATAAGTGTAAACATAACTACATATATTGTAAATTCCGAGTATAACATAGAGATAAATATCAAAACACACCTACCTACCGACGGTTATTTTTATTATATTCAGGAATTTGCAATAGCATTTTTAGATAGTAGTTTGTTTTTTTTAATGAAGGCGATTTATCCAAAAAAAAAAACCAAACAAACAAAAACAAAAACAAGCAAGAAGCTAGAGAGATTAACTTGGACTTTTTTCACCCATACGAATCTTATCTTTATCTCCATGAGAATGCTTGGATGTTTGAACTGAAACTTTCTTTTTTAAGGAACACCAAATCATTCATTACGAGTAATTTTTCATATGTACCAACACGCTATGACCATTACCGAAGGAACCAATCTCCTTTTCATATTGGACACTTTTAGGTTTCAATGGAAAGAGGGAATTAATTAATGTAGCAAAAACATGGAAATGGGGGAATATTACACCAAGAAGATACCATTTACCACATAAGTATATAACCATAGCCACGTAAAATGACGTAAATAAAATAGTGTTTACTCTCGGTTTCGTTGGCGAAGTTCGAAACCACACCGAGATCTCACACAACTAACGAATCATGGTCAACGCTAACACTATCGAATAATCGACTCTATGTGTTTAAACATGTGATAAATTACAACAACGTGGTAGGTGATGTCAATATATAATATATGCTTTTGAGTCAATTGCATTGCTCCATAAATTTCTAGAAGGTTATATGATATTAGTATCCTAGGTCATATTGCAAGATTTTCCAGTATATATACATAATACATACACACAGAATATTAATAGCAAACTCCTAAATCATAATAACCTTTATCCTTGTCTTGAATCATTGAAATAAAAACTTGAAATGAAAATGAGAGAGGTTTGCAGTTCTATCATTTCCGCGATAGTTTTGAAATTACTCTGTGTTTTCGTCTTCGAGTTTGAAATTGGTAAATACCTTAATCTTTTCCTAGTTGGTACGTACTTTTAACCTCAACCGTTTTATATATAACCAAGTAACCATCCAATTCAATTCTTTTAAGAGATTTTAATTATTTCTTTGCTAAAACAACATATATTTTAAATAAAGTAAATTAAAAAATAAATAAAACTATAAAAAACACATTTACTATCAATATTTTCTTAACAAACCATCAATCTAAATCCTTTCGTGCGTTTCGTTCACTCTTCTCCCTTTCTTCCCCTCTTCACTTTAATAACCCCTCAAGAGATAATAAATTTAAAGGGTAAAACGCCGAGCATACTCAAGCGTTGTGGGGCAACGTTTTGGCCCAAAACGCCGAGGAACACCGCCTCCCTCGGCGTTTTGAGGGTGTTTTGCCTTTGAAACCCCCCCACCCCCCCAACGTTATGGAGAAAACGCTAGTTGAAGGAATCGGTGGGGCCAAAGGGAGAAACCATCCAATGGGATAGTAGGTGGTGGCGTTTCCCACATTATGACTATGGTTGGTCTAAAATTAATATTTGTTGAATGCGTAGGCTTCTCGCTAGAGGGTCAACATACCCCAGAAAACCGTCTTATGTATGAGTTTTTTTTGTTTTTGTTTTTTTTAATTTTGCTCAAGAACAATGTGAAACGGTACAATTTAGTGTCTAGCAATACTCATAGATATAGCAAGTGTTTAAAAGTATCAGGATTTGTGAAGTAAATACGATATGATACAAGTCATAAATTTACGAACATATACTCCACATATAATTAATGCAACCAATCAACTTAAGTTAAATCCTGATCAACCCGTTTTGACCTTGTTTATATATTTGACCACAATTTATATTTTTATCTTTTTATTTGTTAAATTGCTTTAAACCATTACACCATTCAAAATTGGGGCGTCAAACCCCCCCCCCCCCTTCTCGCCATTCTACTGGTGTTTGTAACCACCCCAGCATCACCATCATTACAATTTACGACTGTTTTTTATTGGTCTAGTCATCACCATCATCTCAGTTAAGTAACCCCCCCCCCCCCCTCTTCTACTACACATGATTCATGGGTTAGTTAAAGCTTATTGCTTACATGGCAGCGACATGACGCTTTAACTAACCAAACCACAACACATAGTATTAAGTATGAGCTATCTCTTTTAGGTTTCGTATTGTTTTCGTGACTTCAATTACGCACTGCCATCTTTAATTTTCTTTTACTAATACTTGTATTTAAGATGTATTGTTCATTTTGTAGTATCAGTAGTTCAACACTATTATTGTTTTTATTTTTATTATCTGTTTACTTAAATTTATTTATTGTGTTGTTACAAGTTTTAGTATTATTAACTAATTTATTAAAAATCAAAGATTTTAAAAGTGGAGGGATAGAAATGCTCGCTTTTCATCCTCCTCTACCGGATATGTTTGTATTTTAGTTTTTCATATAATTTGTTCATATCAACTTGTCTTGTGACAATGAAACCAATAAGATTGTCACATTGATTAAATCAGTTTTAAAAAGAAGTGGTTGTTAACGTAGTTTTTATGACGTTTTTCAGCATACGTCATAAATGGTGGTGATCAGATGAGCAGGGTGTGAACAAAGGTGCTTCATAGTATTTTATTTATGTGGATTAAAAATTTTGATGTTCATTTCAGTAGGTACGTAGGTTTTTGGTAGTTCTGTCTGTTCTACACCGTGTCCACACCATACGTCTACACACGTATGTTTGTATAGTGCATAATACTATAATAAATAATTTAGAGTAAACGGCTATCTTAGCCTTTTTTAGGTCGTATAGTTCATTCGGTCCAAAATGCAAACTTATTGTGATTTAATCCTTGATGTTTGATACTGGTTGCTATTTTGGCTCTTGAGGCCAAAAACGGTAAGTTTCAAACCAAGAAACATAAAAATATAAGCTAAATAACAAAATATAAAAACACCCCGGTCAGTGATTCCATCCCATCATAATCACTACGTCGGTTAAAAAGTTCCGATTGAACCCAAGTCAATTGCCATCATGGTCAATACCCTATCCGTGCGCATATCTCCAACTTATGACCACTTGGTGAAATTCGATACCCTAGTGATCAGACACCAATAACCGATCGAGTCTAGGTCAACACTATCGTATTCGATCTTTTGTGTTTAAATATGCACCAAATTAAATTATGATGACATGATGAGTGATGTCAATAAAATTTTGAGTCAATTGCATTGCTGAATAAATTATAAGAAGCAGCTATGATATTGGTATCCAAAATCATATTCTATAAGATTTTCCAGTATATATAAATACATACATTCATACACTAAAAAGGAAAAAACTACATCAATAGCAATTAGCAAACTCCAAATTCCAAATACAACATATATAAATATACATACAACTTATTAACTATTATCTTTGCTTTGAATCATCCAAATATATAAAAACTTGAAAGAAAAATGAGAGAGGTGTGCTGCTCTATCATTTCGGCGGTAGTGTTCAAAATACTCTTTGTGTTCTTCGTCTTCGAGTTTGGAGTTGGTAAGTACAATAATATTTTCCTAGCTAGTTGATCTATGATTTTTATGTTAATTTGTTCTTATGTGAATATATATGTTTGGGTGCAGTGGGGGCTACACTAGGAGCAATTATAGGAGCAGTGATAGGATGGAATAATAACAAGAGAATGAAAGAAGGCATAATTATAGGGATAGCATCAGGGACAACTTTGTCATATAAGCTCATTAAAGCTATCTTTGATTACTTGCATTATGATGATCATGATGAACTTGTTTTCCTTAAACACCTGGTGAGTCAGTAATATATACCAGTCCAATATGTTAATGTTTGATTATTATCTTATATGAAAAGTTTATTTTTTGTTAAATGATTTGTTGATTTATATCAATTGTACTCGAGGTTAAGCTTATAGCCGAAGATCTGGTGGAAGTACTTTGAGGCGATCAATATAAAATCACGGGATTCAATAAGGTAATAGTTAATAACATCATATCGTATATAGAATCGACCATAATCTTAAGTTATGTCCCTCCTTTGAACATGAATGTTATTTTGATATTTTCACACTTCATTGTTTTGTGCTAACTAATGCATGGAAATACAAGCTGCAGGCTCCTTTCGCGAAGTTTATTCGTTGGTAGATTCGTTCTGTCCCTAAAACACTGTGACTCGTCACACGCAGAAGTTTGCTTTTGCTCGCACAGTTTAATGCAAATGGCTATCATTATTCATTACCAAGATGTTTAATTTGATTTTGTAACATAGTGCTTTTATCATTGTCTAGCATCAAGTTCAAGAGAGTGTTGGGACATAAAATCGGATAAAACGGTGTATCATGTTGTGTGATAATGTCATATGTATATCTTTTAAAGTTTTGTACATGCATACCTTTACTATGTGTCTATGTTCGACAACTTACTTTGTTGAACAACCAAGTCCAACTGGTTGTGAGGGACTTTGAAAGGCTTACTTCCCGCACGCAGCCCACATTACCAAAGTTCGAATCCCCTTACGCTAGTATAGTCTAGGGGTGTTATGTGGGTTGCACTTTCGGGTTCCTCGGGTTTGAGAATTTCACTTTTAGTACTCATGCCTAACCCTAATCTCCCCTAGGTTCTTCAGGTTCGAGTTATTCGGATTCAGATTCTATGACTGAGGTTTAATCGGGGTTTGAGTATTTAACCTAGATACTAAAAAATGTGTATATGCTGAAATTCAAGGAAAAAATATCATCTTCAAATTTTAACTTGCATAAGCAAAAAACAAACCACATAATTCAAAATGCACAATCTTTAAACAAGTGAAATTAAAAACTCTAATAATAAAAAAACTAGTAGGTTGAATTTAATAAATAACCATGTCTATTGAGTAATCGGTGTAATTAAAGTAGATTAGATTAACAATCGATTTGACATTTTGATGGGGTTAGAATGCTGGAATTGGATTGAATATGTTACCAACGATATTATACTCATTAATATAACATAAAACGGAGCATAATTAATATGAATTGCGAATATAATAGTATTTGTTATAGTCAAACGGGGTATTTGGGTTTTCAGGTTTGTTTACCTGAAACAAACTGATAAGTACTCGGTACTTGACTAAAATTAGTATGGGTAGGGTTCGGGTTTCATGAGTATGAACACTTTCGGAGTTCATGTTCGGGTTAATAGTTATTAAGACCAGGTTTCAGGTAACGGATAAAAATGACAACCTTTGTGCTATCCGCATTTCATAGGGTGCACATCAAGTACCATGATTCGAACTTGAGCGCCATCCTTAAAAGAAATCTTAAGCAAAACCCGTGCATCCTGCAACACGTTAGCGGTATTAATTGCTATGCAAAAAATAATTATAAAGTGCATTAATTTAAATGTCATTATGTTTGTTAATTTGTCACGTATTAAATAAGAATTCTGTTGTTTCAAGACTACGACTACGTAATGGTTTGGTGTCGCTGGCTGTTTGGTTCTCATGGTTATTTTGGTGTGATTAATATTTATTTAATAAATAATGTACACTTGTGAAAACCCTATAGACCTATGGTTTTGAATTCTTCATTTACTTTGTCAACGCTTCAATGAAATACTATTATAACAATTATCTATTTAAGTTATCATATATATTTGTCAACAATTGAATAAAAATATTTTAACTATTATTCGGTTTATACCCGAAACTTGTCATGGTTATGATTAAACAAGTGAGTATTACTCGGTTTTTAAGCGAAACTTGGGTTCAAACCAAGATTTGTTCTAACCCTTCCAAATAACCACATAATAAATACAAAGAAAACTCATATCTAAAATGTTTCATGCAATATGGTTGCTTAAAAGTTGATTAAGGCACTTAAATGAGTGTTCGGTTTTGGTTCGGTCATTGACTCGATATGAGATGGTCACCACATGTCAAAAACCATTTAATTACAAATAAAGTAAAGTTTACATATCCAAACTTAAATAGAAAGGTTAAACGAGTAAACTTCTCGAAAACGACCTAAAGAGCCTAAAATGCATAAATATGTGTATGAATATCCATCATCATCATCATCATCATCATCATCATCGTACTCAGTATATCCCACCAATAGCAAAGCTATAGTAGGGTCTGAGGAGGGTAAGATGTAGACAGCCTTACCTCTACCCCATAGGGATAGAGAGACTGCTTCCGGAGAGACCCTCGGCTCGATAGTAGTTTTGCATCAAGCATTGGACATAAGACACATAACACTCAACCATCGGGACACCGACCGATTGGTGCATGTACCCTTGTCTTTCGGCTATCAACGCCACCACATGATGCCTGATTAACCTTCCGCCACTTTTAACGTTATTTTCACGATATTGGTAAAATAACGTCAAAATTAGTGCAATTTCGCTTTTGCCCACCCGAGAGTTCACACATATATACATTATATGCGTGCACCGCAAGCAGGGCGTATGTGTATGAATGTCCAAAAACCTTAAATAAAGATGAAAAAAAATGGTTTTATTAAGATAAAATAACTTAGACCAACTGGAAATATCAAAAACATATACCCGAAATGGATTGAAATGCAAGATTCGGTTTAGTTGACTTTTAAAGTCAAACTTAGCAAAACTAGTTAATAGTTATAACAACTTGCAAGTTCAAACAATTTAGGAGAAGGAGAAGATGAGCAACTGAAATGGTTGAGATTGAAGGGGTATTTATGGGGAAGGATTAGGGTTTGAGGCAAGGGTGTATGAACTTTTCCGATGGATAAACCGATGCACCTTAGATTCTTTTATTTAAATGATTTTTGTATTAAATAAATTACAACCGGAGCTAAAAACATGTTTAGACGGTTCTAGAATAATTATGGGTTGAATCTTGGTTGGTTTGAAGGGTTAAAACACGAATTAACACTTTAAACAAACGGAAAGCGAACAATAAACAAAATTGCTGCTTGTCGTGCTACCCGGCCAGCCTAGGGGGGCCCTTCGTGCTACGCGACTGGTGGGATTCGGCATACTTCCATTTTTTGACAAAAATTAGGTCGCATAACGTTACTTAGGGGAACCAACTTAGGGGGACCACATGAAATTATGCATTGTTAACAGAGAAGGTTGACCATAATTTTTTTTAATGACAATTATAATTGATTTGGAAACAAAGAAGGTTACCGCTGATTTGAAATTGATTGTGCCATAGCGTGTATGAAATTTGTGATTAGTATGGAATATTTCAAAAATTGAATGTGATTGTGAATATTGAATGAAAACTACTTTCACTTTGGGTTATGCCAAAAGTCAACCCTATTATTTATGGAATATTAATATGAACTATAATATGGATTATCTCACATTTGAATGTAATTCATGAATAAGTCAACATGATAATATCTGGGCTGGTTCAGTTTCGATGGATGTAAAATTATCTATATCAATATCTGACCCGTTGTTATTGGTTTTCAAAAAGCTAAAAACCGACTCATTGGTTTTTAGTTAGGTTCGGTTATATTAGTCTGGTTTTATCAGTTAAAGCAGTTATAGGTCGGTTAATTCGGTTCTATGCACACCCCTAAGTGAAGGGTGGAAAAACAAACATCATACAGAAATCCTTTTTTTTCTTTTAAAAAAATCAACGGAAGGACAAACGAGAGAAAAAGTAAACAAAATGTCAATCTCATCCGTCGTGTGTTTTACTCGTCAGGAATCTTGTGGTTGTAGACGGAGATGTGGACGCCACATCAGCTCACCTCTTTCACATCAATATAGGTATATAGTTTTAGTAACTTTTAATGACTCTATGCGAAAGTTTGATGTTTCGGAAGAAAGTGAAGGTTTTCTTATAAAACTTTGAAATGTTATATGACGTTGATCTTGACGATTTATGAAGGTCCAACATTGCTAGTGCTCTGAGTAAAAATGAGTTAGGGTATCTTTGGTACAACCGAGTCATCATATATGTCACGTCACATTGGAATAAATATCTTGAAATAGTATTTCGAAGTTAGAAATAAATGGGAATCTCATAATTAATTCCCGTGTGATTATAATATTCAACTATGACCAATATACATTTGTGAAGTTTCTAACGTTTTTCTTCATACTTTCCAGTCAAGGCATCCCTTATTTTCTTCAACTATATAAAAAACTCAAATTCCATTTTAACTATTCATTTCTCAAAATCATCATGCACAAGTTTATGTCTTTCATCAAACTTAGTATGCTTTCTTCTTCATTTTTTAAATATTTATACCATTATGGTGATCGGATGAGACAGCTTTTCACCTCCATACTCTCTCAAGTTTTCTTCTACGTACTCCTCCTCATCTTCCTCTTCTACTCTGGTATAGGTCTGTATATATAATATCCATAACAATATAATACAAATACACACACATGATGGTGACATATGTACACACATACAAACCTACACACGTTGACACACACACACATACATACATACATACATCTGTAAAGAAATGCGTACGCACATGATACATGCATTATTACACAATAAATACATACATGCACAATTCACATACATACACATAGTAAGGCAGAGAAAAAACCGATAATAGAACACAAATAACCAAGAAAACCAATATGAGCAAATAATCAACGGTTTGATCATATTTTATTTTTTCTATTGGACCGCACTTGACATGAAACGAACTTGTTTTTATGTTTGTTATTGAATATAAGATCCAAATTCATTAATTCAAAGTTTCAAACTATAAAATTTATTTATTAATAGGTAGTTTTTATAAATTAATTGAGCTCAAAGTTTAACGCCTAAATTCAACATTTTAGGTCTATTAATTTTCAAATCCAAACATTTCAGGCTAAATATATAAAATGAACAGCAAAGAACCGAATTTTATTGATTTTGGTTCGGTTTGAGCCCAACACAAACATGTGGACATACATTCAAATACACTATATATATCGTTATGGTTTTACCTTTTTAACGCACTGCATATGTGGATGTAGCTGGGGCTGCTATTGGAGCTTTGATAGGCTTCAAGCTGAACAAAATGTATTTCTTACAAACACTTAAGCATGCAGCATTAGGGATGGTTGTGTCACATAAAATCATCAGGGTTACCTTCGATCATTTCTGGCATTCTGACCATGCTAATTGGCGCGGTTACTTCCTTCGCTTGGTAACTATTTAAATCATGCATGAACTTTGTCTTTATTTATATTTTTTAAACATTTTTTTAACTTAAGCTTTAGAAAAAGATGATGATGATGATGATGATGATGATGATATACATTGTTGCATATTGATATTATATCAAATGATTTGAAATCCAAACCTCTACGTGACCAGGATAATATCTTCCTAACTACCAAGGTAAGTAATCTACTCTAATCTAACCATACTATTAAAAAAAGACTTATTGTCCATATGTCATTCACCGATGCTAAGTGTACAAGTTTTCTATTCAACAAATTCCATTTCATTATCTATTTTGGTTTAACTAAATAGTTAAAATGGAAAATACATTATTGATGGGAATCGAACTCACTAACTACCTTGCTATTAATTAAGATGGTTGTGGCTTATCAACTCAACTAAGATAATTTGTTAGTAACGTTATCCTTTCCTTAATATGTATAGATTTACAACCTTTATTTTGGTTTCTTTTAAAATACAAATACAATTTATTGTTATAAATGTATGTATTTTAGGAAATATGAAATTACATACCCATTTATATTCATTATGTAATTCATATATTTATATTTGATGTTTTCCATATTTTTTACCCATGTTTTACACGGGACACTAACCTAGTAACCGATATAACCGATATAGACATTTAAGGCATACATTCTATAATTGTCCATTAATCTGTTAGTTAACTTTAAACTCATATATGTGGGGTGTGCTGATTGCCTTTAGTTTTTATTCCTTAACTAGGTTGAAAACCGTGTATTTCACGTAGGGATGAACTTTTTTTCTAAATACCCGTATCTGTACCTGTTCAGTACCCGTACTTGTACCCGTACCCGTACTTGTACCTGTATGTATCTATTGGGTACGGGTATGAGTACACACATTTATTAATTATAGGTACGGGTACAGGTACGGGTATTATGGGTACTGGTACCCGTTTAGAATATGTAGGGGCTTTTATTAGGTTTCCAACGTTTATGAATTAACTTTTAAGCGAGATTTTCAAAACATAATATATATTAATTGAATAAGTTAATTCTCAATTTATATGTGTATTCATAAATTGTGTATTCGTATATTTTTATTTCATTAAAACGTATATGTGTAATTGTGTATATAATTAAATAAGGGTTGAGTTATAATAAGAAGATTAGTTTTCCTAGGAAGGATAGGAAATAATCTTGTTCATTCATTTGAGAATTGAATGGTTGAGATTAGATTAAAGATATCATCAAGTGTAAAACAAGGGTAAGGGCATAATAGGGATAACACATTTGTTGATTTTCTCTCTCCACATGCAATGCACATGTCAAATTCCCCTATCATTTTAAAACGTCCATAACTTTTTATACGACATTTTTTTTCAAAACAATTTCACCATAAAAACGATTTTTTTTATCTTTTATATGAGTACCATATTGCTTTATAAAAATAAAAAAAATCGTGGGTTTTTACAAGGTGTGTTTTGTCATAATTGTGTTTTACAAAATTGTGTTATACAAGTGTGTTTTATTTTTCATAGTGTTTTTTGCATTGTGTTTTTTACATTGTGTTTTTATTTTCATAATGTTTTTTCCATTGTGTTTTTTACATTGTGTCTTTTACATTGTGTTTTTCATAGGAAAAGGGAATGGATTTTATATTATAGTTGATTTGTTTCCTTTTTAGTTTTGGTTGCGGTATTACGGTTTTGGTATTATAGATAATTAATTATTGGTATAGTACCGTTACCTAGTTTAGTGGAGATTTTTAAAAAAAAAAACAAAGAGGTACCAAAGCGAGTACCGTACCCAAAGTACCTATACTCGTACTTGTACCTGTACCTTATAATTTGGGTACGGGTGTGGGTACCAAGATTTACTGATTTTAAGTTCGAGTACATGTACGGGTATAGGTACGGGTACGGTCCCGATCTCATCCCTAATTTCACGTATTAAATAATAAAGGAAAATGTATATATCAAATGGTTAGTAATTTATGAAATTTAGGCTTGGTAACTATAAAGCAATAATTGAGATAATATATGGTTGAAAAGGGTCAATGGGATGGAGATTAACTCTCTTTTTTAACCCAATTTTGTTCCAACTGAAATCTACCTTTGCAAATTGTAAATGTATATATTACAATGAGGTGAAAGGTAAAATAAAATAAATATGGGAAATAGCAAGTTGGATTGAACACTTTGCATTGGGAAAAGCTCATTAAGCTTCCAAAGATTAAAATTTGCTTTGCTTTTATTAAAGACAGAATTACAAATTTTGTCCTTTAAAATAAGACGAATTACGGTTCGTGTCCTTTTTTTAGTTTTCTTGCAGGCGGTGTACTTTAAACTTTTTTTTCTACACGTTATGTCCTTTACGCTAACTGGGTTAGAAAAACGCAGTTAAATGCCCTCACGTGAGGCACATGTGAGGGCATTTTTGTCTTTTCGTCTACCCTGCAACTTCTTCTTCCTCTTTCTTCTTCATTTTTGTTCTTGCATATATTGTTCTGTGTAGATCTTGCTGCATTGATACCACATGCCACACCCCATCGCCGGCCCCCTTTTTCTCACTTCACGGCTCCACCACCGTCGCCCCTTCCAATTCCAGCCACACATCCGAGGATTTCGCATACAAGCTTCGCACATGGGATGCGAAATCCCTAGTTTCGCATGGGATGCGAAATACCCAGTTTTGCATGGGGTTTCGCTTGGGAGTTTCGCTTCCCGATGATTCGCGTGCCGGGATTCGCGCGAAATGGGTTTCCAAATATGGCTCGATAGGTTCATGTGGGGTTTGGATCTGGGTTCTTAATGGTTCGGTCTTGCGGGTTAAATAGCCAGCCGACGGGTTCGGATACGAGATTCACCATCCCATTTATGGTTCACATGGTTTAGATCTTGTTTAGTGGGTCGCACCTCGGGTTTCGTGACTGACCACTGTTCACCGGAAACGGGTTTCCAACTCGCCGGAATTTCCAACTAGCCTTAAGATTGTCATCCATTCCATCTGTCCGACCTGCTTTCTCTCTCCCTCCATGTGCGATGTGATGTGTCCCTCTTTGTTCTCCACCGTAGGCAGTCATTGCCAACTGTTGCCGGGTTTGATTTTGGAACCCTAGTTGGCGGTGGTGTGGCACGGGGGATGGACTTCTAGGCGACGGTGGGTGTTGAAGGTATGTTTTTATCCATTCCTTTCTACCAGTGCCACTTTAAGGGGAACAAGATTTCCCGATGACGGTGGCGGCGATTTTGTGCGTCGGTGGGACTGGTAGTCCGGTAGGCTTGGCCCCAACTGTGCTGGGTTTGATTTTGAAACCCTAGGTGGCGGTTGTGGTGGTCTGATAGGATGTTGTGGCAGTTTCAGAATCGACAATTTCAAGAAGCTAGAGGTATGAATTCTAGAACCCTAATTTTGATCTAAAACGGAATTGAGATATGCAAAAATGAAGAAGAAAAAAGGAAGAAGAAGTTGCAGGGTAGACGAAAAGACAAAAATGCCCTCACATGCGTCTCACGTGAGGGCATTTAACTGACTTTTTCTAACCCAGTTAGCGTAAAGGACAAAACTTGTAGGAAAAAAAGTTTAAAGTACACCGCCTGCAAGGAAACTAAGAAAAGGACACGAACCGTAATTCGTCTTATTTTAAAGGACAAAATTTGTAATTCTGTTTTTATTAAAAATAAACTAACTTTGAAAGGGTATCGAGGCTAGGGCAATCAATTGGGCATCTGTCTAAAATACGATAAGACATGTTAATCGAAAAAGTGTGGTGTGTGATTTTTTTACTCTTTTAAATAACTGAAATTAGTAAGTCCGGCTCAATCATTCCTCCTCACTGGTACATGAAATTTAAAACCTGATTTATAATCATGGCATATAAAATAGTTAAACGAGTCGTATTCATGTTTGATACTTGTGTTAAGAGCGTCGTTTCTTACTTACAGTTGCAGGTTGTGAAAAGCTCATTAATCTTCTAACGATTAAAATATCAAAACACAACATCTTTGACACTAGTGGAAACAAAACATGTTGCTCAGTTTGCCTTCAGGTTCGGTGCATGGATTATAATATGTCGTTCAATGATAAATATGAATGCAACGTCTTTAATTTTAGCGATATATTATTTGGTTAAATGCATTTTATTGGATTCAAACAGGACTTTGAGATTGGGAATTTAGCTGGAATATTTCCTAAGTGTGGGCACAAGTTTCATCCAGGATGCATATCCCAGTGGCTTCTTACCAACAATTCATGCCCACTATGTAGAAACCACATAACCAGTACACATAAACATTAATTCATTCTATAAATTTGTATCATGGCTCAGAAAAATTGAATACACAGAAACATTATTATGTTCATTCTATAAAATTTGTTTTTAATTTGAGGATGCACTTAAATATGGACAGTGCCGAACCCCATTATTATTTTCTTACGATCCCATCTTTTTTCGGTGTTCAAATTTCTCGCAACCAAACATTAGAATTTTTGAAGTATAGGATATCAATCTATCATGATTAAAAAGTATAGTATAAAAACACACAAAAAATTACGAGGCCATTAGAACTTTTAAAAGTGAAACTAATTTTTATCTTTCAATTTTTTATTCAACTATTCATTCTAACAATTTTATTCTTTTAGTTTTATCTAACCATCCTTCAATAGTTAAACTGAATATATAAGCCCAAGTTAATTAATTGGGAACGAGAGAGAAAAAAAAACAAAAACAATTATAAGAAAATTCTCATTTGAGTTGGAGTAGTTATTTGTTTAAATTGTAGCACTAAGTATTACTCATAATCATAAATGAACATATAACGGGTCAACCTGTAACTCATTTGGAACATGACACAATTTACGTGGGTCCAACACGACATAAATAAATATATGGGCAATGTAGAGTTGAGGAGTTCACCGATCAACTTGAAACTCATCAACCCGTCAATTTGACCATGACTAGAACTCCTAGTTACCTTACGGTTCAAAAAGGAAAAATAAATTACTTGGTAAAAACATTTTGTACAACAAAAGCATGAGGTATTATTATTATTATTATTATTATTATTATTATATGATATAAAGTACAATAATGTTTTACTTTATTTTGGAGTAGACATTGGTCATAGGTTGTCCTGGCGGATTCCATCAACTTGTTTTCAAAGTGGAGATGGAGGGTGCAGCATGTTCCAAACATTGTTTTTCTGTCTAATCAATTGAGATGTTTGTGTTTTTTTGGAATGAAGAGTATGATTCAAGAACCCATCATATCCTACTGGAATTTAAAAAAGTGTTGTAGTATGATAAGATTTTCAAAACTAAATTAAATTGGATTGATACTTGAATAAATAGGAGTCAAATGGTTTAGAATATCCAAAAATAATTCCATTATTTCGATATTAGGGGTTCTTTGATGGTGCCGAGCCATAAGAGGTAGCTTTTGAATCAATTAGTGTGTTTTAAAAAACTTAATAATTAAGAGACTCTGTTAACCATTAAATGTGTCCTTTAAGTGAATTAAATACGCTCCACTGCTAACCGATTATGATGTAGTCTCTTGATTATATATTATATGGTCAGAGAAGAGCCATGAAATTAAATCTTAGCCGTGTAAAAGCACTTGAATGGAAGTTTCTGGAGCAATTTAGGGGCGGTTCCATCTTCTCCGTTTTTCCTCCCCACTCCGTGAAGAGTTCCTACTTTTTATATACTTCCCTGTACACTAATCGATGCTCCCATCAATCATCATCAACACTTGTATTCTCTTGATCTAATTCCATTGTGTGTGCAATCCGAGCCACAACCACCTCGGATAACGTTTGGCATCCGTCCACCGCCACTGTCTGGCTTGGTATGCTGTTAATTTCCTTTTGATTGTATCAAATTACTCGATCCTGATATAGTGTTGATCATGCTTGGGTTTACACAATCATCACTCATGGAATTGTAACTCTATAATCGTTCATCATCCAATTTAAAGGTACGAGCATCTTGCTTATTTTCACTTTTTTGTGCTCAAACATAGTGATTATTTATTTATTGTTATTATTATTGGTTAGGTGGACAGTTCTCATATATATTGAGAGTGCTTCTTCACATATTGGTATCATTCAGACTTCTTTTTAACATGCAATTCTGAGATGATAATTGAATTAGAGCTAGCAAATTGCTTATGATATTTACAATTTACTTTGATTCTCTAACAAACAGTAGTTCAGATATATGATATGGATACATATGTTGATAATTTTTTTTATTTTATCAAACAGTTTTCGTAGATTAATGATTATGGCGGGGGTCGATTTTTGTTTTGTTTTTTTTTTTGCTAATTCAATTGTCTTTCATCATAAAGTTGTAAACTTTAATTTACTTCATTTATTCTTGAATCTTGATCAATGTTTCATCCCAGTTACAACCACCATCAAATTAAAGTTATCTTGTCTATGATTAATGTAGGGGAATATGTCTAGGGTGAAGGAGCACATGTGGTACAATGCATTCGTTTTAATTGTAAACCTATCATATATGACTTGAAAGAATATCATTGCATGTCTAGAGTGGACAAGATACAACCCAATCGGTATATCTTTTTTGCACAAGATACAACCCAATTTCAAGAATTAATGAACTCTTATAGACTGATGCAATATTTGGTTTGGCTGTTGATGTCATTGATCCTAGTTATAACAATTGATTTGTTTTGGCTTCTCTTAGCAGAGATAAGATTAACCTTAATGAGATTTCACATGAATCTGTAATGGGCCTTATCAAAAAGGTGATGGATACAAGATATGTTCTTGAGGTATAAATTACAGTATATTTGTACAATTTTTTTTATTTTATCTTATGTTTATGATTCTAAGGGTGGTTAAATTGATGTGGCAAGATAATCTTATAAAAATCCTTTCTTATACAAGATGTGGCTGCAATCGGTGTCAATCTCGAAATAGAACGTGTAATTGAAGAAAACCAAAAAGAAACTAGGTAAAAAAAACATGAGTCAAATTGTATAGAGTACAAACCTGTGTGTAACTTCTGAGGTATAATTGGTATCATCATGAATTAATTTATCATTTTCAGAACTCTTTATTGCTATAACTTGCTTATCTTTCATGATATTTTGCAGAAGTCTTAAAGAAGATTGCTAATATCTGTGCATGCTAAAGGAGGATAAATGTTGAAGAAACACTAAGTGAACCCACAGGCAGATTATAGATAATCTGGGGGTTAAGTAATGTTTCCCACGAGGATGAGGTCTAGCAGAGAGTTGTTCTTCAATAGACCTGCAAAACAGACACCGTAAGCTCGTCACTGAGAAGGGGGGGGGGGGGGGGGGTTCCTCCTTGTGACCACCCTCCGGCGTGAGAATCAGACTAGATTGCTCTGAATATAAGTGTATATTAAGAGATTGCTAGATAAGATTGAGATATCAGATGATGTCCTTACCATTCCAAGGTGTTGGAGTATTTATAGCCGAAGGTAGGTTTCCAAGCAGGTACAGCCGGCTGAATAGTATTCCTGTTCTACCAACAGTGGACGTACGCACAGGCCATGCTGGTTGGTGGATAGGTTACGGCCAACAGTAATAAGGTCGGCTGTATACTGTTCCTTTACTGCCGGCTACGCACTGTTCCACCAACTGTAGGCTGCGCACGTCCCCTCGTAAGGGTTGGTGAGTAGGCAGCGGCTAATAGTGACAAAACAGTACTAGAGGGTGCTCCTCCTCGTATTGTTGTCGGTGAGCTGTCACCATGTGATTAGTTCACGGGCTGCTCTGGTCAAATTGTCTGTTCCGCCCATACCTTAGTAGGTATAGTACGAAAGACCTTCCAGAAGCATACGGACTGGCTCATTTAGGCGGGAGTATTCCCGCCTTGCTCATTCCTTCATGTGACTACTGAAGTAACGAATGCCTTGTGCGTGTAGCCTTGCTGTTAGTGCGGGTAGCCTTCCCTGATGGCTTGTATCCGCAACTGCGGGAACAGGCGGGGTACTTCACCATTGGGAGGCTTTCCCTGCGGGTACAGCTGGCGTACTGCGCGTAAGGTTCTTTGAGCATGGTGGGTCCTGCTGGAGCAGTTGGTCATTGCGCAGACGTCCCTGTTCAAGGTGAGTCTTGCGGGTCCAACTGGGCTCTGCTGGGACCTACCTCTTCAAGTCCCCCCAGTCCAATGTTCTTCTCATGAATTATTAATAAGTGAGGTGAACTTTTGGACTTAGCAAGGGGTTTTGAGAAGGGTTTAGTTTTTCGGTTTTCCGTGGTGATTCATCCCGCGGTTTTCCTGATGTCACGCAGAAATTCCCGACTTTTCTGCTTGATCTTT
This sequence comes from Bidens hawaiensis, assembly GCF_021521415.1. NCBI lineage: Eukaryota > Viridiplantae > Streptophyta > Magnoliopsida > Asterales > Asteraceae > Bidens > Bidens hawaiensis. The sequence goes on along the minus strand of NW_027491796.1, from coordinate 480,213 downwards.
GGGTGTGAAGCGGGTAGGTTTGTAACCTCCTCGCACGTCAGGAGCGTTGAGTCCTACTTGTGTGGATTCTCCGTGGGGTTTTGGTAGCTTTCAACATACTGATCAATTATGCTAAAACCACCAATCCCATCATGGAGTTTCGAACAATATAGTTCTCGACGTTCCCGTCATGCGGGGATGTTATTCCCGTTCCCGCCAGCATGGCCCATTAGATCCTTCTTGGCTTGAATTCCCTGCAGAGTGCTAAGTATGTGAAGGGTTTTGCCTTGACACTGTACCCACACTTGTCTTACGGTTACTTTACTTCCAAGGTATTCCTGGCGTCAATTCCCTGCGGGTGCTAAGTATGTGAAGGGTTTTGCCTTAACACTGTACCCGCATCCGTCTTACGGATACTTGGTTGCCGAGGAATTCTTGGCTTCAATTCCTTGCAGGTGCTAAGTTTGTGAAGGGTTTTGCATTGACACTGTACCCGCACATGTCTTACAGTTACTTGGTTGCCAAGGTAAGGGGTATTTTCCCGCTTACTTTTGAATCTTTTTGAATTTTGAATTTTGAAATTCGAAGAGTTGGTGGAAAGAAGAACAGTCCAAAACTCTGAAACGTCGTGCGACGGTTTCTTCTGACTGTGTCAGGACGTGCAGGAAGTTATGGTGACGTGACAGTACATGGTCATTCCAGACGCTTTTTCAGGCGCGTGGGCGCGATTTTTCGGGCGCGTGGCCGCGAAATTAATGGTATGCGTCCTGTCAACAGCTGTTGCCAGCTTGCTTTTTGCCACGTGTCATAGTTTCATTGCACCTTCGTTTTCTCTCTCTTCCGCATTAATTTCATCGCATTAATTGCGATTAGTATATAAAGGGGGAGAGGGTTCTTTGTAATCCACACTTTCACTCTTCTCTTCATCTTCTTTGCGATTTCCGGCGAATACTCACCTTTTCAGGCAAGCATTCTCCCGAAATCGTTTTCTCCTTTCCTTCACAAGATGTCGTCTCGTGATGTTGAATCCACAGCCGATGACAAGAGTACTGCTGGCGAGTGCCAGTGTGCTCTGCCTGGCGATCTGTACCGGTATGTCGTCAGGAAGTTCATGCTCGAGTCTCTCGAGCCTGAGTTTCCTGAACCCCATCATACTGTGTACGATGCCCCCAGAGGCAAGATCGGGGTTTATGCAGCATTCTTTGTTTATGGGAATCTTAGGTTCCCATTGACAAAGTTTGTTTACCGTGTCCTTGAGAGGCACGGTGTTCATTTGACCGAGTTGCACCCCATGGCGATCGCTAAGATTCGCCACTTTGAGTGGGTGTGCCGGATACTGGGCATTGAGCCCTATGTTGACCGCCTGATGACCTTCTACACTTGGAGGTGCATCCAGGGGTGGTACACGTTGACAACCCGGATTAAGGGTTTAAAGATCTGCGCGACCGAGCGCAGTCTTCGCTCGTGGAAGCGGGAGTTCTTTTTCATATCTGCTCGCGCCATCCCCATTGCCATGAAATTCAGGAACGGGCAAGCACTTCCCAGCCTTCACGCCTCCAGCTACCAGGAGGCGGAATGGTTTGCGAAGATATCTCGGGTCCAATCTCCGGTTTACCGGTTTGCGGAGTCCGGGATGGTGATGCTGGGGATGAGCCGGGTGTGGAAGGAGGCTGATGCGCGCAAGATTCCGATCGTCCTCGAATACGGTTCGAACTCTGTTCCTTACGGTATGCCTTTTTCCCTTTTGTTGATTTTGAATTTCTTCTAACTTCTTTCTTGTTTATTTCAGAGGGGAACGACTTGCAGTCGCTCCTGAACCCGCGGGAGGCTGACGGTCCCGCACGGATGGGTACTCGCGCTCTAGATGAGAACGAGTTGCCCATCCTAGATCAAACGGCGGATCGGTTCGTGGAGGTCTATCCGCTAGGCCATGAGATCCTTAGCGCCCGTAGGCCAGGTAAGGCGCTCTTCGACCCTCGACCCCTCAATGTTGAAACCTCTGCTGGAATTCCTCTAATCGTATGTTCTGATGAGGAATCCGCAGATGGTCCTCCGTTGGTGCGGAAGAAGAAGTCTGCCGGCGGGAAGGGGAAGGAGAAGGCCTCCACTGCCGATCCAGCGCCTCGGTCTGATTCGGAGACCGAGAGCGAAGAGGTGGCGGGGAATCCCGGTGGTGATAAGACCACAGCTCCGGAGGTTGCGACTGTCACCTCCGGAGAGCCAAAGAAGACGACGGTGACCGGCGCAAAGAGGCCGGCTCCATCGGGTCCGTCCCCGCCTCTCCGTACCTTTAGGCTCAAGAAAACCCGTAAGTACAGCTTTCCTTTAGCTTTTATCTTCATGGCTTAATCTGTTAACACTTTTCTTCTTTACGCAGGCGTGGATGTTGGCGCATTCCAGGGTGAAGCGCCGAGTAGTACCTCTCCGCCAATGACGGTAGGCTTGGTCAGCCTACCTGAGGCGTCGACCCAGGCGCCTGCGCCTGCTTCCGCTGGTTCAGTTGCTCACTCCTTTGAGCTGACTGTTCCAGCCGAGATGACGTCACCGCCGGCTGTGAGTGCGATTTTTACAGCATCCTTCACCGAGCCGGCGGTTACTATTGCTGCGGATTCCGCGGCAGCGACCGCGACGGCGACCACGGCGGCTGCTACCATGCCCCCGCCATCGGCAACGACGGCCGGTCCATCAGGTACGCATGGGGCTTCCCGCCAATCTTTGCCACCTTCCCATCTGCCTGACCTCTTGGATGGATTTCCTTTGGGTTCAGGTGATGGGTTCGGCGGCTATCGGCCTGTTATTGACCCTACAGGTGCGTAGGGTTCTTCTGGCCCATTTTATATATATATATATATTATCATCTTTTCCTAACTGCTTTGTGTTTTTTGCAGTGTCGGATTCCAATGAAGTGTATGTTCCACGATGGAACATTCGCCGAGGAACAACCCTTCGCACCCCTGTGGAGTGCGTGGAATGGGCTCGTCACCCTGCTCCCAGTGGTGCGTTGGGGGAAGCCATGGCTAGCTACCAGGAGGGTAGGCTAACCAATGAGCTTCGGGTTCTCCTGGCCCGGATGCAGCCGCGCGTCGAGCTGCTTTGTCGTGAAAACGACAAGTTAAAAGCAGCTCGCCTCAAGGAAGTAGCTCAGGCGCGGGCTGTTCGGGAGGAGAACCAAAAACTTGCCGCAGTGGCTGCGGAGAAGGAGAAGGCCTTCAAGGCCCTCGAGGTTGAAGTTCAGGCTCGACTCGAGGCCCGTTCCAAGGCTGCCCAAGCTGTTAATGAACAGCTTCGGCTGGCTAAGGAAACTGCGAGGAACGCAACCGAGAGGGCCACCAAGGCTGAAGCTGTTGCTGAGCCTCTGCGCGTGGAGAATGAAGAACTTAAAGCCAAATTAGAGGCTCTCCAGCAGGCTCATGATGCCTTGGCGATGGAAGACGCCAAAAAGCTCCAGGAGATCTTGGACCAGAAGGGGGTGCTTGACCATACTGAGCGGAAGCTAAAGGGCGTCGAAGAGGCTGCGGCTAAAGAAGTGTTGCTTGCCAACCTTAACAAGAGTGAAGCCGAACGCGCCCGTAACGAAGCTCAAGCTGCCCTCCAAGAAGCTCTGGTTGCCAAGGAATGGCTTCTTCGAGAAGCGTTGTCTCAGGTAAGCTTTCATGTCTTTACGCTCTTCTTTGTAAATAGAAAAGGTGTTGACACTTGTATATTTTCTTTTGTAGGTTGTGCATCGGGTCTTCTCAGAGACATCTTACGACGATGCTATGAGCGCAGCCCTCAACGCTTCTCACGAGGATGGGGAACGGGCCGGCTTCCTGCTTGGTCTAGGGTTCGTTGAGAAAGGCGTCCCGCCTTCCAACTTCCCTTTGTATAATGTGGATACTGAAGCTATTTACGACCAAGCAGTGAACCAGTATGCTGCCTTCCCGCATCCGGTGGTGGAGAAGGTGAATGAAGTTGCTGCTGCTGATGATGGGCTAGCTATCCTTAAGGCTTTCCTTGAACTGCCACGCTCTACTGACGGCGCTGGTCCAAGTGGAAGTGGCCCTGAAGCCTGATCCTGAAGATCCCTTCCCGCTGCTAGGACAGATTTAGTTTGTATAGATTTACTCTTGTAGGCGGGTAGTTACCAGGCCATTCTTGTAACGAATATTTATGAAATATAAATCTTTGTGCGGCTAAGACCGCTTCTTTCATTGGATTCCTTGCTTTATAAACGTTATATGACTTGCATACTTTAGTTTAAATTAGCAATTTTCCAAGTGTTTAGAATAAGTTAACCTTTGAACGTGGTAGATAGGTGTGAAGTTTTGCTTCCTCTTCCGTGATTGTGCGGGTAGGACCGTCACTTGCACGTAGTAGGATGGCTAAACTTTACCATCTGACCTGCGTGTAGGTTTTCCTCATCTTTTGAGGATAAGTTAACCTTTGAACGTGGTAGATAATAGGTGTGAAGTTTTGCTTCCTCTTTCGTGATTGTGCGGGTAGGACCGTCACTTGCACTTAGTAGGATGGCTAAACTTTACCCATATCTGACCTGCGTGTAGGTTTTCCTCATCCTTTTTTAGGATAACCTTTGAACGTGGTAGATGATAGGTTGAAGTTTTGCTTCCTTGTTTGTGATTGTGCGGGTAAGACCGTCACTTACACTTACAAGGATGGCTAAACTTTACTTACATCTGACCTGCGTGTAGGTTTTCCTTATTCTTAGCGTTGTGTTTATGCGGGTTTTGCCGCCTTCCACACGTAACGACTTACTTCTTCCCCATTTATGCGGTGAATACCGGCACCAGTGTGGGAAGTTCATAAGTATAAAGGTAAAGTTAACACATTATGAAAGGAGAATCATTTCCATTAGAAGTGGCTCTAGGCCTTTTCTTTACAAGTTTTGGAATTGATCTACATATAACATTTGCGTAATTGAGCTCCATTCCATGTTCTTGGGATGGGAGTGCCATCGAGCCTTTCGAGCCGGTATGCGCCCTTTCCCAGGACTTCTTTGATAATGTATGGCCCTTCCCAGACCGGGGCCAGCTTTCCTGAGCGTTCTTGGTTCGAAGCCTCGTTGTTACGCAGTATGTAGTCTCCTACATTGAAGTTGCAGAGTTTTACCCGCGTGTTGTAGTACTTTTGCATTTGTCGCTTGTAGTTCTCTTCACGCACTGCGGCTAAGTCTCTGCGTTCCTCGGTCAGCATAAGATCCAACCGTCTTTCCGCATCATTGTCTTCTGGCTGAATTAAGATCCTTGGTGAGGGTAAACCAATTTCGACCGGGACCATGGCTTCCGTGCCATAAGTGAGGCTGAACGGGGTTTCTCCCGTACTGGCCTTCTTCAGCGTTCTGTTTGCCCAAAGGACGTGCGGAAGCTCGTCCACCCAGCCGGATCTGTGTTCCAAGAGTCTTTTCTTGATGCCTTCGACGATGCTCTTGTTTGCTCTTTCCACCTCACCATTACCTTGCGGGTGTGCCACTGAGGTAAAGGTGTGGGTGATTTGAAGTTCTTTCAGCCACTGTTGTAGCTTCTTGTCAGCAAAGTTGGTGCCGTTATCGCTCACCAAATTCTGTGGAAGTCCAAAACGACAAATAATAAATTCCCAAATAAATTTTTTGATATGTTTCGCGGTTGTTTGGGCTAAAGGTTTTGCTTCTATCCACTTGGTGAAGTAGTCGATGGCTACCACTAGGAACTGAACATTTCCTGCTGCTGTAGGAAATGGGCCTGTCACATCGATGGCCCACTTCTGAAATGGCCATGAAGAAGTGACTGGAACAAGTTCATTCTTCGGGCGGTGCGTGTTGGGTGCGTAAAGCTGGCAAGACCTGCATTTTCTGATGTATGCCAGTGCATCCGTATGCATCCCCGGCCAAAAGTATCCCGCGTTGTTTAGCTTGGCTACAACAGCGCGGGGACCTGCGTGTACTCCACAGATGCCTTCGTGTACTTCCCTTAGGAGGTAGTCAGCATCTTGGTTGTCCACGCATCTTAAGAGTGGGCCAAGAAAGTTACGTCTGTAAAGGATGTCATCTATCAGTTGATAATTCAGTGCTTTACAGCGTAGTTTTCTTGCCTGTGTTTTGGATTCTGGTAGTGTACCTGCCGCAAGGTATTTTATTATTGGTGTCATCCACGTTTCCGTGCTGGTTTGGATGACACAAATTTCCTTGTGCGGGACCGATGGTGTCTCGAGGAGTTCAATGCGGATATCCTTTCCTAAGTGGGTGAAGGCTAATGATGCAAGCTTGCTTAACGCATCCGCAGATTTGTTTGTATGACTTTGCAGTCATTGAAATCGCGCATAAGGGATTTTGCTTGTGCGAGGTACAGGGCCATTGTGTCGTTCACGGCCGTGTACGTCCCGTTGATTTGATTGGCTACTAACATGGAATCCACGTGGGCTTCCAAGTTTTTCACTCCCATCTTACGCGCAATTCTCACCCCAGCCAGGAATGCCTCATACTCGGCTTCGTTATTCGTACTTGGAAAATCCAGTCGAATAGCGTAAGTGTATTCTTGGCCCGCTGGGTTGGTTAGCTTTAGCCCTGCGCCTGAACCCTCGTTATTGGCTGCCCCGTCAGTGTAGAGTCGCCAGACATCATTGATGTCTTGTGCTGGAGAGGGTTGAGCCTCTTCGTGGCACTCTTTTTCCCGTGATGCAGGCACTTCTGTAATAAAGTCGGCCAGAACCTGGCCTTTTATGGCTGGTCTTGGCTTATACTTTATCGCGTACTCTCCCAACTCAATTGCCCATTTGGCTAGGCGTCCCGATAACTCGGGTTTGCCTAGAACGTTTGCAAGTTTGAAGTTGGAGAGAATGGTGATTGGGTGACCCTGGAAATATCGTCTTAACCTGCGTGAAGCGTGTATAAGTGCTAAGACTAATTTTTCGAGGGTAGAGTACCGGGTTTCTACGTCTGTTAGGATACGGCTGACATAATAGATTGGCATCTGGATGCCTTTTCGCTCTACTAGCAGGACTGCCCCGGTTGCTCTATCAGTTGCGGAAAGGTATATGATTAACTCCTCTCCCGCTTCTGGTGCTGTGAGTGTTGGGAGTTCGATCAAGCGTGACCGAATCTCCTGAAAAGCTGCTTCCGCTTCTGGTGTCCAGCGGAAGTGCGTTTTCTTCAAACAGTTTCTCAACGTTGACACGAAGGGAAACGACTTATCCGCGTGGTTTGCCAAAAAGCGATTAAGTGCCACTAGTCGTCCATTCAGTGTCTGAGCCTGTTTGATGGTAGTAGGTGATTCCATTTTGATAATGGCTTCGACCTTTTCAGGGTTCGCTCTGAAGCCATCTTTAGTGACGATGACCCCCAAGAACTTCCCTTCTTCCATTCCAAAGGCACACTTGCTCGGGTTGAGCTTCATGTTTATCTTCCTGAGCGTGTTGAAAGTTTCTTCGATGTCTTTCAACATCGCTTCTAGGTCAGGGCTTTTGTTGACCAAGTCATCCATGTAGACTTCCAAGTTCCTCCCAATTTGGGAATGAAACTATTTGTCCATCGTTGGTATGTGGACCCGGCATTCTTAAGTCCGAATGGCATCATTTGATAACAAAATGTGCCATCGGGCGTCCGAAAAGCGGTTTTGTCCTGATCATCAACGGCCATGTGGATTTGATGGTACCCCTTATACGCGTCCAGGAAGCATTTAAGGCGGAATGGTGCCAACGAATCCACCTTAAGATCAATTTCAGGTAACGGATAACAATCTTTGGGGCATGCTTTGTTCAAATCCTTGAAATCTATGCACATGCGCCATTGTTTGTCATTCTTCGGTACCATAACGGGATTTGCAACCCAAGTTTGATATCTACTAACGCGTAAGATGCCTGCGTCAAGGAGTTCCTTGACTTGGGTTCTACACGCGTTAGTTTGTTCTGGCCCCATTACTCTGCGCTTTTGTACGATCGGCGTGACAGCCGGATCGCATTTGAGCTTATGCTCTGCCTTACTCCGGGGTACACCAGTCATGTCAGCTGGTGTCCACGCGAAGATGTCGGCGTTCCTTTGTAATAAGCGCTTAAGTAAGGTGCGTGTGGGATCAACAATTGTTGGGCCAATGGTTACGGCCTGGTCAGGGTACTTGCCGTTGAAGGCCCATCTTTCTGGTTCGGTGATGGTTGGTTTAGCCATCTTTGGTTTGGGTTTAGATGAGACAGATGCGATGCATACCTGGGGAATGTCGGTGATCATCGCTACACCCTCAGCTGTTGGCCATCCCATCATGCCGTGGACTGAGGATACCACGGCGTTGAATCTTGCCATCCCGTCTCTCCCGAAGAGAATGTCGTACGTGTGGTGTGGCTTCCTCATCACGACAAAGTCCACATCTTCGGTGCGGGAGTGTTTTCCATCTGTAAGAGTGACGGGGAAAGATAGGATACCCAGGGGGTGTTTGTGCTGCCATCAAACCCTTCCATCGAGGCGCAGATCGTTTCCAGGCGCTCCTTGTCTTCGTCATCTAGCTTGTCGAAGAACTGCCTGTACATCACCGTTGACGAGGCGCCGTTGTCAGCAAGAGTGCGAGAAGTGATGTAGTGCCCCAGCTGGCTTTTTATGACGATAGGGCCTTCTTTGCTGGGTCCTCCTGGCACTCGCGGGAAGCGCACCTCAGCTTCCTTCCACGCGCATGGTTCTGGCGTTCGCCTTTTTCTTCCTCTGATGTTGCCATGAACCATGTTGATGCTGATGTCAACGGGCTTTCGTCCGTTGCCCCGGTACCGGTTGTCGTTCCGTCCTCCCTTCTTGATTGATGCCACCAGGTGTGCCAATCTTCCATCCTTGGCGAATGCTTCAACAATATCCTTCAAGGATGTACACTCTTCCGTACCATGACCTTTTGTCCCGTGGAAGTCACAGGATTTGCTCTGATCCGCATTAGGTCGGTGCCGGATCACTGGAGCTTTTGGCCACGGTAGCTTTTCAGTGGCAAATATCTCCGTGACGCTTTTGGTGAGTGGCGTCCACCGGTGCTTTTGGCTTGAAGGGTGTGTGTGATTTCTTCCGCCAACAAGAGGGCGAGAGCTGGATGAGGTGTCAAAGTTTACCCTTGACTGCCAGATACCTAGCTTCCTCTTTTTGTTCTGCCGGGCGATCCGGACATTGTTCTCTCTTGTCCTCTGCGTGTAGAGGTGTGTACTCTGGGGGAGGTCCCTTCCCAGTTGCTTCTCCGTCTCGGCAAAGCGCTTGGCCGCCGTCATGATGGCATCCCATGTTGATGGCATGCCATCCTTACCCGTCAATGTGCGGATAAGCTCCGGGTATTCGGCGCCTTGGATGAAAGTGGCGCGAACGAGATCTTCACTTACGTTGCCGAGACTTAGCTTTTTGGAGTTGAAGCGGGTGATGAAGTCTAATAAAGATTCATCCTCCTCTCTAACGCAGTTGAGGATTGTCCACTGTTCCTCGGTGTATTTCCTCTGTTGGCTGAAGTGCTGGCTGAACTTGTTCTGAAAGTCCGCCCAGTCATATATGTGGTGGACCGGTAAACGATCGAACCATGCCCTGGCCGCTCCAACCAGAGTCATCTGGAACATATAACACCACGTGGGTTCCGTCCAGTTACTGACGGTTGCCCCCGCAATGAATCTGTTCAAGTAGTCGTCTGGGTCGGATAGACCATCATAAGTGCCAATGTTAGACATTTGTTTGGCACTTCTCGGGGTGATTGCTTCCGCAATGTCCCTTGCAAACTTTGACTTTCCTGCATTTGTAGCAGTTGGCCTAAAGGTTTTTGAGAAGTCACGCGGGTTTCTCTCCGCATTTGTTGGTTTAAAAGCTTCCCCAAAATTCCTTTTTGGCTGGAAGTCCGTTTCCTTACGCTTCCCTTTCGCCTTATGGCGAGGGTTTGCGTCGGTGTCGGATTCTTCTCTCTCCTCGTCTGAGTACTCGCACTCGCTGTTCATATTGAGCTGTTGGCGAGTACTGCCGAATTCGTCAGCCTGTTGAACTGAACGCAAGCGTTCATCCAATTCAGCTTGGAACTCTCTTTGACGTGCTTCGGCCCACGCCTTCACTTGATCTAGTGTTTGGCGAGGGGCCCTCGTTCGTTTTTCCAACTGGGCATCAGTGAACCCCAGTGGAATATTTACTGCACTTGCCCCGGCTTGGGTAGTCGGGGTAGTGTTCGTAAGATTTGTATAACCGCCGGTGTTCCCCCCAGTTGCTGGGGTTGTGGTTACCGGGGTTTCTTGGTCGGTTACTGGCCTTGGGACCGGAGTAACGTTAACCATTTCTTCAGAAATTTTGAAAAAACTAAAATAGTTCTAGCTTTTATGCACGGATGGCGCCAATGAAGAAACACTAAGTGAACCCACAGGCAGATTATAGATAATCTGGGGGTTAAGTAATGTTTCCCACGAGGATGAGGTCTAGCAGAGAGTTGTTCTTCAATGGACCTGCAAAACAGACACCGTAAGCTCGTCACTGAGAAGGGGGGGGGTTCCTCCTTGTGACCACCCTCCGGCGTGAGAATCAGACTAGATTGCTCTGAATATAAGTGTATATTAAGAGATTGCTAGATAAGATTGAGATATCAGATGATGTCCTTACCATTCCGAGGTGTTGGAGTATTTATAGCCGAAGGTAGGTTTCCAAGCAGGTACAGCCGGCTGAATAGTATTCCTGTTCTACCAACAGTGGACGTACGCACAGGCCATGCTGGTTGGTGGATAGGTTACGGCCAACAGTAATAAGGTCGGCTGTATACTGTTCCTTTACTGCCGGCTACGCACTGTTCCACCAACTGTAGGCTGCGCACGTCCCCTCGTAAGGGTTGGTGAGTTGGCAGCGGCTAATAGTGACAAAACAGTACTAGAGGGTGCTCCTCCTCGTATTGTTGTCGGTGAGCTGTCACCCTGTGATTAGTTCACGGGCTGCTCTGGTCAAATTGTCTGTTCCGCCCATACCTTAGTAGGTATAGTACGAAAGACCTTCCAGAAGCATACGGACTGGCTCATTTAGGCGGGAGTATTCCCGCCTTGCTCATTCCTTCATGTGACTACTGAAGTAACGAATGCCTTGTGCGTGTAGCCTTGCTGTTAGTGCGGGTAGCCTTCCCTGATGGCTTGTATCCGCAACTGCGGGAACAGGCGGGGTACTTCACCATTGGGAGGCTTTCCTTGCGGGTACAGCTGGCGTACTGCGCGTAAGGTTCTTTGAGCATGGTGGGTCCTGCTGGAGCAGTTGGTCATTGCGCAGACGTCCATGTTCAAGGTGAGTCTTGCGGGTCCAACTGGGCTCTGCTGGGACCTACCTCTTCAAATGTATATATTGTTTTTGTATTTCAGATGCAAATATTAATTTTCGTAACATTATTCTCAAGTCAAAACGGACCACTTAAAAAAACAGTTTAGTTTATGTCAAGATGTACCATTAAATTTTTTTTGGTTCGGGTCAAAATAGGCAGGTCAGATTGGGTGCTGGGTCAAAACGGGTTCGTATGAAAACGGGCCACTTTAAAAAGAATCAAATCGGTTCGGGTCACGACAGGCCACTTAAAAAAACCAAATAGGTTCGGGTCAAAATGGGCTATTTAGAAAAATCAAATTGGTTTGGGTCAAATCGAGCCACTTAAAAAGGTTTTTTGGTTAGAAAAAAAAAACAATTTCGTTCGGATCAAAACATGCCCGCTTTGATGACAAATCAATAATGGTAACTTTGCAACATGATGATAAATTGACAGATGTCTCAGTAGTGTGCAGTGTGCACTTATCTATACTACCGTGTATGGTCAAAGACTCAAAGAAAAATGTGTGTCTCCACTTTATCATTGCCATGCACAACTTTGCTCAACAATCTTTTTCGATTCGTTGATTTAGACACCCAACTTTCATGATTTCCAAAGCAAGGTATTCGGATATAGTTTTCCAACTTATTTGCTGATTTTTGTGACTTGAAATCATTTTTAATGTTGCGATGAATATTTTAATAAGTAAATAGTATGACTAATTATTCTTCTTTATTTTGCAGCTGCAAATGGAATACCTTCTATCATGTTAATGCAAGTGAGATATTGTATTGTTTGATAGATCTTTGCATTAGTATTCTTTATTCTTATTAAAAATTTTATGCAATAGTTTTGCCATATGAATAGCTTATTCTTTTTAAGGCGCTCAAGTTGCAGCCTTTATACAATATGTTTTTTTTTCAATAACGTGCTTTTTAATTTACAATGCTGGCCTCTCCTCACAAGAAAAGACCAAGGAAAGAGGGGTAATATGGTAATTTTAGAAGCTTTCATACCATCACGTTATCATTTTTAGTAAACGGGTCAGAATGAGCTAACTTAATAAACGGGTCAGAATGAGCTAACTTAATAAACGGGTCAAACTCATCGTTTGTGGTAAACGAGTCGCGCTCATCATTTTTAGTAAATGAGGCAAAAATATTATTTTCAGTAAATGGATTTAAATTATAATTTTAGTAAGCGGGTCAAATTTTTAGTGAATGGGTCAAAAAATCATTAAATATGACTATTTTTGTCAAAATTTGTTTTTGGAAATGGTTAACCTTGACTGGAATTTTGACTTTTGGTTAGTCATTGCCTAGGTTACAATGGTTTTTGAATTGATCTTTTTTGTGAAGCCATTCTATCATAAATTGTGCAACCCTATATATTAATATGATATGAAGTAATAAGTTCTATTTGCTATTCATGTGAACCCGTACCACCTAGAACGTATTGGTGGAAAACCCTTTGAGACTCTTGATGTGATGCACGGACACGAGCGCGCTGAGCCTATGCAAATAATAAAAAATAAAAAAAAACAAGTGGATCATGGGCTCATAGACACATGCAAACATTCTAAATGTGAAGGGTATAAAAAAGGTATTCAAGAAAGTAAAATGTATATAACCTTCAGTAATTATTTAATAATTCAAATAAAAAGATTCTGGAGGTTTTATGCATTAAAAATACACTTTACACTATTACTGATTCGTTTCCTTTTAATCTAATTTTTTTAATCAATTTTACGTGTTTGAGATAAAAACATGACCGAACGGACAAAGTAAACGCAGGCTTGTATATATTACTGATTTAATGTAATCGTCACATTTCGCATTCCTACGTTGAGGTTCCCGTCCACCGGACGGGTAAACTACTAGTTAAAAAGGCTACCAAATGGCCTCTTATTCTCTATAAAATCTAAATTAAGCATTATTTCAATATACATAATTAAGTTGAAGCGTTGAAGTGAATGTGTATATACAATACTAGGTTAGCTACCCGTGTAGCACACGGGTTATAATAAATAAATTTATTTAAACAATAGCATTATGTGACATACAAAAAAATATGTTCAACAGATATAAAGATATATTATATGGTATGATAAATTACACACTATACAATATGGAAATATCAAATTTATAAATCTCTAAATATTTCTTGATACACAATATGTGTAGTTTTATTTGTAACTTTACTTGTTTTTTTCAAAACATAATAGTTTTACATTGTTTCTGATTTTAACTCTAACTAATGCAACAAATAACTGGTCATGAGTTAAAACAAATTGTCTAAAAAACAAACCAACAATCTACATTGATTGACCTTCGCTTTTGTTAATCTTCATTTCAAACAAAAATTAAGTGAAAATTTCATTCTTTAAAATTAGTAATTTTATCTAAAGGTGTAGGATTTAAAAAATAAAAAATAAAACTATGAGTTCCAATATTATTTCCGGATATGATTTCGGCTTCTATAGCACGGCTATCATATTGTATTTTCACATGTAGCTTAATTTCATTGCATAGACCAATTTTCTAGTTAATATTTTAATCAACATCAATTCAACATCAGCTTTTAGAACTAACCTATGACTTAACAACCTTATATTTTGAGGTCATTTAAAAAGTCAAAAAACTAATACTTCTTGTAACGTATCATTTTATGTCTGATAGATACCATATGAAGATTATAAGGATATACAAAGTCAATTTATTGTCTGATTAACTATGTGCTAACGTTTAACATTTGTATTCCAAAGGTAAGAAGTTGTCTTTACCACATGAAAAAACAAAACATGTAGTATAGTGTTAATATTTTTGTGGATTTTTAAGATGATGAACTTAACATAAATGATTGGTTGATTAAATAGCAAATTAAAAAAATGTTTTAAATGGCTAGTTTTTTAAACCAACCCATGGATCGAAACTCATTCTAATAATAAATTGGTTTGACTTGAACCATGTTTGATACTTTAACTGGTTAAAGAACCCGTCGTTTAAATTAAAATAAACACTGAGAATACTTCAATAGTTAATTTGTCTTTTAAAAGTTTGAATGATTAAAAAGAAAAAAAATGTATTTAATATGAGAGAGAGGAATGAAAATTTAAAATACAAAATTATTAATATATTAATAATAAAGATAAATGCATTTAATATGAGAGAGATGAGGGAAAATTTTGTAAGAATTAATATGGTGATGACATGTGGCAATAAGCAAGTTTTGTTTATTATATAGTATAGATAGTATGGGACTTACAATCATTAGGTATTTATGTATTTTGACTTGTGAGTTATTTAATATCAAACTAAACTGAAGTACATATAGAGTATAGACTATGGGAAACGAATAAAGAGTATACATTTCTTTAAGTGTAATACATAAGAAGTCTATATTATTGTATAATCCTTATTTTTTCTCACTTCCACTATAGCTAATAAGTATTACATACATGTGATTATCGATCTTACACTACTTAAAACTAATTTTGTAATAAACATGTTTTTCTTAGATTTGTCCTAGACTATTTCTTTTAGTAAACTTTAAATCTTTTGAGTGATTATTTAACTTAAAAATGTAGTAAGAAACCAAACAATATATATCATAAGAGTTATTTTTTTTAAAAGTTATGATTTTATTAAAGAAAACATTTATAATTTATAAATTAATTGTAATTTGTTTAAATTCAGTATAAACAAAAAAACTTTGTACCAAATATCAAATTAATAATAAAAACTATTTTGAAGCCCCCACCAATCAACATCCATTCATCCCTTACAGCTAGCTATATTGCACCAATTTCAAACCTCTTTTTTCTTCCCTTCTTACACGACACACGTTTTCTTTTAAATTCCATGAAAGCATCCATAAGACGGGGTTCATACATCACCAACTAAACAAGGGGCAATTTCATAATAGTTTTAAAAGTGTTTTAATTAAGTCACTCAACTTTCATATTTTATTAAATTAAAAGTTTTAACATGTTTTTTTTAACCTTTTTGTTTTTTGTTTTACATAAGAAATATTTTTATCTTTTTTGATTTTGACGTTGAGTGGCGACGTGAAATTTATTTTTAATTTTTGAATTTTAATATAATTAACGTTTTTTAATTTTTTAAAAAATATAACTACATATATTGTAAATTCCGACCCCCATATCTTATCCTCCATTTCATTCTTAACAAACAAAAAAATCGGTGAGACTCGATTTGAAGATTTAGTGACCCGATTTGAGAAAAATATACATGAGTGACTTAATTGGAACACTTTTGAAAGTTTGTTACTATTCTATGAGATATTCCCAATATTCTTAATACAAACAAAGAAATTGACCCAAGCAATAAGAAAAAATAATAATGTTGTAGCCCATTAAATATGCAATACAAGTTCTGGAAAAATTGGAAAAAGAATGATGTTACCGGGTATTAAACTTGGGTCCAACATCAATTATGTAAACAATGAAGCATACTATGTGAAATACAAGACGCTTTTAGTTAGTTTTTGTTTGTATATAATTTATCTATTGTATATCCTAAATTCTTTAATTTTATACCCCAAAATTTTTTAAGCCTTGCGCGGTTACACGGGCTGCACGGCCCATAGGCCGGCCCTGTAGATTTAATGTGTGATTATTTTAGTGTGGGTAGATTGAGTAAAAATAATGTAGATGTGGTACGTTGGAACAACATTAAACAAATTCGTACATAATCCTAACAAGGTCTTTTAATTATTGTAACTTGTAATTTGTAAAACAAAGTTTAAAGCCATTCACCCAACAAACCCAACTTACTTTCATTAGCAAGAAAAAAATGAGTGAATGAATTTAAAGTCTAAACCACATATAATAATATTTACTTGGATATTGTTTTAACAGCATATATTACTTAATTGCCCCGTTTAGATATTTTCTTCAGTTAATGCAACCTTTTGCTCCACCATTCACAGCTATACTAACCCCTTGCTTTTACAGTTTTACCCTCATTCAAAAACTCAAACCTTCCGGCGGCGCGTTAACCTCACGTGTACAGCCTGTCTCTAATCCTCTGTATTTTCATATTCACAATATACACATTTAAACCAATATTCAATACCAGAAATTAAAATTAATAACACTCCACTAAATAATCACAGATTTATTTGTACATTGTCTCGATCGAAAACTGACCTTTTAGCATGAACACATGTTATGTTCGTTCAGTTACATTTGTAAACCTTCGCTTATGTTCGTTCATATATTTTTTTTATTTACGTTCGTTTGTTTATGCCTGTTTGTTTAATTGAACATGGCTCCAAACATTTTTTATGTTCGTTTAACCCACTTAACTACTTAATCTTATAACTTTTAAAAATTATTAAACACGTATTAGAGTTCATCTATGTTCGTTTGTTTTTGTCTGTTTACTTGCATTCATGAACTGCTCGTTTAGAACGTTAACAAACAAATATAAACGAACATGGACATGTTCATGTGCATGTTCATTTTCTTAACAAATTAACATGTATTCGTTTAAAGTTAACAAAACAAACACGAACATCCACGTGATCATGTTCGTTCGGTTCGCTTACAAGTATGGACTCTCAAATCAAAATTCAACACAAGAAAATAAAATGAATACCAATAATAATCAATTAAATAACAAATAATAATAACAATCACTAATCTCTACAATTATCAACAGGGGTTTATTTCAGAATCAAAGAAGCCATCATCAAGCTTATTCCTGCAAACCGGGCACACCGGGTTCTTCGAAAGCCACGTATCGGCACATTTCAGATGAAACCCATGGTTACAACCCGGAAACACCCGAGCCAATTGCTCCGGTTCCACGTCATCCAAACACACAGCACACTCAGCACCCAACACCAAATCCTTCCCGGCGGCCACCGGAAGTTTGTCAAGCTCGGCGGAAGATAACCCAGTGACGGCGGCGGGTTTCTCCGGAGAATCGTGGTGGCGGCTGGCGGCGTAGCATAAGAGAGAAATGTAGGCGATGAAGACGACGGTCATGCCGGCGCATGGGAGGAAGAGCGCGAGGATGACGGAGAGGATCATGGTGGTTGGTGGTGGTTGACGGTGGTTTACGGTGATGGTGTGATGTTGGGATGAATGAAACAGGAGTCAGTAATGAAGGGTTTTAAAAGGTGGCTGAGTGGTGTGGGCCCACATGGAGTAAATATAGGAAAGTACATTAATTAGTTGTTGGTATACATCTGGGGAAGAGTCTAAAGAATGATTGGTTGTTTTCCTGATTTTTAGAATTTTATTATTTTAATTTTGTAAAAACGATTTTTTTGTGTTTAGGTCACGATACTTTTAAAATTAGAGAGTCCCGTTATCTTACTCTGACCGGATTATGTTGTCTTTATTTTTGAAGTGTTTTTGTATTTTGTAATTGAACTAGAAAATTTGGTCCGTGATTTATTATGGGTTTACATTACTCGAACATGTATGAAAGTTAGTGGTAGTGAAGTTCAACCAAGTGTGACGGAGGGGGCGTGATGGAAATTTAGTTGGTATTGATCGGTTTGTTACAACGTGTATAATCGAAAAGGAAAAGGACATTTGAGAATTTATTATTGAAAGACAATTGGTTAAATTTTACTTAAATAATTTAGAGAGTGTAAGGTTTTTCCATTTTAATTTACTAACCATAGCAAGCTAGAAAGGAAAACTAAAAAATATAGTTGTAGTCTAAGTAAAGGATATCGAAACGTGTTTATTCTTTGGTTTTTACTATGTAACGTCCATGCTCAGGCTACTAAATCCACGCGTTGTGGGGTAACAAATAAAAGATAAAACCTACAAAAATATAGTATGTTTGATTAATTGGTTAATTAAATATGTGAGTAAATTAGAAGGGAAAATAAAAATAAAAATTACCCATGTGAACCGATGAGGTTAAATATTCACCCCAACTTCTAAATTTTATTACAGGAACTAGAATATGAGTATGCTACATGTTAATAAGTTTTAGATTTTCATTGAAGCTCATTAATTTTAAAACAAATATATTTTGTTTATTTGCTTTCCGGAAGTTATGATACTACAAGCAAACTCCAGCTGTAGTCATGTAGAATAGAAAACTAGTTTTTTTTTTTAACAACAGAAAACTAGCTTTAATGCTAAATTATAGATCACTAATATGAAATTGACCATTACTTTTTTTTAATAATTTAAATAAAAATATAAACCAGTTATGTGAAACAACTAAGAATTCAAACAGAACAAACCAAGCAATAAAGACTAAGAATTAGTTATGGACTACAATAGCATAGAAATTAAACTGTCAACAGCTATATGTAAGCTATTAGTATAGAAAGTTACAAAAAAACACAGGTTGTAACTATTATGAAGGCATTTAATAGATATTTTAAGTAATGAAATTGTTAAAATGATGACACTATTCATATTTATGCTTATTTTATTTTTATTTTTATTTTTTGAAATTAACACACTATTGTCTTATTATTTATTATTTAAAAGATATAAGAAATTAAGAATCATTGGCAAAGCTAAGACGAAAACGCGATGGAGGGGGAGGGGTGGACGGAACTTATTACGTATAAAAAATTTTATAAAACGGGGAAGCAAGACTAATTAGATACCTTGTTCAACTTGTTCTCAATTTTTGCAGGTTATGTAGTGAACAAGGTGCTAAAAGTTGAGAACAAGTTGATAACTGTATGGAGATTAAAACCGACTCATCTTATGAAGTTAACCTTCGTAGCTTCCTTGGTTTTTAATGTAGAACATAACAATAACTCAGAGGGTAGAAAAACTAGTGATAGACAGAGAATATTTTTGTAATAATAACGGATTTCATGCATTCATATGCATATCAATACGGATTGTGATATGGATTCTCGTTGTACTTAAGTCATTTAACTTAGGATATTATAAATTACATGAAAGGCCTATTAGCTACGTGGTCAATTGACCCGAAATCACTAGGTTTATTCCATATGAACATTTAGTTATAAAAACAAACACTGTGTAAATAACATAACTATGGTAGTACTAGTATACATTTACATTATAGCTAATATATAACTTTTAATTAAAAACGTTAAAAGATCAAAAATCATATTTTCTAAAGAGGTTGAAATTATCACACCTTTTTAATAAATGGGCGATAAAGCGGCTTGTTTTCAACAGTATATATTCTTGGACACCCACCATTAACGTTTTTCTACTATTCTTTCTTCAACATTGTTTTGGTAATCATTTAATATTCAATAATTTTTTAAAATATTAGTCCTTGAACTAATTGTAATATGTATTTTTCTACCTTTCCACCTTCTTATTTCACTGTCACTACTCATCTTCTTCCAACAAGGCTCCTTAAAAGTTAAAACCCATAATTTAAGAATAAACAAATAAAGTACTGATTTATTTATAATAAATTAATAATAATTGTAAGAATGATAAAAGCTATTAATAGGGTCATCTTCTTAACATCACGAGGATATAAATTATTACAAGTTAAATTAACAAACAGGATACGTCACATGTTATATGTCATAACTTATCTGTTTCGGAGTTGTTTGGTAGCCTCTTAATTAATTATTTCATAAAAAATCTCTCTTAATCAATCAACATTAAGTGTTTTTGGTTCACCCGAATGAAACATCTAAATCACTCAGTTAACCTCTTAATCATTAAGGTTGAAAATGATGTTGAATGAAAATTTTATCAATTTGTCCCTTTACATTTGTTCGTCACCCTTAGTTTGTCATACACGTAGCATATCCTTGTTCCACCACCTCCTCCACCCATCAATTACCACCATATCAGTGTACTCAGCACTAACTCAAGACTAAGTTAAATTTTTTTCTTCATGTATGTTCTTTTGTAACACATTATATCATTCCTTAAATTAAGCAATGCACACATGCTTTACTTTCTATATGGATAATTGTGTTTATGTAAATGCCAAATCCGTGGATTTAAGACAATATGATATCAACCGAACACGATGATAGTGTGGAATCCTAACACCGTGTTGATTCAAGAAGGATGAACACGAGATGAAGAGAATGATGAACACAAAGAAAAACTTCAATGAACACTATTATATTTGGAACAACCCGTCTAGTACATAAGCCACAAACACAATGAGAAACCCTATAAAACAGATGGTGGCTATGAGAGTGCTAACCTCTTATGCTTTATATACTTAGCATGTACTAGGGCCCCAAAAGCCAAACCCATAAAGCCCAAGCATTTGTTCTCAACCAAACCCGTAAACATCTATTAGCATTGTGCACCACTTCAACTCGTCATGTTTTTTTTTCCATCTTGATCATGTTGAATCTCGTCTGATACACATTCAGTCTCAATAATTTATGACCTTACAATTTTAAGTTCTCGAACCAAATTTATTCTCAACTTGTTTAAAGGATGACTCAAAAGTAGTGAAAGAACTCCCGTAAGTGTGGATCTCTTCCTCTTTAATCTTTGACTTAGCATCTCTAAATATCGGATGAACACAAACAAAAGTCGTGCAGATGAAATATCAGATGAAACAAAGATAACGACGAAGACGGATATCATAAATTAATATGTTAATACGTTAGACAAATACTAACTACCTCAAATTACGTAGAAAACAAAATCATAAAATTCCTAAACTTATGAATATCACACCATGAATGTATAAATTACAAACACACACATGACATTATGATATAAGGAATCCAAAACAAATGTAACCACCTTTTCAAGGATATACAAACAAATGCATAATGGATTAACACAATCATCAATGATCAAAACATCATCAACATATATGATATATATATGGTCAAGATACCCTAGAGATCAAACATTTAATCAAGTTAAACAACCACACATAATCAGAAGTCACATGGTCGGGCTTATTCATTTCTATAAAATAAACTACTTATGTAACAATGATACTTGGTGTTACACTCGCTCGAGATCACCAAAGATTTATTCCTCAACAAATTTAAGTGAGTACCATAAAGTAAAACATATTTAACTTAGGGGGTGTTTGGGATTGCTTATTTTCTCCAGTTTATAACTTATAAACTTTTTGAGAAGTAATAAGCTGGTGTTTGTGATTGCTTATACTATGAGAGGAAAATTTTCATAAGTTACACTTTTATAACTTATTAACTTAATTAAAAGTTATAAGGAGGTAAAATAAGGAATCCCAAACACCACCTTAGTAACTTACCCCATCTTATTGTGCCATTATTCTTTCATAAGGATGATACTGACACACGTTACATAATTACATTACTTATAATAAAAAGGCTCTACCATACACGAACTAGATAATTTTTTACGACAATTTTCTGAAACCTTTATTCAAAACATATTTACACGTGTGTTTATTATGCATCTACAAACAAAGAATGAATTTCCTAATTCAAAAGGTATGATATATACATGAGATGAATCCTTTGGCTACGTGTAATTAAACTTAGTTCTCTGATATGTGTATTATTTCTTCTACCAAAAGTTTTCTTGATCTATTAACATTAAGCAAACACAAGTAAATATGATCTTCAAGTTCTTCCAATTGCTCCATTAAACAACTCTCATGAACCCTAAACTCTCTCATCACCTCCTCCAAAACATCCGCCTTTCGGGTTCTAAAACATCTACGAGCCATCGCCTTCCCAAATTCAACTTCTTCGTGTAATCTTCTCACAAGCCACCCCATTGTGTCAAGATCTTTCATCATTGTGTAAACCCCCTTTGCAGCCACATCTAGTTGTGCACCAACTCGTTTGAGCTCACTCGGTTTAACCTTTTTCTTGGCTAATCTTGTATTATTCTTGATTAGCCCAAACAAACACGGGATCAACCCCGGAGCCGCCAAGGTTACAACCAAACCATGACACGCGAGAAATACCAAAGCAACGGTTAGAACCGTATATGAAGCTATAAGTGCACAACCACTTGCCTTTTTAAAAAAATTGATAGCTTTTCGCCTTCGTTTAATCCTCAAGTGCTTTGTGGTTAATTTCTTTAATAACATTTTATGGTTAATGTGTAATGTGGGAAACTTTTGTGGACCAAATTCGGATAACGGGTTCGTTAACGATGAATATGAAGCAAGCTCATCATATATGTTCATACCATTTGAAACCCTAATTTGTGCTAGCTTGATAATCTGTTTGACTTTTTGATGGTTGACATTGACTTGATGGATTGATTTAAGAAGCTCTTCACATATCATCCATGATTGTAAGCTGGCTTTAAAGAAGTCAACGAGTAGATAGTGGAGATTGAAGGTATTAGTTAGGTTTTTTAGGGTTTCAGTTTGTGGTTCCAACAGGATGTCACATAGATGAACTATGTAGCCATCATGAGTCAATGATGAAGATGGTTCAACATCAAACTGAATATGGGTTTGAACCTTGGTGCATATATCTGTGTATGATTGTGTCCTGAAGGTGTTCTTGTATTCTTGGTTAACATTAATAGTATCAGTTTCTTTTGTAAAGCTGCTTGTGGTCTCTTCATCATATTTACCTAAAGAAACATAAAAATAAAAACCTTTTAGATTAAAAGTTAAAAACACAAATATTGAATATGATGATGATATTGTTGAAACTATGAACTAAATTAATGTTTAATCTTGTTTTACATGTTACATTTAAGACTTTAGATTAGCATTTAATAAAGTTAATTTCCCTTGAATAAGTGTTTAACGGTTATTGGTGCCAACCACTAGCGCCAACAAAGTGGTATCAGAGCGTGTCAGGTAATTCACATAATCACCCGAAGAAAAATTTCAACAGATATGATGAAGATAATAAAAGAAATGGATAAACATTTACCGTCGAATCTGAATGAAGGAAACTTGAACGTGGAAAACTTCATCTTTTTCTTAGAAATTCAACATGAGATCGAACGTGTTCGTGAAAATTAAGAAAGGTTAGGCTTGAAAGACATGTTGTGTATTTATAGGCTTCCAACAATATAACAAGTTCCAAAGTAAAGTTTGTTTAGTCACACGTTTGCTTCCTTCCAACGTTATCGCATCAAGAGAAAGAGAGTCTCGCACACATACGTGCATATATATCTAGAAAGAGTCCTAGTACACACACATATATACGTGTACATATATCTAGAGAATGTGTATAGATCTATAGATAGATAGAGATGAAGTCGGTGATGGTAGTTAACAAACCCTTACATGATTTATGAGTGAAAAATGGAAATTGTTATAAAGATGTGCAAGATGATTTTATTATATCCACAAACATAAGTTATTTATTATATACATGTGGAAAAAGAAAGTTTACAAGGTACAATAACTTATATGTGCAAGGAAATATCAACGTAACATATTGCCACGTTACACCTTTACTTTTGGATTTATCTCTACAAAGCTTGATCAAGAAGATGCTTGAAAAACTAGTGGCTGTGAACAAATAACAAGAAATCAAAATCTTAACTTATGGTATAGTGGAATGTATATTACGTTGTATACTCATTAGTTACTAGACATAGGTAGACTTATAATTAATTGTGTATCTATTTAGGGAAATTAGCAACACAGATAGTTTTGAATAAAATTATATATGACAATATGTGGTATGTTTGAAATGATAGTGTAAATTCGAATTAATCTCTCTACACTCTCTTTTCTAATCAAACTCCTTCATGACCATTGTAAATAACGTGTTTAGCTTTTATACGCTCATCACCACCACTGTAACACTACGAGCATCTATTTCTCTCCTCTTTATTCTCTCTTTTTGTAAATTTTCTCCTTTTTTACAATTTTAACGTGGTGTTTCGCTTATATAGGTTTGTTTTAGAACTTTGATGTGGGGGCCTAATATGGTTGGTCTCATTTGGGGCCTAATATGTTTTAGAACTTTGATATAAAGTTACATTAGTTAGGGTTTTATTAATGGTTATGTAAAATGATAGCGTGGTTTCATAACATTGACGTGTGGGTTAGTGATGTGTGCTGATAGGTATGGTTATAACTTATAAGAGGTGGAATATAGAGTTGAAACGGGGTTTTATGACAATTATGGACCACATAAGTGGACGATGGTTGTGGTGATACTGTATCACATCATACGATCCGTACCGCGGTAAGTTGAGAAACCGTAGATTTGGGTTATTTAATCCAACTTGACGGTTGATGTGAGCAATTCAACATTTTGGCATTCTAACTCATTGTGAAGCATTTGGCTCAACAACACGTTTTGGAGTGAAGATTGTAAAGAGTGGTCATTACAACCACTTTTACTTTCAATTCCGTTATCAACCTAGTTATTTATAGTGTGTTTTCAATCTTGTTGACATGAGTAGCTTGTTGTCTACTTGTCAGTAACTTTGATGTAATAATCATTTTTTAGTTTTAAAAGATAGAATATTATGTTAGTTTGGTTATCAGCTTATTTATAATTATTTTATTGAAAAAAAAAGTTATAGATGAGTTTTGACTCTATTTGACTATTCCATTCTTTTTTATGAAACTTTGTTAGTTTTAGGCAAAGCTTTGATTTTTTTTTCCTACTATAATGTTTATTATGCATTGCCCATATTATGGTTTTCATCATTATTCCGTGAGGTTGTGTTGATTATGGGGTAGTGTAGACGTCCTAAGTCCTATGTATTGATTTAGCCATATAATTATAAAGGAAAGTGCAACGTCTATTAAATTTACAACAAAAATTATTACAATATTAACGAAAATAAATGTTTTATGGAAAGAGAAATGTACATTAAATTCACAATCAATTTTCCATTCAATATTAACAAGAAAATTAAATATTAACAAGAAAATTAAATGTTTAATGGAAAGGGCATGCTCATTAATTTACATCAATTATATATTTCTCTTTTTTTTTAACGGCCAACAAACATATAATGCCTAGATCTTTCATACGGAATGACCCAATAGCAAAAAGTCACCGCCAGCTGACCAGTAGTCGAAAAGTGTTATAAATGGACATTAAATTTCAATTAAGAAACTCATGTTTGTACCATTACATCACATAGAAAGGACTTTATATTTCTCATTTAATAACCTTAACAAAAATAATAAATGTTCAATGGTAAAAGCAATGCACATTAAATACACAGTCAATTTTATATTATCACTAGTTTTTGAGGGTTTGTTTTATATTATTTGTTTATAATATTTATTTGTTTTTTGAATTTTTATTTTTTTTATTGTGTGAAAGTTAATAATATACTTATGGTTTGATGATAAATTATTTCACAAATAAATGATATGTTATAACTTTGTTTAAAATCTATATGAGTTTAATAAGACCCAAGACCTGTTTATTTTTATTACTATAAAATTTGTTTTTTGATTATAAATAATATAAATCTTTTTTTAAATAAATCAGATATTAACTTTTAGTAAGACCCTACCTTATAGGATTTTTATATCAAATATTTGGTGAGCTTAATTTGTTATTTTAATGAGATGTTATAACACGTTTAAGAAATATCTAGGTATGATGAGACCCATACCCGTGAATTCGGGTCAAATGAATGAGAAGTCTTCATTTGAAATTCAAGCAAATCTGATGGATTTTAAAAAAAAAAAGAGCGACCACATCGCGACACGTAGGATTTTTATGTTTTCGTTTATATATATTATAGATTCAATAATATCAAAGAAAAGAGAGAGAGAGAGAGAAAGAGATAACTTGGGTCAGGCCCGGTAAGAAAAAACGACAATGGGCTTAAGAGTATAAATATAAAACCACCTTCTCTTTTTCTCTTTACTTCAAACCCTGGTGGAAGAAAGCCTGAGAACAAATTAGAATTTGGTGGCTGGTGGTGGTTAACGACGCTAACGGCGAAACTGACGGTGAATATGACGGCCCTAACGCTAACAAATACTAATATCTAATATATTTTATTTTTATTAATTTTGTTGTTTTGATCAGTCTACATAATAAATTGATGCAATGTTTTAACAATTGATGATTATGTTTGTTGTTCTATAGCAACTCTATCAAACCCTAAGTCATTCGTATTTGCCCTAATTCTGGAGTTATATGACGGCCGGTTCATCTAACGTCATCATTACTCACTCCGGCGGCAGCATCAGTAGTCCGTCCGGCGGTTCAACGTTACCTACTCCGTGGACACAAGTTGTTCTCCGTGGAATTGAACCGGATTCTTCTGATCCGGTAACGGCCGTGAATTCGCCGGTTCAGTCGCCGATTGTGGATTCGCCGGTTCAGTCGCCGGAGGTGGATTTTCCGGCGCCGGAGACTGCGGAGACTCAGCCGGAGGTATCTGATGGTAGTAATAGTTGCAATGGTGGTGGTGAATTGAGATCAGTATGGGCAAAACCCTTGGCTAATGGTGTTATGGAAGGAACTAATTCTCCTGTGATGAACGACTCGTTATGGCCGGCTTTACCCGAGTCGACTCGGACCGGAGTGAAAGCGGCTTTATCTGTCTCTACCGAGTCATCGCCTAAACCGGCCACTGTCTCTCAGGTTTGTTTTTAGGATTTTTAAGCTTTTGATCAATTTAATATGTTCTTTGTATTATTATTATTATTTAGGCTTTTAATATTTATAAGATTGTGTGTTGATTGCTTATTATAGGCACCTGTAATTCCACAACCACCTCAGAAACAACTAAAACCTATTTTGAACCCAAACCATGTCCGCCAGCGTTCTACCAGGAGCGGTGGAAGTACCGGCGGTGCGTCTGTACACTACAACCGGCCACCATTGAATCCGCCACCCTTCCCACTTTTTGACATTTATGGTAATTTGGTCCCCGCAGTTACAGAATTCCCACAACCCTCTTTCAAGACCAATAATTGGTCACCTCGATCATCGAATAAGAATCCGGCTCGAAGGAATAACTTAGGGCCTAGGCCCGTAAACATCGGATATAGTGGAAGGCGCGATCACCGTGGTCCACTGGGCCCACTTGTTAGAGGATTTGTTCCACCACCCTTTATTCCTTATCAATCTTTCAGACCATATGTAGGTTATGGTAAGTTCTTATATTATTTGTATCTTAATGTTTATTGTGTAAGATTGGCATTAGATATTAAATTGTTTTTGCAGAAACGGGTGCATCTTATGTTTATGTCCCGGTACCACTTGTTCCTCATGGAGCTATACCTTATTGGGATACTTCTTTGCATGGTTCAATACTTAAGCAAATTGAATATTATTTTAGGCAAGTTTTTATACTTTTATTGTTTAAATTTTGTGTAAAATGGGACTTTGTTTTTATTAATGGCTCATGTGATTCTTTTGCTAATCACAGTGATGAGAATTTGGTGAAAGATAACTTTTTGAGGTCACATATGGATGATGAAGGTTGGGTGCCTATTACTTTAATAGCTGGTTTTCAAAGAGTAAGTAATATAACTTTGTTGCGTTACTAATTAGTCGGTTAGTGTTCATTCATTAATGGATTTTTTACTTTTTATTGTATCATGTTGTAGGTCAAAAAATTGACAAATGACTTGCAGATGATATTGAGCTCTTTGGCATATTCAAATACTGTTGAAATTCAGGTACCTATAGTGTTTTTATTTTGGCGAACATTATTATTCTAAAATGCGGTTTGATATTGCAGGGTGACAAGGTAAGGAGACGAGCTGATTGGAGGAGATGGATACACGTCCCACGTGAAGTGTTTGGCGAAGAAGCTTCGTTTCAGAAGCTCAAGTTGGAAGTTGGGCTTACCAATGAAAAACTGGTAAGTCGCTAATGGCGAGTGAAGTCAAACTTTTGGCTATTTAATCAAAGTCAACTTCTTTGACTTTGATTAGATTTTGCAGTTTTTGGTAAATAGATAACCGGTGCTTGACTAGTTTACTATATGGTTTTGGTGATTTTGAGGAGCTTTGCTGTTGAAGAAACCATTGTTTGTTGGCTAAAATCTTTTTGACTTGGATTGGATTCTTACATGTTTTTATAGGGTACACATTTTATGCTACTCTTGACTTGTTTGACTAGTGGAAATTTACTGATGCTTGTAGAAGATTGTTTTGTTTTGATGTTTTTGTATATATATTTTGTTGAGTTTGTAATCTGGAAGTACATGCTCTCATTATCTTGCATTTGATAAATTGTTTTTAGTAGGATTGAGTTTGCTATCCAAAAGGGGGTTGCGGCGCAGCTTATTGCCCGCTTACCTGCCACTTCATTGTAAATTGTTTGGTTGTTTTTAATATCTGACTTGAATAATTAGGTCAATTTTGTTAACAAAAATTTGATTCTTACCTGCAAATCACTGATGCCTTAGCCCTCAGATGGAACACAGTATATGTGGGCGGGTTAGCGTCTTGCGTAACATACGCAAACATTTTACAGCCCCACATCAACTTTAGATATGCGTTCTATTATATATCCAAAACTCATGAGGGTTAGAACCTATAGTATGTATAAACGTACAAACCTATTCATTTTCGGCGATTATACCCATTATCAATATTTTAAAAATCTCCTGCTAATTATGAAATTTGTAGTAATTTTTTATTTTTTATTTTTAAATGTTTTTGACAGTCATCTTGGTAATTACCAAGTTCCATTTAATAAAATATGGACCCTATACTTACATAGACACTTAATAACATAATAACATAGTTTACACTAATTGTGCTATGGCCGCTAAACTTTGACTCTCACAGGTTAAGCAAATTATAAACACTGATTTAGTGATTTACATGTTACATTAAAATCATTAACATGGTTTGACTAAATGTGTTGTGGTTTATAATTATATATGGTTTGGTAAAAGAACACTTGTGGTTGTATGGATTATAAGGTAGCATGAGCCATGCATGTGTCATCCACAATGAAAGGCTGCTGGTTTGTAACAAGCAGTGGATGGTTTTGGAAGCTTTAAAGCTGCGTAGACACCGGCAGCAAGGGCGCTCAAGGAAGCGAGAATAAATGCTGGTGCATTATCTCCACCAAATAACGCATCCCATGGACCCGCGCCAAGCGAGACCACCATCTGCAGATCAAACACTTATAATCAATGTTTGAAATTACATATAATAATAATAATAGTAATAATAATAATAATAATAGTATATGAAGCAAAGAAATTGTACCTGAGGCATAACAACTGCAAGATTTAGCACTCCCATTGCCAATCCTGAACGCAACAAAAAACTAACAAATAATAATAAAGGTAACAAAATTGATAAGATATATAAAGTTGCGCATGCGAACGAACCTTGACCACCTCCTGTATCAGCAGTCAACTCTGCGGTAATAGAGAAGGGAACAATGGAAGTCATCTGTAAAACTATGGTCAATGAACAAAAGCATGCATTGTAATTAAGTAAATCCGAATTGGTAGTAGTTACCGCAAGGGGAAGACCGAGAATGGCAAAAATGACCAAGGATGCGTTCTTGATCGCTAGCGTGCTTTGTTCGGCAGATTGTCTGACCGAAATTAAGGTAATGATAGCAGTTGCTGCCATGCAGGCAAACAACATCAAGTTGCCTAATGCCCATACTAATCTTGAACCAATCCTTTCACACATTGGTTCTATCAGAAATGAACTGATACCAAGAACAATCTGCGCCAACATGAGATTAACGTACGTGGTGATCAGACGTTAACATCACAATTAAGCTAGACACTAGTTGGGCAATGAGGTAGAAACTAGCGATTTTAGGGATTAATCTGATTGGAATTTATATGTAATTTTCCAAATATACATAATATATACACACCAAATTTTATATATAAAATTTTCAATTTTGACCGATTTCGACCAAATAGCGATTAATCGGCAACTAGTCGATGGAGTAGCGACTAGCAACCAATCAGCGCCTAGTTGGGATTTTTACAACAAATAAAAAAGCAGTCAAATTTGTGTTCTTACGGAATTCAGCAGCAAACCAAATGCACCTTCTCTTAACACCTTGATCATAAGCGTGAATTTCCGTAGCATTCCCCTCTGGGTTGCCATGATAAACCTCCCTGCCCATCCAATCCGTGTCAAAAAGAAAAAACAGGAACCAAGAAAACTGCACGCACATGTAAATAATAAGTCAAAAAGGAAAAAAACGGGAACCACGAAAAAAAACTGGTTTGCTATTCAAAAGGGGGTTCTGGCTCAGGTTGTAGTCAGTTTACCTGCCACTTTATTGTAGTCGTTTGGGTTTATAAAAATATAAATACAAGTGAATAACTGTAAAATATTATAGTTAACCAAGCGCTTTAAACTCACCCACGTAAGAGCCATTACAATAAGCACGGAGTGCATTCCCATTGGTAAATGCCGTATGCTTGTCACTACGTTAACCAAGATTGCTCTGGGACTGTCATTAAAAGTTTCAACTTCATCTTCCTCATCCACTGCGTTAGTGGTAAGAGTATGTTCGGTTTCAAAATCTGATTTCCTTTTCAACTCCCCAGTTTCATCCAAAAGCGGAGCAGAACTCAATAATCGGTGATGCTGGTTTGGTGCTAATGCAGTGTCACCAATGTGCACAAACTAAGAAAAATCTGCCACCAATAGAAAGTGTCATGCACTTGCATCATAGTTCCGAGAATCCGGTTCAACCAAATTCTAGCCAAGCCTCAAGGCGATTTTTATAAATGATGCCATTATATCAACAAAATGAAGATTCGATAATTATTCAAAACTGAATACTCTGAAAATACTCCCTCCGTCCCACTAAAAGTGTTCATATTTCCTTTTTTATTTGTCCCAGTACAAATGTTCACTTTCAAAATTTACTAGCCAATTTCCAAGTTTACCCTTAAACACACACAACTAACATTAATAAACAATATTGATGGACCCAATTTCCAAGGGGCATTATTGTCATATGGTAAACAAAAAAAGTAATCATTCAATCTACATTGAACTTTGTGTTTTTCAAACCATAACACTTTTAATTGGACGGAGGAAGTAACAAATAAAAAGTCTTGGTGTGTAACAAGTCATGCTTAAAAAAGAAGTCAAAAGTGAGTGAATGCGCTCGTAGGATTTGTGTAAGGTCTCTTCAATGGATCGGACGTCGTTTAGGCATATATCTTATCAGACATCGTTTATCTATAGGGCAGTCAACATGTAACCTTAACTATACCATGCAAATTGTTTTCTAAAGGTAAAAGATGCATGGACTATTACACTTGTTCATATATAGTATTGATATCATAAACTTACCACTGCAACCAAAAAAGCCGCCTTCAGATTTCCACATGCCTCACAACAAGCTCTACTTGTCAAGAACGGAAACAAGCTGCCATTTAATGAATACATATGAGAAAAATGCAACCATTAAAAATCCCTTTTAATAGTAAATTATAAAACCTTCTTTTTATCATAGGTTCCATATATCATTAATTACCTGTGCCAATTTCCATATGAGCCAGCTAAAAAACCTAAAATGTTTCCAACCGCTGTCCACGAGCAAAATATGGCATTCGCTACATTTAGCTGATGAGGACCTAACAAAGAATTTTAAAAAAGTAATCAAGTGAATGAAGGTTTAAAAAAATTTCACAAAAAGGTCGGTATGATTATGAACCTGCTAAATCAGCTAGAAGAGCTCGAGCCGGGCCCTACAATAATTACTAGAATAGTTATTTGGACATACACATACGTGAAAGCGCGCTTACGTACAATTTAGTTAACAAAAACCTTACCTGAACAATGTTATTAGCAAGATCCAGCACCCAGAATCCTAAAGTGAAGACAATAGCTGCCCTTATCCTTGTACCTTTGAATGTGCTGCGTACGTGTTACTAATTAACTCGGTTTGTTAAAAGTATCATTTTAGTTTTTCTTTTTTAAGTAAAAAGCTACCTGCAATGCTCCTTTGTATCTCCAATCAAGTATCCGATGTCTACTGAAAACCCGATAAATATAACCTAAAACACGAAGATGGATGTAGTTTAGGAAGCAGGAATTATCATTCACAGATTAAATGTTACACTCTACAGGTATTATGGTTTACAGAATAGATGATATATAGATTCTGCTTACGGCGATTGATATGAGGAGAGAGCCAACGAAAATAAACGGTCTTCTCCCATATTTTGAACAGCATCTATCACTCCAAATACCAACACAAGGTTGAACCTACAAATTATTATTACATTATTGTTCATTTTGTATTACAATACTTTTAATTCTAAATAGATAATAACTTACAACAAAGCCAGTGATAGGACCACAAAGCCAGATAATTGAAGAGAATTTATGCCTTATTCCAAGTGTCTGTAGCATGCATGCAACAAAAGAAACCTTTTAAGTAGCTAATTAAGTTAGTCAGACTACTAATCAAGCCGTTAGTAACTGTTTTTGACCATTGAAAATAGAAACAACATTACTAACGGTTTGGTTTCACTGTTTAGGCTTATTAAAGCGTTATAAAAATGGGATAAATTATATAATGGAAAGGTTACACATAATACATAGAGCGCTTGTTTCAAATAACCAAATATCCATAGACAAAAACCTTAAATATATATACACGAAACCTACCTACATTTTCTCAAGCTACTAGATTGATTTACTTGTAAATTGAGGTTTCTCATGCATTTGACCCGAAATTACTGGTATGGGTCTTACCAAACCCAGATAACCCTTAAATGAGTTATAACATCTCATTAAATTAAAATTTAATATCACAAAATATTTGATATGAAAATCCTATAAAATAGGGATATACTAATAATTAGTAACCGAATTTAGAAAAAAGATGTTATTTATTATTAAGAAACAATTTTATAGTAAAAAAAATTAAGCGGGTCAAAGGTCTCACAAAACACACAGTTTTTAAACCGGTTATAACATCTCCTTTATTTGTGAAACCTTTTTATCATCAATACCTAAGTATATTATTAACTTTCTTACGATGAATATAATTAAAATCCAATAAAATATAAATATTATAATGAATAATGTAAAACAACTCCGTAATGCGGGGAATAAAAACCAGTATATACATAAATATAATCTAAATATTTAAAAGAAGTTTGATCTCTTTAATGTACCAAATTAAATCAGTGGTTATATCAACAAAACAAAAATAGTGTTGATCGATTGAGAAAGTTAAATTTTAAAATACACTATTCATACTATATAACTTTTTAATAAATTCTTAAATTTTTTTTAATATATTCTTAAAATGGTGATTAGTGGAAGAGAGAAAAGACATAAATATATGAAAAGATATTATTTAATTCAGAAAAAAAAATTAGTAATCTTTAATGTAAATATATGGATACAAATAGAAGATCGGCTGATATTGCTCTAATACTAACAATCATTTTAAAAATGGGCAAAGCTCAACTCCCAAACACAAACAAATTAAATTTAAAAATAATACTATACTACAAAATATGTAAATAAATAAATTAAAAAATACATATTATAATGTTAGGAATTTCGGTTCAATTAACCGGATTTAAAGGGTAAATAGTTATAAACAATTAAATGTGCTTAGATTTAATTGTTAGTATAATTATTATGTCCTATTATTTAAGAATTATAGTTGTAGTCTAAACGTGATAGGTTAGAGATTGTAATTTTGAGTTGTTTGAAGTTTCTCAATAATATTCGTGTTTGGGTGTTTAGCCAAATTAACGTGTCTGAGTTTGTGTTTCTGATTAAAACCTGGTACCAATTCCATTATATAAAACTTACGATAGTCCGCTTTGGCATAAACGGTAAACCGAACCGTTTGTTATATTTAAAATTTTTGAAATTGATCGACTGAAAGTTAAAAAAAAAACGACCACGCAACTAAAAAGATGGCCGATCTAAAACCGGACCATGAACGGCCTACGTGACTATAAGTAAGATGATCGATGATAGTGACCTGGATATAGGGTGTAAGAAGCGAGAGTTGCAAGGCCCAACCAAACTGCACCCCGTCAGCCACCGTACAACACAAAACCAAGGTAATCAAACTACACTCTTGCATTTGTGCTTGTGCTTTTGGTTGTGCTAATTCAGAGTATTCTTGCTCGGCCGAAGCCACCATTTCAACCTGCTTGAGGTTTTTGTAAGGCACACGTATCTCCATCCCACTTCAAACTTAACTTTGATACAACAATATTATTATTATTATTATTATTATTATTATTATTATTATTATTATTATACCGGCCGGAGGAAGAAGAAGCTATGTTATGTTATTTCCTATTTTTATTCAAAGCGGCGACCAACACGTAGACATGCTATAATTCTGCCATGTACATATATCACTTTTGTCAACTGGCCCACGTATGTATGTATCTTATCGTTTTCTTTTTATTTATTTTGTTACATTAGATAGATGTATAAAAAACTGAAATTTAACGCACAAGAAAGAGATCAATTGTCTGGAAAAATACCGATTTAAACTTAAGCAAATGTTTTATAATAACAAAAATAAAATCTAATAATAACAAGAAAATAATCAGAATCAACAACAGATAATAACAATATATACAAGTACAACAACAAAAGAAAAAATACCTAATAAACAACAAAATACAAATAAGCACATATTTATAACGTCTCATATTCAGAAATAAGAAATACGAAAAAAAAAATAAGAGCGGATACTTATAACAACAAACCTAGTTATGATAGTACGTGAACCTAAAACTGTTACCAAAAACCAGTTTCCTGAACCGGAACCGGTTTTTAACCAAAATTAGGTTTGGGTATCAACCGATCAAGTAAAATTCGGTTCCACCCCGATTTGAACCGCGAGTTGTAACCGCTTTTGGTTTTAGAGTTGAGTAGACCCGAATAACGTTTACCCAAAAAAGCCAACCTGAATTAGTCTTTAACCCAAACCCACCAACAACAATTCAGGTTAGTTTATGGGTTGATTTCTGCAGTTACAAGTTAACCCAACATTTATAGGTATGTTATATATATGATGCATTATTAGTCGGCTAGCTTAGGCTTAATATGCAGCAGCCATTTGAAGTCCAAACCTTTTTGAACTTATTAAAATTGTTTGTTATATTACAGCGTGATAGTGTATTAAGATTTATGGGTGTGTTTGGGAATCCTTATTTAAGGGAAAAAAGTCTTTTTGTGATAAGGTAAAAAGGTATTATGGTTTTTTAATAAAGAGTTTTTAAAAAAAAGTGTTTGGATTAACATAAGGCAGTAAGTTGTTTTTTAAAAAGTGTTTGGTTTAACTTATTGATGTAAAATGACTAAAAATGACATTTTTGTATAAGTGAATAAGTTGTAGAAGGAGATGAGGAGATTCATGTATTGTGGAGCAAATTCAATGTTAGCAGAGGTAGTTGAGAGTGGCAATTACTCGAATTGATGAGTTGGGTGTGTGAATTCAATGATCGAAGAAGGGGTAGGGTTGAGAATAATGATCGATGCAGATGAGTTGGGTGTGTGAATTCAATGGTCGAAGCAGGTTAGGGTTGATAATAATGATCGATGCAGGGGGTAGGCGATGGTAAATTGATGGCAGGGGGTAGGCGATGAATTGATGGCAGGGTAGGCGATGAATTGATGGCAGGGTAGGCGATGGTAATTGATGGCTGGGTGGAATGGTGGAAGGAGGGTGTAATGGGAAAATTGATATTGATAAATACTGATAAGAAGATAAGTTAGGAATGTCTAACTTATGAAAACTTATATTTTAAGCTTGTAGATAAGGAGATATTGAAAAGGACTTTGTATTCTCAAACACTTTTTTAACACCAAAATAACTTATTCTATCACTATAAGTTATAAGGAGAAGAAAATAAGGAATCCCAAACACATCCTAAGTGTTGCAATATTTTCAATTTTTCATATGTTCATTTTATATTTATACGCTTTTCTCGCTTTCCAGTTAACAAACATTAAAGTGTATGAATTAAATTCCAGATAGTTTACATTTTTTTCGATCGGTGACTTTCACAGTTAAGTTGTCTCACTGCGCGAACACGCCGCGCCCCGCCACCCCACCCAGGCCAACTATGTTGACATGATCGGGATCCATGCTGGCATCCAAGTTTGGCTTGGCGATCCTGATAAAACTCAGTTGGCTCACCCCGTCCGTATACACGACTGGCTTTAACGCTCTTTAGTCCGAGTTTACCTTGATAATTCTAGATAGTTTACTTTAATTTCAGTTGAGACTTTTGAGTCCATAAACTGATAAAAGTGTATGAATTTTGCGTTCACACACATCTCACGGCCCAATATCAACTTACCTTGATAATATTGATCATAGCCCGTTGAAAATTTTTATTTGTTGTATGTGACCCGAAACCCGACCCGTACTAACCCAATCCATTGTACCCGAAAAATCAACTTATTAACAGAAGTTCTGAACGGTATTTGGGTTAATTTCCATTAACCGAAACCCCCCCCCCCCCCCCCCCAAAAAAAAAAAGAAATACCCGAATCATAATTTCAACATAATCATTCATTCTAGTTTCAACAAATAAACAAACATATTCGATCAAAATATCAAATTCAAATCTTTGGACAAGGATCAACCATGGGTTCTATCGTTGAGTCTTAACCACTAGACCATGGTTCGTTATGTTTATGGGTACATTTTTATATGTGAGTTTGTTCCAAACTTTTATATAGGCGTTCTATTAAAAATCCGAAACTTAATGGGTTTCCGTAAACCCTTAACCTACTATCTAGGTTCGCTCCTAAATAGTGTAGTCCAACGTATTTTTGTTTATCTTAATAAAAGTTATTTTCCTTTTTAAGTTTGTTTTTAAATCTGTCTATTATCAATAATAACAAGAAAAATTCATTTCAAGTTGTCTTAAATGGCTCTTATGTTGGATTTATTTTAGGTCTTTGATAATTGGTCAAAGATTCGTATTATGTTATAACTTGAGCCAAGTAATCCATATTTTTAGACTAATGAGGCATAATTTAAGATACATGTGATTATAAAAGAAGTGTTTTGCATATACATGTGTCTATAAAATACTTGAAGTGTGAATTAAATTATAAAAATATGGTTATTTAAAGTTAGATCATGATAAAAACATAACCGTTATAGACCAAATACATGTAAGAAAATACATATATTTGGTTTATATTATAAAAAGATGATGATGATGATGATTATAAAAAGATGTAAGGCTGTCTACATCTTACCCTCCTCTTACCCTACTATAGCTTTGCTATTGGTGGGATATACTGAGTACGATGATGATGATGATGATTATAAAAAGATGTCTGTAAAGTAAGGGAGCGATACTAGGGAGACGTGAAGCTTATGATGCTAAACAAAAATTTAATGAAATTAGACAAATAAGCGAATTTGAATGATCACACTAAGACCATGTGTAGTTATAAAGCTCCACTACCTATGCGCCACGTGGCGCCCAGTCAGAGTTATGGTTTTTTTATAAAAACAGGTTGTAGTCATAACTCTCCACCCCCAGGCGTTATGCGCCACGTGACGACGTGGGCCAGTCATTATTAATTTTATATGTTTTTTTAATACATAATCATTTAAATAAATTAACATAAAATTAAAAAATACATTAAACTTCCAAATAAAAACTAAATAAAAAAAATACATCAAATTAAAAAAAATATACATAAATAACTAATAAAACTAAAACTTATTTATATTTTTCTAAAATTTTCGCTCGTCGAGTGCCTTTAGAGATTGGACTATCGGGTCGTATTCGGATAGCTCATTTGATAAAACCTCGATGTCTTTGTCCATTTCATTCCTTCTAAGTAGGTCGACGACGTCCAAATTTACTTGAAGTCGTTGGGTTCCAAGGTCGTGTAAAGCTTTGAGTCGAGAGTTCATTTCTTTGAATTGACTTTCCAATTCGGAATTCCGATGCCGCTTTACTTTTCTCGATCAACTTTGATATGCCAACTTTAACACTCGTCGGTATGTCTTTCGGGACTCTTTGTCATAACAACACCTTCTTGATAATTGAGGGTGGAGAGTGGCACAAACTTTGAGGAAACGACGTACACAAACAAGAGATCGGGGCACGCTTATCGAGGCAAATCGATTATACAAACTTGGAATTCTAGTGAGAGGCTAGAGAGAGAGTTAAGAGCTGTGTTTGGGATGCTTAGAATAAGATCCCATGGCTGCTATTTATAGACGAAAAATTGGCTCCCAACGCGCCACGCGATATGTCCCTGGGCAGGCCTATCGCGTATCGCGATATAGGCCTGATGACGCAGATGGTAGGGCTGCCACTTGTCGACACGTGGCAGTCACCACTCCACGTGGCGACAAGTGGCGGCAGTGTTGCCACGTGGTGACACGTGGCAGCACATGGTGCCACCGTGTGCCACGTGGCACACTGTGTCAGACTCCCCATCGCGATACGCGATGGGAGTCTCTTTTGACTCATCGCGTAACGCGATGAGTCAGGAAAATCAGAATTTTTATTTTAAACACTCAACTTTGGAACTTGGCAATTTTAGTCCCTAGACTTTGGAAAGTTGATACTTTGAACTCGAAATTTTCATGTTGTTACATCCTCCCCACCTTGAAACAAATCTTTTCCTCGAGATTGCTTTACAAGAATAGTTGGGGGTATTTCTTTCTCATATCCGATTCGAGTTCCCAAGTATATTCGGGCCCTCTACGCGAGTTCCATTTTACTTTCACTATTTTCAATGTTCTTTTATTTAATTTCTTTGTTTTCGAATCTTTAATTTGTATTGGACGTTCTACGAATTTTAATGTCACACCCTCAAAATCCACTAACGGAGTTTTACCGTCAGATGGTGTGAACTAACAGGATCGGAATCATTAGTTATAATCAAACCGTAAAAACGTTTAAATGAAAATAAGTGCGGAAGCGTAAAAACCAAAAGACAAAAGTTGTGTCACGCAGGACGACTTAAAACCCAAGTAATAATAGTTAAAAACATGTTTGCATATCAGAATGTTCAAAAACCATGCATGATCCTATACCGCGCGCCCGCCTCTGCTACCTGAGAATAACATACTAAAGTGTCAACACGAGGTTGGTGAGTTCACAAGTTTATATAAAATAAAGCGTTACGTTTGCGTTCAGCGTTTTGCGTTTAGCATTTTGCGTTCAGCGTTTTGCGTTACCAGATAGTGTTATGTCAATTATATATCTATAGGTAGCTAGCCTATAAAACAAGTATTACTAAGTGTTCGACACCGAAGCTGACTGTTTATCATTTGCCTTGCCACCAGGTCTATCCCGACCATGGTATGTGTTTAGCCAAGATTACACCCACTCGACCTCCAGTCGAGTTTAGCGTTGGGTGGGGTTTGTCAAACCCAGTAGTACTACTCAACAATGACTCGTTATTATCCAATATTAAACGGTTCGATGTGAATGAAGGACTTTAGTTATTGCGTTTGCCACTTAGTCTTTACAAGTGATATATAATCTATATTAACAAAATCTTAAATGCGTTTTCGAAGTATGTTATCTCCCCAAGTGAAAAGCGTTTGAAAACAGTTTAAAAGGGGTAAGTGAACTCACTGTTTGCGAAGAATTCCCAAAATAAATCACCAAGTGATGCGCGTCACAGAAAACTATCTCTAGCGTTCTAAAACAACAAAGAGATTTTCTAAGTGTCGGAACTATTAACGAGTCTCTAGACACGGCACGTAGTACCTATGCAAATATCACGTTTCGTGTTTGTTTGTGAATCGTGTGTGACTTAACAAGCACATTTGTGATATGCTACGTGTGTGAACAATCGTTTACGTGTCATGTATTAATAATGTACATCACTAGCAACTATTCCCCGCAGGGGCAATTTGGTAAATTACAACAATTAACTAGCAATTATTCCCCGCAAGGGCAATTTGGTCAAAACACGACAATCAATTAGCAATTACCATGTTTCATGCAACTTTTACAAAATTCAGCAACTAGTTTTCTTATTGACAGAATTCTACTTGAAAAACTAGTCTATTCCACCGACCATAGCATCTCAATTAATTTACCAAAAATCATCACAAAAGAATATATGTGTTAGGTTTCCAGAACATATTTTGTTGTATTTTTATTCCATATATATTTCTCACAATGACCAATTTACCACAGCAAACTCATAACAGTTAAATTTATGCGCAACAGAATGTTATTTGAAATTCCTGTTAAACGAAATATCCAACAAATGCAAGACCAATTGGGTTAGGTTCTTAACTCAACAAGTTAACTTCAAGAAGTGGAACCAACCCAATTGGTCTCATAGTTCATGAGATATAACATTTACAAAACAACCTAACAGCAGGTCTAACAACTCAGCTTTGCACAACGTTTTTGTAAAATCATAAAGGTTAACTTTTACAAGTCCAAAAATTGCAAATTTATATTCTTTAGAAACTAGACTCAACCTAGTTTACTGTAGTATCAATAATCTCAACCAAATTTTACATTTACACCCCGATACAGTCAATTGAACATCAACAACACAATCTGTCCAGAAACTGTTTGCAACAAAACTCAACATATTAGCCATTTATAAACCATAATTCCTTCATATAACATCCTAGACACCATAATCACTATCCATGTACATCAATTACACATTACATCCATGGTTAGGGTTTTATTTGAATTCAAAGTCAAGAACACAACGATTAACATCTAATAATACCAATTCTAGTTATCATATCACAATCAATCCATCATCAAATCAAGATAAAACATATGAACACATATACATATGAAAATCGGACCTAAGGTTTGTAATTATACCTTCAAAAACACCAATACAAGCAAGAGGAAGGTAGAAGATGGCTAGAAACGGATGTAGGATGCTTCAATTGTGAAAGACCAAGATCAAATCCAAGTGATGTGTGTGTGTGTGTGCCGATCGCAAGGAGAGGGGGGGGGGGGTAGGCTGCCGTCGGGTTTTGTGAGGGAAAGAGATAGGGGAGTTAGGGTTTTATAATATTATTAATAATAATCATATTACATCTAGGTCCCTTCACTTTCAAATGTTACTTTTCTAGCTTAATTAACTAGTTCTAGCACATTGAGTTAACGTTTATAACAATGTTATCACATAACACATAAGTCTAACACATAATTATCACATAATTATTGTTTTGACGTTTTTCGTTTATTCACCAATTGTTTGCGTCAACTCGTTTGTGTTTCGGTGCAATTCCCGAAAGACTACACATGTAGTAAGTGTCAAGCGTCATTTAAACCCTAGTTTAAATGTAATGAGGTGTGCGTTATAGATTCAGTAATCTTTAAGTTTGAATTGACGGAGTTGAGTTAACGGAGTTAACCTGAAATTGACGATTGTCACATTTAAGTTCTCATTTATTCTCATTTATTTCAACGTCTTTTAGTAGCATAGCCAAAGATTCATCGGTCAAACACTTACGCAGATTCGAAACATGGAATACATCGTGTATCCCTTGCATTTCCTCAGGCAGTCATGATCGGTATGCAACAGTGTCGATTCGTTCGAGTACCTCAAAAGGTCCAACGAATCGAGGACTCAATTTTCCTTTCTTACCGAAGCGAACAACGCCTTTCCAAGGCTAGACTTTCAATAACACTTTGTCACCGACATTGAACTCTAATGGCTTACGACGGACATCGGCGTAACTCTTTTGGCGATCACGTGCCGTCTTAAGTCGTTCTCGGATTTGAATAACTTTGTCAGTAGTTTCTTGGACTATCTCGGGTCCAGACAACTGACTATCTCCGGTTTCAGACCAACACACGGGCGTTCTACACTTTCGACCATACAACGCCTCAAACAGTACGGTTTGAATACTTGCATGATAACTATTATTATACGAGAATTCCATTAGAGGTAAGTGGTCATCCCAACTTCCTCCTAGATCGATCACACAAACGCAGAGCATATCTTCCAATGTTTGAATGGTCCTTTTGCTTTGCCCATCGGTTTGTGGATGATAAGCAGTGCTAAGGTTCAACTTTGTACCGAGAGCTTGTTGGAAGCTTTTCCAAAAGTGAGACGTAAAACGACTGTCTCGATCAGATATTATAGACAGCGGTACTCCATGCAAAGCGACAATGGTGTTTACATAGATATGCGCTAATCTATCCATAGAATACGACTCATTGATGGGTATGAAATGTGCAGATTTCGTCAATCGATCCACAATTACCCATATTGCATTGTGTTGTCGAGTCGTATTCGGGAGTTTGGTAATGAAATCCATAGTAATCAACTCCCACTTCCATACGGGAAGTTCGGGTTACTGTAACAATCCCGAAGGCCTTTGGTGTTCAGCCTTGACTTTCAAACAAGTCAAACATTTCGCAACATGCGAAGCGACATCCCTTTTCATTCCATTCCACCAATAATTCGCTTTCAGATTGTGGTACATTTTATCACTTCCGGGATGCATCATATATTTAGACTTGTGAGCTTCGTTCAAGATTTTCTCACGCAAACCTCCAACGATTGGTACCCAAATCCTATTGTCGAGTCTAAGGATACCGTCGTCTCCCTTGACTAACGAGTCAATGGTGCCATTGCATTTTTCATCGGAGATTTGGTTTTCTTTTATCGCTTGAGTTTGAGCAGATTTGATTTGTTCGAAAATGTCAATTTGAAGCTCTAGATGTAGCGCTCGAACTCTTTTTGGTTTCTCGTGCTCTTTACGACTTAAGGCATCGGCCACAACGTTGGCCTTGCCTTCATTATAGACAATCTCGCAATCATAGTCTTGAATGTTTCCATCCATCGCCGTTGGCGCATGTTGAGCTCTTTTTGATTGAAAATA
The DNA here is from genome assembly GCF_021521415.1 of Bidens hawaiensis. Taxonomy (NCBI): domain Eukaryota; kingdom Viridiplantae; phylum Streptophyta; class Magnoliopsida; order Asterales; family Asteraceae; genus Bidens; species Bidens hawaiensis. The sequence goes on along the minus strand of NW_027491796.1, from coordinate 437,356 downwards.
TGTTTCAAATTCTTATGATCGGTGTACATGGTAAATCTTACTCCATAGAGATAGTGCCTCCAAATCTTAAGTGCAAAGATTATGGCACCTAACTCTAGATCGTGAGTCGTGTAATTTTTTTCGTGTACTTTTAATTGACGAGAGGCGTAAGCGATTACCTTTTTGCGTTGCATTAGTACGCATCCCAAACCCGAGTGAGATGCGTCACTAAATACTACAAAATACTCAGTACCTTTTGGCAAAGCCAAGATAGGTTCTTGGGTGAGTTTTTGTTTGAGTATATCGAACGCCTCTTGTTGCGTCGTTCCCCATTCATACTTGATGTTTTTACGAGTTAAATAGGTTAAGGGAACGACAATACGGGAAAAATTTTCGATGAACCTACGGTAGTAGCCGGCCAAACCTAAGAAACTTCGGATCTCATTTGGCGACTTCGGGATCTCCCACTTAGAGATAGCTTCAATCTTTGCGGGGTCCACTTGAATACCATTGACGTTAATGATATGACCAAGAAATTGCACCTCGTAAAACCAGAACTCGCATTTCAAGAACTTGGCGTACAACTTCTCGGTTCTAAGAATTTCAAGCAATGTACAAAGGTGGATTTCATGATCGGCCTTTGACTTAGAATAAATAAGTATGTTGTCAATGAATACGATAACGAATTTATCCAAGTAAGGCTTGCAAATACGGTTCATCATATCCATAAACGCGGCCGGAGCATTAGTAAGTCCAAACGGCATAACCGTGAACTCATAATGTTCATACCTTGTTCGGAAAGCAGTATTTGGAATATCTTCGGATTGGACTTTAAGTTGGTGATAGCCGGAACGAAGATCGATTTTTGAAAAGAAGCTGGCACCTTGAAGTTGGTCGAAAAGATCATCAATACGAGGGAGTGGATATCGGTTTTTGATTGTGACTTTGTTTAACGCACGATAGTCGATACACATCCTCATGGAACCGTCCTTCTTCTTGACGAATAGAATCAGTGCTCCCCAAGGCGACAAACTCGGTCGAATGAAACCTTTTTCAAGAAGTTCATCGAGTTGTTTCTTTAACTCCTTCATTTCGGTTGGCGCTAAGCGGTACAGAACTTTGGCGATCGGAGCAGTACCAGGAACCAGATCGATCCTAAATTCTACTTCGCGATCGGGAGGAATACCAGGGAGTTCATCAGGAAAGACGTCAGAAAATTCAGAAACGATAGGAACGTCTTTGATTTCTTTTGGCTTAGATTCTTCAGTGACGTAGGCCATGAATGCGAGGCATCCTTGATTTAAACATTTGTTAGCCCTAATCATGGAGATTATGCTAACTTGGCCTGCGTCTTTGTCCCCTTCAATTCGAATTGTTCGTTTATCGGGGGCTTGAAGCTCAACAGTTTTGCTATTGCAGATGATACGGGCATGGTTATCGGATAACCAATCCATACCAAGTACTATATCAAAACCAGCCAGACATCAGTAACAAACAGATAGGTAACAAATAACCAGCTAAAAGGATTTTTCCGTTTTTAAGGGTTTCGGAGATCTTAACGATCACCGCTAGCAGTCTCGACGCTTAGAGTTTTATCTGATTTAGTTAATGGTTCGTTTAATAGACTACAGAATCTATAATCTATAAAACTCAAATTCGCACCCGAATCAAACAAAACTTTAGCATAGGTGTCGTTAACTAGAAACGTACCGGTTATGGTTTCTGGCACGTCAGCGGCCCTTTTTGTGTCGAGTACGAAGACTCGAGCGTTTCCTTTCTTGTTTTGACCACTTTCACCCGCACCACCAGCAGCGGGCTTGTTCTTTGCGCACTTGAAACTTAAATGGCCTATTTCCTTGCAATTGAAGCAAGTCATTTTCTTCTTCCAACAGTTGGCAGCATCATGTTCCGTACGATTACAGGATTCACAGACTTTAGGAGACAGGGCGAAATTGCATCGGCCCTTTGTGATATCTCCTATAGGTCTTGCACTGTGACGAGTTGTTTCGGTTTACGCCTTTGCTTCTAAAATTGGAACCTCCTCCAGTCTTTCCTTGAGCAGTCGTTGTTGTTGGCACCTTCTTGTCCTCTTCTTTATTGCGGACCATGTGTGACATCTGACCCGATCCGACCCGACCCAGGTACCCGTTTCTCTGACCCGATCTCTTTCTTTTATGATTTAATATTTATTTATACTTATATTTTACTTTTAATAATAATAATATACTTTTTCCTTCCCGCCTCTTTCTCTCTCTTTCTTTCCGCCGTCCCGTCCCTCTCCTCTCTTTCCGCCTTCTTTTCCCTCTTGTCGCCGTCCCGCCCTTACGCCTTGTTTCCCTCTTCTAACTCTTTGCTTGTCCTTTGTTCCTTCCCGCCTAAGGTTGTCTGCGCAGCTCCACGCGCCAGACTCCCTTACAAGGAATCCTGCGTGAAGACCACCTGTTTCAGCGATACGCGAGACGAACTCTTCTCGCAGCGCGTTAAGAATTGAAATTCTTCTCGCAGCGCGCTAAGAACGGAAGTTCTTCCCGCGACGCGCTAAGGATTTGTAGTTCTTCTCGCAGCGCGCTAAGAATCGTAGTTCATCCCTCGACGCGCGAAGAATTATAGTTCTTCCCGCGGCGCGCTAGGAATTTTAGTTCCTCCCGCGGCGCGCTAAGAAATGTGATTCTTCCCGCGGCACGCTTAGAAATGTAGTTCTTTCCGCGACGCGTTAAGGTTGGTTCTGTCTGCCTTCGCGCTCGCGCTCTCTTGACCTTCTGTGTCTGCCTTCGCGCCTCAGCCTTCTCGCGCTTGACCCTTTAGTCTAGTCTTCTGTTTAATTCTAGCCGTTTGCTTTTGTAATGTCTTTTCTTCTGAGCTGTTGACCTAACCTATCTAATGTCTGAATAGTTACTTTCGGCGCAGCATGCGTACCAACCCCATTGGTTGGTAGAAAAAGTGACTGACATTATCTTTTGAGATCTGCTTTTGCCATGCTTGACCAGTACCTTTATCTGACCCGCCCATGCCTTTTTACTGTTCCCTGTCAGCTTTATCTTGCCTCTGCAGCTGCCATATCTTTCCATATCTTTTGCTTTTGGATTCTTATACTTTTTGATATCTTTTGCTTGATCCTGTTAAAGATCTTTTCCCCTTTTCTAGGGATTATGTCTCCTAGGGTTTTCCTATAAATAATAATAATGTTTTAACACTACACACACAAAACACTTAATCTCTCCTGTTCTCTTGCTCCTTGCTCTCTCTGCCGCCTTCCTCTCTGCCTCCGTCTTCCTCCCTGTTCTGCCCTGCTTTTCCGGTAATATATATATATTATATATAATAATTTACTTATTAATTATGCTAACTTATAATCAAGACTTAAAGCAAATCATTAAAACAATAATCTTAATTATAGGTTAACTTGTGCTTGTTTAAAGTTGGTTCTTGCTTTATCTTACACCGCATCGTTTATCAAGTGAGTAATCTCGTACCTAATCCCTTTTTGCTTTTAATGTTTTGGGATGTTCATGTGTTCATACAAACTTAGAGTCTTAAACTTGTTTATGAACTTTAGTCGCGCAGTATCCCATGTGTTGAGGACGTAGACTTGGCTGTTATTTGTATGTGTGGATCATTAACCGTCTTGTCGGTCTATTCCGCAGTTTTCATGGTACCATTAGATGAACACGGGAGAACTATCGTTTATGATTTTCTCTTTTGTTACACTTGCACAGTTAGTCTTGTTTGTGAGCTCAATTGTGAGCACTGGCAGTCTTGTCTCTTAGAGTTGGTCCCGATCTGATTACACCCTTGTTGAAACCCAGACATACACATGTTGCGCGCAGATTTATTGTTATCTATGTATTGTATTAAACTTGATTTCTCACCAACACGCAAGTGTTTGACGTTTATTTTAACACATGTTCAGGTTTGCAGTAGCTGTTTTGGAGCTTGTGGACACGTAGGAAGTTTTTACTTTTGGACCTAGAATTAAAATGTATCAAGACAAGTTAATGTTGTTTGAATGTTATAATTTATAATATATTGATTTATGTTTGATTTATGTTCTTTATTTTCCCCGCTGCGCGTGCGCGATAAAATGTGTATTAATAAATATTGACACCAATAGTGTCGCGAGTAATGAAGCAATATGTGGCGCCCCGATGTATAATCCGCCTTTGGTCGGGGTGTTACAGATTGGTATCAGAGCTCGTTGACTTTAGGATAGGTGGTTAGACGTAACGGCCTAGAATACCTAAGAGTCCCTTCTCGCGCATGAGAGAAATCTCATGTTTGCACGCTTATTGTTAATTACTCGTTATTTATGAATATGCTCGCACTTGCGCAGTATATGATTTTATGTTTTATTTCGCGATATTTCGATTTTTGCTGAATTTCGATTTTTATTGATTTTTCTTGCCTATTCGTTTGTTGGGATTTGAAGATCCGAAAAGTCATGGTGATACATGAATAGTTGATTTTCAATTTCCATTTACGATTATGTTCTGAGGTTGGAGACTTGAAAAGTCATGGTGATACATGAATTGTCAACCTCCAATACTCATTTTCTTGTATGTTTTATATTGAGGATTGAAAAGTCATGGTGATACATGAATCGTCAATCTCCAATACTCGTTTGCTCGTACATTTTAAATTGGGAATTCGGAAAGTCATGGTGATACATGAATTGTCGATTCTTGATTCGAATTTATTACCTTTATTAAGTCTGCATTTAGGATCATTTATTTTACTTTAACTCTTGACTGTAACTGACTCCGTGAAACCAAGCTTTATAAGATTATACTTTGCGCTAAGACATTAACCAGAATTAAAACTTTTATAGAATGCCTCCGCTATCTCGCCGATTTCAGAGAAGAGAAGCCTCGCGCATGCGTAGACAGCAACGTTCCCAGGAAATGGCCGCCGCGATAGCCCAAGCCTTGAGCCAAAACAACACCTCGAGTTATAACATTAAGTCCTTTAACGCGGGTAACCCTCCAAAGTTCACAGGTCTTGAAGGAGCCACCGTGATGCTCCAGTGGCTTGAGAAAATAGAAAACACTTTCCTTCACACCCAATGCCCCTCAGACAGACGAACCCTATATGCTTCCAGTGTCCTGGAATCCAGAGCGCTTACGTGGTGGAATGGAGTAGCTCATGCGCGTGGCGCAGAAGCTGCTTCCAGCATGCTCTGGGAGGAATTTAAGGAAATTCTTACGCGAGAATTCTGCCCTCCCAACGAAGTTAAGCGCCTGGAGGAGGAATTTTGGAATCTTAAGCAATACAGCGGTGAAGCGCGCGAGTACGCGACGCGCTTCCATGAACTAAGCCTGCTTGTCCCTCACCTTGTTACCCCTTCCCGCCGAGCCATAGAGAAATTCCTTGGGGGTCTTCCCATGGAAATTCAAGATTCTGTATGGGCCAGAAACCCAGTTACCCTCTCTGACGCCATCGAATTGGCCGCTGTGCTCAGCGACAACCATGTCAGAGCAGGAACCTTGTTCCTGCGGGGAACAGAAAAGACCAAACTCACCAAGACTGTCCCTGAACCAACAGAAACCAAACCTGAACCCTCAAACCGTAACAACCTCAAGCGCAGGCGCAAGGCCTATGCGCTTACCAACCCGCCCATTGTCCAGCAACCCGCATACCAACCCCCAGTTTACGCGCCTAACCCTCTGTCAGCTTACCCAACTCCCCCTGTAGTTCACAACTATGCCCTAACCAATCCAGCACTCCCTGCCCCGCCAACTAAGAAACCTTACACAGGAAACCATCCCTTTTGCCCAACCTGTAGATTTCACCACCCAACCCAAACCCCGTGTCGACTTTGTAACCGATGTGGCCGTACTGGTCACACTGCTGAGAACTGTAGAGTCCTTCCCGCCAATCCAATTGCGCCAACACCACCAGTCTACCCGCAGAACCCACAATCAATCTACCAAAACCCACGACCCAGATCGTGCTTTAACTGCGGTGATCCCAGTCATTTCCGGAACGCGTGCCCGAGACTACAAGTGCAAATCACACAAGCGAATCCGGTGAACCAGATTTCAAACCAAGTGACGCGTGGACGAGCTTTTAACATAACCGCGCACCAAGCGCAAGCGAATAATGACGTAGTTAATGGTACATTTTTACTTAACGGATTTTATGCTTCTGTACTTTTTGATACTGGCGCCGATCGAAGTTTTATCTCTCGCGCCTTCGAGCAGAAGCTTGCGCGACCGCGCAACGATTTAAAAGAAGATTTTTCAGTTGAATTGGCTAATGGTGAAACTGTTTTAATAAACTCAGTGATTAAAGATTGTACGCTTAACCTTAACGAAAACGATTTTCTAATCGACCTCATCCCCATGCCTCTTGGAAGCTTTGATGTTATCATTGGTATGGACTGGCTCTCGAAGAATCGCGCCGAAGTTATTTGCGCCAAGAAATTGATTCGCATACCTCGAGAAAATGGTGATCTTCACATCTACGGCGAAAAACCCTCCCGCGGTCTTAAACTTATGTCTTGCGCCGAAGCCCAAAGACTCATGCGGAAGAAGTGTGTTGCATTCTTAGCCCATGTGGTTAAACCTGCTGAAGAAAAGAAGCTTCGCGATATCCCTGTTGTGCGTGATTTCCCTGAAGTTTTTCCTGATGATCTTCCTGGTATCCCTCCCGCTCGTGAAGTCGAGTTCCGTATTGATCTTGTCCCTGGTGCTTCCCCCGTGGCTAAATCTCCTTACCGTCTTGCGCCCGCTGAGATGCAAGAATTGGCAAGCCAACTTCAAGAGTTGACTGCTAAAGGATTCATCCGCCCTAGCTCTTCGCCCTGGGGTGCTCCGGTGTTGTTCGTTAAAAAGAAAGATGGATCGTTTCGCATGTGTATTGATTACCGCGAGTTGAACAAACTCACCATTAAAAACCGGTATCCCTTACCGCGTATTGACGACCTCTTTGATCAACTCCAAGGTGCCTCTTGTTTCTCGAAGATTGATCTCCGCTCTGGCTATCACCAGTTGCGCATCCGCGATGAAGATGTTCCGAAGACTGCTTTTCGAACTCGTTATGGCCATTTTGAATTCTTGGTCATGTCCTTCGGTCTAACCAACGCACCCGCCGTTTTCATGGATCTAATGAATCGGGTGTGTAGGCCTTTCTTGGATAAATTCGTGATTGTGTTTATCGATGATGTTCTGGTGTATTCTAAGACCAAGGCCGAGCATGAGCAACATCTCCGATTGGTGTTGCAAAAGCTTAGAGCCGAGCAGCTCTTTGCCAAGCTTTCCAAGTGTGAATTCTGGTCTGATGAAGTACAGTTTCTTGGTCACGTTGTAAACAAGATGGGTATTCATGTCGACCCATCCAAGATTGAAGCAATCAAGAACTGGATTACGCCATCCTCTCCTACCGAGATCCGTTCCTTTCTGGGCTTAGCTGGTTACTACCGGCGATTTATTTCGAACTTCTCAAAGATCGCATTGCCTTTAACAGCTCTAACGCACAAAGGTAAACCTTATATTTGGGGCTCGAAGCAAGAAGAAGCCTTCCTATCGCTCAAGCGATTGTTGTGTGAAGCTCCTGTTCTTGCGCTACCTGAGGGTAATGATGATTTTGTCGTGTATTGCGATGCATCCAACCAAGGTCTCGGTTGTGTTCTTATGCAACGAGGCAAGGTTATCGCTTACGCATCAAGGCAACTCAAGGTTCATGAAAAGAATTATACAACTCACGACCTCGAACTAGGTGCAGTTGTTTTTGCCTTGAAGATCTGGAGACACTACCTTTATGGTACTAAGTGTATCCTCTACACTGACCATAAAAGCCTTCAGCATATCTTTGATCAAAAGGAACTTAACATGAGGCAACGCCGATGGAACGAACTCATCAGCGATTACGATTGTGAGATCCGGTATCATCCTGTAAGGCTAATGTGGTAGCCGATGCGCTCAGCCGAAAACCCTGTCAGCTTAACTGTATCTTGCCGCGCACCCAGCTTCACTTCGCGCCGATTCAAAGCAACCTTGAATCGCGTATTCGTGACGCGCAGCGCGCATCCATCAGTAATGGTAACCTTCGCGCCGAGTTAGCGTGTGGCGCGGAAGCACACTTTGTCCCTAATCTGAGTGGAATTCTCTGCTATCTTAACCGCATCTGGATTCCCTTTGATGAGAATCTTCGCGCTGATATCCTGAGTGAAGCACACAAATCTCGGTATTCCGTTCATCCTGGCGCCGATAAAATGTACAAGGATTTGCGCATTACTTATTGGTGGCCCGGTATGAAAAAGGATATTGCTGTGTTCGTAGCTAGATGTCTGACTTGTTCTAAAGTGAAAGCTGAACACCAACGCCCATCTGGTTTGCTCGAACAACCAGAAATTCCTACGTGGAAATGGGAATGTGTAGCGATGGACTTTATTACCAAGTTACCTTTGACAGCAAGCAAACATGATAGCATTTGGGTAATAGTGGATCGATTGACTAAGTCTGCTCACTTTCTGCCCATTCGTGAAAACTACCGTGTTGAGCAACTCGCGCAGCTTTATGTCAAGGAAATTGTCTGCCGCCATGGTACTCCTTTGAGCATCATATCCGATCGCGATGGCCGTTTTATATCTCGCTTTTGGAAATCTCTCCAATCTGCGCTAGGAACTCGCTTGGACATGAGTACGGCATATCATCCTCAGACTGACGGTCAGTCTGAGCGAACTATTCAAACTCTTGAGGATATGCTCCGATCTTGTGTTCTTGATTTTGGAGGTAATTGGGATTCACACCTGCCTTTGATCGAGTTCTCTTATAATAACAGCTATCATTCCAGTATCGGTATGGCCCCATTTGAAGCACTTTACGGTCGTAAGTGCCGCTCCCCGATTTGTTGGAGCGAGGTGGGAGAAGCTCAAATCACAGGACCCGAACTTGTTCAAGAGACAACTGATAAAATCGCCAAGATCCGTGATCATCTGCTGACTGCCAGGAGCCGACAGAAGAGTTACGCAGATCGTAGGCGAAAGCCTCTCGAATTTCAAGTTGGTGATCTTGTTCTCCTCAAAGTGTCGCCTTGGAAAGGTGTTGTCCGCTTTGGGAAGAAAGGTAAGCTTGCTCCTCGTTATGTTGGTCCATTCAAGATTCTCGCGCGTGTGGGAAAAGTTGCCTACAGACTTGACCTGCCGCCCGCGCTCAGTAATGTGCATCCAACGTTCCATGTATCCAATCTCAAGAAGTGTTTAGCTGACGAGAACCTTCACATTCCACTTGATGAAGTTCAAGTTGATGAAACTATGCATTTCATTGAGAAGCCTGTTGAGATTATGGATCGCGAGGTAAAGCAAACCAAGCGCAGTCGTATCCCTATCGTGAAAGTTCGTTGGGAGTCCAAGCGCGGAGCCGAGTTTACATGGGAAAGGGAAGATCAAATGAAGATCAAGTACCCGCACCTGTTCTCTGCGCAACCTACTTCGAGATAAATTTCGGGACGAAATTCCTTAAAGTAGGGGAGACTGTGACATCTGACCCGATCCGACCCGACCCAGGTACCCGTTTCTCTGACCCGATCTCTTTCTTTTATGATTTAATATTTATTTATACTTATATTTTACTTTTAATAATAATAATATACTTTTTCCTTCCCGCCTCTTTCTCTCTCTTTCTTTCCGCCGTCCCGTCCCTCTCCTCTCTTTCCGCCTTCTTTTCCCTCTTGTCGCCGTCCCGCCCTTACGCCTTGTTTCCCTCTTCTAACTCTTTGCTTGTCCTTTGTTCCTTCCCGCCTAAGGTTGTCTGCGCAGCTCCACGCGCCAGACTCCCTTACAAGGAATCCTGCGTGAAGACCACCTGTTTCAGCGATACGCGAGACGAACTCTTCTCGCAGCGCGTTAAGAATTGAAATTCTTCTCGCAGCGCGCTAAGAACGGAAGTTCTTCCCGCGACACGCTAAGGATTTGTAGTTCTTCTCGCAGCGCGCTAAGAATCGTAGTTCATCCCTCGACGCGCGAAGAATTATAGTTCTTCCCGCGGCGCGCTAGGAATTTTAGTTCCTCCCGCGGCGCGCTAAGAAATGTGATTCTTCCCGCGGCACGCTTAGAAATGTAGTTCTTTCCGCGACGCGTTAAGGTTGGTTCTGTCTGCCTTCGCGCTCGCGCTCTCTTGACCTTCTGTGTCTGCCTTCGCGCCTCAGCCTTCTCGCGCTTGACCCTTTAGTCTAGTCTTCTGTTTAATTCTAGCCGTTTGCTTTTGTAATGTCTTTTCTTCTGAGCTGTTGACCTAACCTATCTAATGTCTGAATAGTTACTTTCGGCGCAGCATGCGTACCAACCCCATTGGTTGGTAGAAAAAGTGACTGACATTATCTTTTGAGATCTGCTTTTGCCATGCTTGACCAGTACCTTTATCTGACCCGCCCATGCCTTTTTACTGTTCCCTGTCAGCTTTATCTTGCCTCTGCAGCTGCCATATCTTTCCATATCTTTTGCTTTTGGATTCTTATGCTTTTTGATATCTTTTGCTTGATCCTGTTAAAGATCTTTTCCCCTTTTCTAGGGATTATGTCTCCTAGGGTTTTCCTATAAATAATAATAATGTTTTAACACTACACACACAAAACACTTAATCTCTCCTGTTCTCTTGCTCCTTGCTCTCTCTGCCGCCTTCCTCTCTGCCTCCGTCTTCCTCCCTGTTCTGCCCTGCTTTTCCGGTAATATATATATATTATATATAATAATTTACTTATTAATTATGCTAACTTATAATCAAGACTTAAAGCAAATCATTAAAACAATAATCTTAATTATAGGTTAACTTGTGCTTGTTTAAAGTTGGTTCTTGCTTTATCTTACACCGCATCGTTTATCAAGTGAGTAATCTCGTACCTAATCCCTTTTTGCTTTTAATGTTTTGGGATGTTCATGTGTTCATACAAACTTAGAGTCTTAAACTTGTTTATGAACTTTAGTCGCGCAGTATCCCATGTGTTGAGGACGTAGACTTGGCTGTTATTTGTATGTGTGGATCATTAACCGTCTTGTCGGTCTATTCCGCAGTTTTCATGGTACCATTAGATGAACACGGGAGAACTATCGTTTATGATTTTCTCTTTTGTTACACTTGCACAGTTAGTCTTGTTTGTGAGCTCAATTGTGAGCACTGGCAGTCTTGTCTCTTAGAGTTGGTCCCGATCTGATTACACCCTTGTTGAAACCCAGACATACACATGTTGCGCGCAGATTTATTGTTATCTATGTATTGTATTAAACTTGATTTCTCACCAACACGCAAGTGTTTGACGTTTATTTTAACACATGTTCAGGTTTGCAGTAGCTGTTTTGGAGCTTGTGGACACGTAGGAAGTTTTTACTTTTGGACCTAGAATTAAAATGTATCAAGACAAGTTAATGTTGTTTGAATGTTATAATTTATAATATATTGATTTATGTTTGATTTATGTTCTTTATTTTCCCCGCTGCGCGTGCGCGATAAAATGTGTATTAATAAATATTGACACCAATAGTGTCGCGAGTAATGAAGCAATATGTGGCGCCCCGATGTATAATCCGCCTTTGGTCGGGGTGTTACACCATGCCGCCCATCAAATAACCAGCCAACTCCATTGTAGAGTCAGCGGTTTGAGGCAAGTGAGACCTCACCATGTCGCGGATTTCCCACGGCAATCCCCATATGTATCTCGTGACTTTGCTGGACTCAGGGTTAACCAGCTGGGGAACAAGGCGACAATACTCAAGGAATTTAGTGTTGTATTCCCGAAGATTTGTCCCTACGACCTTATGATTAAGGAATTTTGTTTGGATCTAGTTAGTTTCGTGCATAGGAAAAAATTTTCCCATCACCATGGCCTTAAACTCTTCCCATGACAGGCCATACATCACGTCTCTTCCTTTACTCATCAATAGCGCATTCCACCATTCGTGCGCTTCACCCTTGAACATCAAAGCAGAATATTGGATATTTTCCTCCTCAGAACACTTACTCGTGATAACAAGAGTTTCCATCTTCTCGAGCCACCTCACGGTTATAATGGCTCCTTTGTCACCATGGAACTCTTTCGGTCCATAGTACTTAAAATCCTTGTACGTACACCCACTCACTTTTAACTTTTTAAACTTTTGTCTAACACCTTCGTCGGCATTAGACCCATGATCACTCTCTTCATCACGGGTTGGTTTAGGACGGGATCTTTCAGGTTTTTGAGAGGGATGAACATAAGGATTAGCAGTTCGAGAATGTCTAGATTGTCTAGATTGAGATCTAAACGCAGATTCTTCCCTAACAACATCTTTAATCATCTTTTGAATTTTATTCATATATTTCTCGGGATTTTCCTCATCTCGCTCGTTTTTGGGGCCTTTCCCCTTGTCTTTCATTTCTTTTTCTTTACGAGCATTCTTGTTATTATTGTTACTTTGATCAGACATCTTTTCTTTTTATCTTTTTCAAGTTAGTCTGAAAATTTTAACAACGTTTCTTTTAAACACACTTTTTATTTATCATACATTCATATATATATATATATATATATATATATTTTACAATACATATACATATATATATCGTTCCCACGATATATATATAACTGATCCTATCATTACATAAGAACGTTTCATACGTTTTTTATTTATACACATAACATACAAAAACTATTTTACACATATAGCTTCACATCGTATTCCCCCATCTTCATTCCTTCAAGAACTTTTTCACAACCTTCGTTAGTTTGTTGCACTTACGAATGAGTGCTTCTCCAACTTTCTTCTTTTTCTTCTCTTTCTCATCTACCTTCTTCCTCCAGTCGTCAGTCTCATGCAATGCACGATCCAGATGTTCCTCGTACGACTGCGGGACTATGTTGGGGTATCCGTACTGCGGAGGTGGGTCACGATAACCCAGTGTTACCATTTCGTAATGGTTTCTCGGTTCCGGATACGGAACGTAAGTCTGGTCAGATGCAAGGTAGAGGTAGGTCTTGGCAGCTTGGTTCCGCTCACGAATTTCATCGGCTTATTCTTGAATTGAAGGAATTCTCCCTTGAAATGGCGGGAAGCTTGTCGAAGCTTGGTTCTTTAGTTGTTCCAAATATTGAACATACGGATCGACGGAACCGTAGCTTGGATTTCTGGAAGTGAGTGATCCATTCATTGAGCTTGTCATCTCGTTAAAGTTATCAGGATGCTCTTCCTCCATTTCTTCCTCGGACTCCTCCACAGGGACGGACCTTTGATATCGTTGGGTTGCGAGTTGACTTCGTTCATGGTGGAGCTTCCAGTAAACCATCGGCATGGGTCAGAATGACACTGCATCCAGTCGGAGGATGGGCTTTGTGGTTCTTCCTTTACGGGTCGGTTTGAAAGGAAGGTATAGGATGGGTGTGCATTTGGGAAATATCCAGTGGGATAATTTTGGGTTCTTGTGATGGTTGATAAGTGGGAATTTCTGAGGGATGATATGTCGGTATTTCGGATGATTGATACATCGGCATGGTTGGTGGGTGATAGCTGGAGTGTCTTGGTGGTTCGACTTTTGGCTTTGGTGGACTATCGGGTATGTTTATCGGGTAATGCCTACTTCCGGGGTAATATAAGGGTTTGGACAAGTCTCGTTCCACGTCTTGATCAAAGAACGCTTCATAATACCCATCGCTCATGTTGTCTTCTGGGTAAGGTTCGGCTATACCGGCTTCCTTGGCTTTGCGAACAAAATTCTCCATAAGAGCTTTGAATGACATCTAACAATTTGGGTGGTTTAGAATGTAGAGAGGGATAGAAAGGTTACCAGCCTATCTTATCCTTAAAACAAATAATCAAATAGTTTACTATACTTGGATCGAAGCTTGGGTATTGTTTTATGATACCCAATTCGCTAAGATCGATGGCTCTGATACCAAGCCTGTCACACCCCCATCTAGGGCCTAGGAGTGCGACCCATAAGTTGGTATCATGTTTGTAAATAAATCAGAGTTGCGTTATGTTGCGGAAGACTTATAAAACTTTAAGGATCGAAAATGTAATTTATATATATTCAAAAGACGGGAATTATAAAATACCCGTTTAGAGTTGTTAACAAAAGATGACTTGTTTATGTTTACAAACCACCATGTTAAACTTATACAAAAAGAATCCGAGCCATCGGATATTAGTACTTCGTCATTTCCAAGCTCTAGCTTTGTTCACCTGCAAAATGTAATAAAATACGTCAGCAACGAATGCTGGTGAACACGCTGACGCAAAAATATTTCTTTTACTTTATTACCCCTCGAGACTACGCCTGCCTCGGCCCAACGTGGTTTAGGAATAACAAAGTCAAATAACACATTATAAATATGAGCCTCTACGCTAGGTCACCTCAGCAAACACCGCAACGTTTGACTTAGTTAAGTACCCGTAAATATACACAAAGGTCGTACTCCCTGCAGGAGAGCATCCTACGACCAAGGGTGGTGCGATCATGCCCATACATCGCATAGTACCACCTATATAAGGATCCAGACATACGTATACCACAGCCTGAGGGCTAGGTTTATACCCTTTATTTATAACGGTTTTAGGAACACATAGTTCCTTGTAAACAATTTCAAATAACAAGTTTGACTCATTTTAAATAAGTAAAAGTTTGGGGGCGTATTCACCTTGTCTCTTTAGGATCAGCTTCACTCACCGTCCAAGGGTCTTACCCTTTCTTTATCTCGTACCTATAGTACGAGTATAAATATTAGTCGGATACACGATCCGGATTAAGACCTTTAGTCTTATATCTCAATCCTCGATTGAACCTTTAGTTCAATTCTTATTTACTTGAAAACCTTTAGAAAAGTAAATTACGTTTCTTCTTCTCCAAGAAACGTAATCTTTTTCTTTTATTATTTAAGAATACTCTTTATTCATTAAATAATATTTCATAACAAATGATATTTACATATATACTTACACACATATATACGTATTCAACAATATTCATAATCATGCTTTCATTTGTTTCTTTGTTATGTTTTCTTTTATTTTCTTTTATTTTATCGAGGTATCGAGTATATCCTCGACTTAAGGCTTAAGCCTAGAATATAATATTAAATTATATTGAATTCGATATTACACCTAACCTTAAGTGGCGTATAGAAACTCTAGAGAATTGAGCAGCACTCCGATGCCGCTTTACTTTTCTCGATCAACTTTGATATGCCAACTTTAACACTCTTCGGTATGTCTTTCGGGACTCTTTGCCATAAAAACGCCTTCTTGATAATTGAGGGTGGAGAGTGGCACAAACTTTGAGGAAACGATGTACACAAACAAGAGATCGGGGCACGCTTATCGAGGCAAATCGATTATACAAACTTGGAATTCTAGTGAGAGGCTAGAGAGAGAGTTGAGAGCTGTGTTTGGGATGCTTAGAATGAGATCCCATGGCTGCTATTTATAGACGAAAAATTGGCTCCCATCGCGCCACGCGATAGGTCCCTGGGCAGGCCTATCGCGTACCGCGATATAGGCCTGATGACGCAGAGGGTAGGGCTGCCACGTGTCGACACGTGGCAATCACCGCTCCACGTGGCAACACGTGATGACATGTGGCGGCAGTGTTGCCACGTGGTGACACGTGGCAGCACATGGTGCCACCGTGTGCCACGTGGCACACGTGTCACACTATGTCAGACTCTCCGTCGAGATACGCGATGGGGGTCTCTTCTGACTCATCGCGTAGCGCGATGGGTCAGGAAAATCAGAAATTTAATTTTAAACCCTCAACTTTGGAACTTGGCAATTTTTGTCCCTAGACTTTGGAAAGTTGATACTTTAAACTCGAAATTTTCATGTTGTTATAAAGGGCCCCCCGACCTTATGTTGATACTCCGTCAAAGCATTTTCCATGACTTCCGCGTCCGAGACACCGCTACTCCTATGTCGATTCATCCAAGAGTAAACCGTATGAAAAGCCAAGCATTTGGTGTTTATGTCGCCCCATTTCGCCAGTAACGAATCTTTTTCTCGAC
This sequence comes from Bidens hawaiensis, assembly GCF_021521415.1. Lineage (NCBI taxonomy): Eukaryota > Viridiplantae > Streptophyta > Magnoliopsida > Asterales > Asteraceae > Bidens > Bidens hawaiensis. Next base: position 421,417 of record NW_027491796.1, on the reverse strand, counting down.
GTGAGTCCCCGCCAAGCTCGTGGAACAACTCTATAATTTTGTGCCAAAATACCCTCATTTTTGATAGTTCGCTAAAAAAATAAAAAATTACAAGTTTAATGTTTGTTATAAGAAATTTAAAAAACTATATATGTATTTTAAAAACCTACCGCATTTGGCATCTTCCGATATCGCGCACCAAGCACGAGCACAGAGTACGCACTCGTCGATACTCCACGGTATCACCGTCTTTTTAACCCCAATTTCGCTGGCGGACTTCTTTCCGTATTTTCTCGGAAGTCCGCGTTGGCTCGAACCGCCTACGGTCTCCGGGACGGGTTGTGTCTCCGACACGAACTCGACCTCTGGTTGGGTCTCCAGGACGGGTTGGGAACCCGAAACGGCAGAAATGTTTGTCGTCGGGTTTTGGAAACCGGGCAACACATTTGGCATAGAGTTTTGTAGATATGCAATGTACGCGGCCATTTGCGGGTCATACATATGCGGGACGGGTACGGTTGGCGTCGGGACGGTAGATTGGTTCGGTTGTGGATTTTGGTTACCTTGACGGGCATATTGACCAAAACCGAGAATATTTTGGTTGTTATTCGGAAACATAATGGTATAAATATTTGTGTAAAAGATATAAATTGACAAAATGGCAAAACTGGTCCTTTATGTTTTCATGGTTTTTCAATAGTCGTCATTTAGCAAACTTAATGACAGAAAACATCACTTATGTTCAAAAAAACATTGCACGGTTCATCCTTTTTACTAACGAGAGTTAGTTTCTCTCGATAAATCCAGTCATGTGCACCTCATGTGAGGGCAACTTAGTCTTTTTACCCTCTCAGGTGTCATTTGTGTAGTTGACTTAAAATCTTGGGCTTTAAATAAATAAAAGTATTTTTTCTTTTTAACCCATCTTCTTTCACAAATATTCATAACCCACCATTTTCTTCCCCAAATATCCCATCCAACCTCAGCCACCACCCATCATCATCATCCCATCCAACCTCCCCTCTGTCACACTCTGCCACCATTAAATCTGGTCATCCGCCACCCACAACCACCATTACTACTCATCGCCGGCCGTCTCCACCCACAGCCACCATTACTAGTCACCGCCGGCTGCTTTAGCCCTAAATCCACACATTAAAAACCCTAAATCCACAATACTCTTCAATCCTCATAATTACAAAATCAAAAACCCTAAAAGCCACAAACCACCACCACCATTCTACAACTCCCTTCTGTTTCATCTCGCCGGAACCCCGGACATGGTCGAAATCACCTAATCCAACAAGAACCCTAATTTTTATTCCCTAATTACTCGACGATTTGCCTCTGTCAGATTAAACTGACAGGGGATTTTTGTTCCTTAGATGATTTCGACCTAAAACACACAGCCACCATTACCAGTGATTGTCTTGACGGGGTTTCGGAGTTGAGGTGAGTTCCAAATTCAGGCCGAGGTTTTTTGTTGTGGTGGACTGGTGGGGTTTTGTTGAGGAAAAAGAGTGTGGTGGCCTATGGTGGTGGCTGTGACTGTGGCGGCGGAGGAAGTGGCGGGTGAGGCTCGAATCTTTTGGTTGCCAGAAAACGAGAGGTGAGAGAGTGACTTTGGCAGGTGGTGGTGAAAGTGGCCAGGAGAGAGAGAGAGGTGAGAGAAAGAGATGGAGAGAGAGAGAGTGAGAGTGTGTGTGTGTAATTTATATTTGTAATATAATTTTTTTTTATTAAATAAAATTTGAAGTTACAAATATACCCTCATGTGCATTACACATGACCAAATTTAACGAAAAAACTTATCTGAGTTAGTGTAAAAGGACGTAACGTGATACATTTTTGAAACATAGAACATGATTTCTGTCATTAAGTTTGCTAAAGGACGACTATTGAAAAACCATGAAAACATAAAGGACCAGTTTTACCATTTTGTCGATATAAATTGGTATAAGAGTGGAAGGAATGTGTTAAAAAAATGAGTTTGGTTTGTTTATAAAGTATAAATATAATTAATATAATTTTTTTTTAAAAAAACCCCAACGGCTCTTTTTTTGATTTGTGTGCCATTTCATCGCGTTTTGTATATAACGCAGCCAAAAAAAATATCCCAAAACGCAGGGGGGCGGTGTACCCCCCGCGTTATCCACCAAAACGCGTGTGGCAACGTTGCCACTATACTTGGTCTAAAGGTGCTAAATAAAAAACTAGGGATTCTGAAGGGTCTATTCAAGAATATGATTTCTATTTGTGGTTAACATTTTAATTAAATAACACAATTTTTTGCTACTCACAAGATTCGAATTCTAATCACATGAAAAATAGATAGTTTTATTTAACACTTTGATACCGTAAGTCGTCAAACCAAATATAGGTGACTAACTTGGTGGGAATATTAAATGTATAAAGTATTAGGACATTAATTTTAAGGACTTCCGAACTAGATTTTTCAAATTCTTGAATGGAAATGGATATTTATAGCAAAGTGGGAAGAAAATAGTTGTAAGTTGAGAAGAATGAAGAAGATAACCATTTGGGGGATTAGTGACGTCATGAAACATTACTATGTTACGTGTAAAGATAAAATAAATGTGCCTATTTCTACTTCCTACTTCCTACTTCCTAGTGCTATATAAAAGAACTTGAAATATGAAACGCATGTTAATCAAAATAGCATCAAAACTTAATAAATGTGAATTACATAGGTGAAATTGGTAGGTCAGACTGTTAGTTGGTGTCGTGTAATATTTCATCATAAAGACAGTTGGTTAATAACACGTAAATGAATAGCTTATGCAAGATATATTTAAGTCAATATTAGGAAAAACAAGTCTGGTGTGCAAGTAAAGTAGATAAGTGAAATAGAATGCGTAGATAAACTGTAATTTTAGAGATTTTCAGCCTTAATGTTTATAAGTTTTCGATATATTACAATTGCATTTCACAATCATCACCTTTTTATATAATTATACAAACCTTTAGTTAAACTTTAAAAATGAAAATTTTAGAAATATAAAAATATGTAAATCAAAACAGTGTCAAAACTCAATAAATATAAACTACATGCATGAAAATGTTGCGTGAGTTGTTATCGTGTATCACAGTGTACCGTCATAAGAAGATGAATTGTTGATAATACGTAAGTGAAAAATTGATACACGTATAATTACAAAAAAATTTGTTTTACATGCTTATAGAATATGAGAGATCTAGAATTTATAAAAATTTTAAAGATAAAAAAACTAAAACACAAAATTAAATAGATCAAAGTAGCATCAAAACCTAATATGTATGATCTACATGTATTTTTCAAATTGTAGATATTATAAAAACTGTTATAGTGTGTTACAATGTTTCATCATAAAAAGATAATTTGTTGATATCACATAACTAAAAAAGCTAACACACAACATGATGACACATATCCCATTCATTTAACCCAACAATAATCATAAAACATGTATCTTTTACAACTTATTGATTATGACCATTTCATCATATTTCCATGTTGATTGAATGCAATGCAACCAATTTTGCCTTTCTTTATGTCACAAACATGCATGACTTCTCCTCCATAGACATTTTCTCTTCTTGACAAATGTACCACAAACAACAAAAGACTCTCTCTCTCTCTACCCTCCACTATTTTTAGTCCATTTGATTACCTAAGCACAATCCACTCTTCACCAAGTCCCCTTTTGACCCTTTTCACTTTTCTCTTTTTGAACCTTATATATACATTATACATACATAACAGTAACTTATTATTATTATTATCATTATTATTATTATTATTAACTCCCCATTTAAGAGGGAACTAACTAAACCTCTGCCATTTCTATAGCCTTTTTAGAAAGAGAAAATCATGCTTCTGTTCTGATGCTACAAATAAAGAGCATGACCCTTCTACCTTATTAGCTTTTCTAACCTACTCTCTTCTTCCATTATTCAGAAATTTGAATAAAGACTGTTGTTATTACCTTATGGCTGTTCAAGCACAGTTTTATTCTGATCATAATAATAATAATAATAATATTAATAACATGGGTTGCTCTAATATGCCTCAAGATTGGTGTTACATGTCTAATTCATCTCTTTTTGGATTTGGAGATGAATATCAACAAGACCAAGGGTTTCTTGATTCTCAAAAGGTTGTGAATTTTGATTCGGGTTATCGTAAAATTGGTTCGGCATCGAATTCAAGAGGAAATGGGATGATTGAGTTTCAAAATCTGTCTTGTGAGCTTGAGAGACAAAGGTTAGAGATGAATTGTTTTCTTCATTTGCAGGTTAGTTTTGTTTCTTTATTCTATTCGTGTAATCGTAAATGAGTCGAGCCAAGCCAGGTCAAGTTTATTTTAACGAACTGAAATGATGAGAGCTCGACTTGGCTCGTTTATTATTTAAACTTTTTAAAATTGTAGACATGAATATACAAACTAAAAGTAATATTTGTAACATACACGTAATGTGTACTTGTGTAGAATTTATAAACTACAAAATTCATAATTTATACACACAAAATTTCAATTTATGATTTATATATATTAAATTTTAGGTTTTATCTTTTTCATAATTTTATATATTAAAAATTTATGTATCAAGACAATTTTCATTATTCTTTATAACATTTTGCATGTTAAAAATATCATGTGTGTTAATTTAAGTTAACAGGCTAACTAGCGAGTCATGAGTCAACCTTGGCTCGAGCTAGGCTAGCTTGTTTATAGATTGAGTTGGTTGGGCCCTGTCAAGCCCAGCCGCCCAGGCTGACAACCACACAATTAATACCCATTTTTAAAGGTGGCCAAAATATCATTTTTACTTATTATATTATACATATATAAAATTAATTTAAAACTTTATAAATGTAAACTTATTACACAATAATTAGCATATACATTACAAAAAAAAAAAATTTTTTAAAATATCCAAGAGGGACCCAAAGTTATGTTTTTATCTATTACACGGGTTCTCCGAAATCTACTGAGTAGTTCAAGCGAGTCGCAAGCTTTTTGAACAACCTTATTATTTATGGACATATTTTAATTTTCTTTTTTTAGTGTTTTTACAACTTGTGATTTGTTAAAGCAGAATGAGAAATTGAAGGCTGTTTTAAATGAAGAAACAAGAAAACGAGAATTGATCTTGATGCACAATTATGAATCAAAGATGAAGGCGATATTCTACGAAAAAGACGAGGTTTTAAACACCGCAACAATAAGGGCAAAAAAGCTTCAAAATTATGTACTGATGGCTGAAAAAGAAGCCAAGATTTGGGAGAAAAAAGCCATTGAAAGTGAAGCAATCATGACAGACCTAAATAAAAAACTTATACAAGCTAGAGCAAGAACACATGAAGATGCAGAATCAGTGTGTAATGGTGATGATCATAGTATTATTAATAATCATAAAAATAATGGGAAAGAAAGACAAGAGAAGATGGTGTGCAAGATGTGTCATGTGAGGAGCACGTGTGTACTATTGTTACCATGCAAGCATCTATGTTGTTGCACACATTGTGAAGGTCTAGTGATGTTTTGTCCTGTTTGTGAAACTGTGAAAAATGGTAGTTTAGAGGTTTTCTTTGGTTTAAACTGAGGAGGGTAGAATAGTCAGAAAAAAAAAGTTTTTAAAAAAATGAAGTTATGTTATGTTTATCAGAAATATATTTTTGGCACTACTATCAATAGAAAAGATCCAAAATGGTAAAATTGTTAAAAAAATTGTGGTGTTTTGTGAAGAATCTTTATTATTGCAATTTGAACCCTTTTAGTTTTATGGCTTAACATTTTCTTTCATAAGTGTTATTGGTATTTAAATGTTGATTACCTATTATTTTTTTTACTTGTATTATAGGTCATTTAAATGTTAAGATAGATGAAAAACCGAGTGTGAAAAATAGTTGGAACAAAAGGATGATTAAAGAGAACAAATATGAGTTTGATATGTGACATTATAGATATTACGTGAGTACGTGTCATGTATCATCGTTGATTATTTATACAAGTATGTATTTTGATGATACATGCATGATGAAAAGATGATATGTTAGTTGTGTTTGCGTAGCACATCATTTACTAGGGATATTTAACAAATCATAGTTTGAATACTCGAATTAACCAAAGCAAATTATTCAAAACCTACCTGAGTCCAATTCAAAATTTGATTTGAATTGATTTCAATATAAACTTTCTGCAACAGCTATGATAGAACCAACAGGGCACACGTATAATTTTTTAGCCCCAAACGAGTTCCTACCAACCAAGTCAACCTTAGGCAAGAACGACACCTTTTCGCCTTTTGGTACCAACTACAAGTTCTTATTTAGTTATCTATGTTAATCCAAATGCTAATACAAAGTCGATTGTCAAATGATGATGTGTGTATTACGCTTATCACCTATGATCATATCTTGTGACTTGTGAGGTTCTATCATATCTTAGGGGGGACGGGGCACCGCGTGATGGATCACCCATCTCGCGTGGTGGGTTTTACAACACCGCCGCCACTACCTTGTCACGCGAAATGGAGGGGCTTTGCGTGATGGCCATCACATTGTTGATACCAAGATTGTGAACGTTGGGGTTTTTTTGACCGTTGGGAGGGGGGTGGTTATGACCGTTGGGGGGGAGCCGTCGCCGTAAGTGATGGGTCACCGGAAAAAAAACAGGGAAGAAGGAGTGCTGCGTTTTGTTAGTATTATTATTATTATATTTTAAATACAATTTACACATTTAACCCCTTAACTTTCATATTTCTTTTAAACATAATTTAGAATAATTTACGAATTAAACCTTGAACTTTTGAATGCTATAAAAATAATATAAAAGTCGGCTAAGTTTTCCGAAACGTGACGAGGCCTATATCAACCATTTTTTTGTCGGTTTTTATTTATTTATTTATTTTTGAAACATTTAATCTTGCAAAAAAAAAACAAAAAAACAAAAAAATTCCATCACACCAAACCACCACCCCTAGTAAAAAACCATCACATATGATGGATTTAGGATTAGTAATGTGACACCATTTGATTGGGTGGGATGTGTGATGACTGATGCCATCACATCCACTACCCCTGTTGGCACAATTTCTCACATTGTTCTTCAATTTCTCAACTTATCCTTATTTTGGAGGAATCTTTAACACTCATTTAATAATGATATTTATAAATGGTTATATTAATTTTTAATTTTTATATATTTGATTTGATAGTTATGAGTTCTGAAATGGAAATGGGAAGTTGTACAAGAAAGGCCCCCATTTACTTGCCTTTTAGCTGACATATATATAAGATGATTTTTATTACTCAAAGCTTTCTACAGATTTGGCCGACTGCCTGTCGTATCATATATTCATACATGCAAGAAAAACACTTTCTTCTGTTTCCAATTTAGCCCTGCCCTACAATGCTGCAGTCTATCACTTGTACTCTCCTGCAACAAAAAGTTGTACTTATCCTCCCCCTACAACCCTATATCCCAAGTCCCATTCATTTTCATATCTACTTTTCCAAATTTGTTTAATAAACAATAAATACATTTTGACAATATATCGGTTAACATGTCTTTTGATGCGTGTGTAACTAGGAGTGAACATATATCGGTTTGGTTTGATTTGGTTTGGTTCACTTAGGTTGTTTCACTCCACCAAAACCGAAATTTGGTTTTTTAGAAAACCATCCACCTAAGAAAACAAGTTCGGCTAATTCGGTTAGTTTGTTGGTTTTCTATTCAGATCGGTTAATGACAAACCTAAACTTGGTCTAAATTTATGTTAGAAATACATGAAATGGATATACAAATATATGAAATGGAGTTATAAAATACAGAAATAAAAAATAAAATGGATAACATTACTTTGGTACATCGGTTTTGTTTAACGATTCGGTCATTGCTCAAATAACAATGGCGGAATCGGCTTCGAGGGTTGATCTTCAACATTTTTTTTAATGTAAAAGGACTCTTGTTTTAATCAAAAGAAATACATATGTTTTCCACATAATAATACTATAACAGGTCAGTTCGATCAAGATCAGGCTAAAATTGCAATTGGATTAGGCAAAGTGACAAAACTTAGATAACAATTATTGGTTATTCGGTTTATTTAGGCTTAATATGTTTTCAAGCCCGATAAATCAATAATGGACACCACATTTCTCATCAAAGGTCTTTTGTTTTAACATATCTTATCTTATACACACCGAATTGTCTTAATATGTATTTTCGGATACGGATATAAATAGATCAATTTGACATATTCATACAACAAACTATTAATATTTGGTTCAAATAAATACAATTATATCAAACATTTATATAGATCAACTTCGAAAGAGTTCGAATGTTACATGTGTTTACTATACTTTACTTGATATTGTATTAAATACGATTATTTATAGTAATTACATGTAACATATTACTTTTCTATAAATATGATTATGAAAAAGAGTGTGTTTTCTGATCTTGTATTTTGAGAATGAGATTGCTGCATTCAAACTTTGTTAGAAAAGCAATATTACATTTTTAGACACAATTTAACGACATTTAACCACATTTATTGGTGTATAATAGTTTAGACGTATCATGATTCAACGGTCTTTTCATTTGCGAAGCAAACATTTTATCAATTGAAAGTTGTGAGTGATTTTCAAGCTAAAATTCGGTTTTGACGAGGTGACCTACATACAACGATACAAGGGTCAAGTATCACATGACACATACATATGGGAAAAAAGTTTACTATGTTACAATGTTATAATCTAATATATTCGTTGGTATGTTTAGTCACTGTCTCTGACTCTCAAGTGTCAGAATTCAGTTATATATTTTTTAAAAGTGACACTAGTAGAATTATAGGCTTGTAGACGAAGTGACCGAACATGAAAAATTACATGTCTGTGTTCGACCATTTAACTTTAAGCAAAGACAGATCGTTCTTTTAAAAAATGAATATGTTCTTGTTTGTTTATGTTTGTTCATTTAAAATCTAAACGAATAATTAACGAAAATAATTGAACAAAGATAAATGAACATATATGTGCATCGTAAACAAACAAGAAAAATAAATGAACACACGTAACGAACACAGACGACCAAATATAAAACAAATTAAGTGTGATATAATTTATAAAATACAATTAACATTCATGTAAACGAACATAAATGAGCGAACAAAACATGTGTACATGTTGGTTTGTTTAACTAAATGAACACAAACTTTGTGTTCACATCACGATTGCTTATTGAATTAACGAAGATAAACGAATTTCCAGCCTAACGATTCACAACGTCCGTATCATTTACCGACCTAAGTAGAAATAATCAATTTATCGTCACTAGTTATGTTTGTACTATGGAGAACCAATGAACGAATGTTTACCGTGTGTGGGCCGATTGGTTAACCGAACTGCTTTTGTTAACTGAGTTAAAACAATATTATCATACCAAGAAGTTAACCGAAGTGGGCCGACAAATGTTTTTGTCTGTGGGCCGAGTTGCAATAAGAGCTTATGAATTGGGCCAACAAAGTTTAAAGCTGGCAGCCTATAAGCGACAATCAACAAAGTTTACGTGATGTGAGAAAACCCAACCATAACCGAAAATTAAACCGTTAACCAAAATTAACTATATTAGAACAAAACCGATGACTATGATTATGATTAATGTGGCTCCGTTAACCGACTTTAACCGAACCAAACCTTGTATGTCTATAGTTTTCCCAAAATATATACCTTCATTTCAATTTTTGTTGTAACTATCTATAACATAGTTTTGAATACCATAACCAAGTTTGGAACCGTCATATTTCAATATTTCAATTTTGAAACTTTATAATAATGTTCAGAACACCATAACCAAACTAATTTCAACATAAACAAAGGAAAAAAGAACAAAGTACATTGAATTTTGAACCGAAATTAACTAAAACCGATCCATAACTGGCGGTTAACTGTCATATGATTAACCAATTGGTTATGACACCATATCATGGGAACAAGTTAACCGCAAGCATTATTATATGTTATTATATGACCATGGGAGGTGGAGCTACCAAATGTATATAGAGCATCTAATACCAAAATTTCACTTGACACCAATCTTTTCCTACAATGATCTCATATATTAATTACGTCAAAAAACAGTTTAAAGAATGATGTTTGGCTGCAGTGGCAATCAATTTTTTACTTTGAGCAAGTTACCAAGGTTTTATCCATGTTAACTTCACCTTTTTTTTTCTTTGTTTATTTTTATCCTTCTCCAAAACATGTAATCTTTAAATAGTTTTTTGGTTATTTTTTAAAGAACAAATGTAAGTCAAACTCTATTTTGCACTAACAATCTTAAACTATTAATTTACTTAGGTTTGAACACACAAGCTTCTTTTAAAAAGACATGTGTCTCTACTAAATAAGTTAGCCTCACAGTGCTTGATGATAATATCTCAATAAGTAACCTAAGAGTGAACAATAGCATGATTAACATTTTAATGTTATATGTTTGAATTGAGACAGGCGAACCCACTAAAAGTGGATCGGGGTCTAGCGAATTCACATATATTTTAACATTATTATGTTACGTACACTATCAGGATTCGATTTACCCTATACTTTTCAAAACACTAACCCCTAATATAATTGACGCATAATAAAATGAAAATTATGTATATAGTAGAATGATTAACATTGTTTTCGCCGGCTCACAAGTCACACCCTAACTTTTGAGTATCTTCTCCGGCCTAGCCTCTTGAAAATCAAACCCTCAAACCATCTTCTTCATCTACGCGACTCCCAATGGTCGAGGTTTACCGACACAAAGAAAGCAAGAACAATGGTAGGTAATTTCACCCAAAATGGTGGTAGCAAGCCAACAAGAGCTCTTAATGCATATAACACAAGTTGAACATTTGCAATGTGCAACAAATCTTAAGAAAATAAAATTTATGTGACCCAAATCGTTGATTTGACACCTGTATTAATCAATGATAGTACCTTATTAGTACGTAGAAATAGAGACGTACACATAAACCGATTAATCGAACCGACTTAAAAAATCAAATCGAAACCGAACCGGTCTGAAACAGATTACGTGGAAACTGGTTTGGAACCGACTGTAACAGTAGATTCGGAACCAGTTTGTAATTTTCTTCACCAAAACCGGTTCCAAACCGGTTAACCGAACAGAAACCGGCCAAAACCTATCAAAACTTGTACCGAATCCGAACCAAAACCGATCGTAACCTGGTCAACAAATCGGTTTCGACCCGAACCAAACCAGATGATAAACAAGTTTTGACTTTTGTAAACCATATCAAACCGCTTTTGAGTATTGAAACCGGTTTATGCATCTCTAAACCATAAGTCCATAACCATCTAATCTTCTGATACATTAAAGTAAAAAAAGTACAAATAAGAAATAAAATAAAATAAAAGGATCATGTTTGTGGTTGTGGGCTTTGGTCCACATAAAAATATAAGAAACCCCAAAAACAAAACAAAAGCCCACCGTATAAACAACGCGTTTCTAAAGTCGGCTAACCCTGGCCTATAAATACCACCTTACCCCTTCACAATTAACATTATAACATACGCAAACCAGATCTCATCTTCATCCATTGAAACCCTAACCCTAGTTTCATAATTATCAAGGCAGCATCAATTATTACTATCGGAATCCATTGAAGAGGTATGTACCCGCCTTAACATCGAGCGGGGCGGGTCAACCCACAAGATATATACAAGAGGCTTGAAATCAAGATATCATGAAGGCACAAAGCCAAAACCTATGCGCACGGCGCATATCACGTATGCTCACGCATCACATATGCTCACGCATATCATATATGCTCATGCATCACATATGCTCACGCGTATCACATGCTCGCGCACCATATATGCTCACGCATATCACATCTGCGCGTGGCGCATCTGCGCGTGGCGCATATCGCATGCTCACGCATCATATATGCTCACGCATATCACATCTGCGCGTGGCGCATATTACATATGCTTGCGCATATCACATCTGCGCGTGAGAATAAAGAGAAGACTTCGCGCATCCTCAGGATAGGCGCATATCACACATGCACATAATCAACCTCGTCCTTATCCAAATCAGGATAAGGACAACCTTGATTGTGCTCGTCAGACAACCTTCCAGAAGGTATCCTTTAAGGAATAAGAATATGCTGATGTTGACAGCTGCCAATGAAAGGTGGACAACTCAGCAAAACCCATGTGCTACCACGTGATTGCACATGGGTCAGGTAAAATGCCTGGGTCAGAGAATAATCAATGAAAAAGCACCAGGTGTCCTAAGGACACGTGGCGCAAAGCAATAGGAGGAGGCCAGAAAGGCCCTAATGGGATCTGAGCCCAATCATTGGAAACCCTAACACTATAAATACCACACCACCTCCACAAGGGGAGGTAAGCAAGAAAATACATTCCAATTCCTTACTCACTCTCAGATTATTATCTTCTCCTACAATCTCTTATTCTCACACCGGAGGGTTACCCCAAAGAGGACCCCTCTGTCCCTTTCTGAGGGGTAAGTTCACGGTGCTGCTCGTTTTGTAGGTGGAAGAACTCATACTCCGGAGAACCATCGGTGAAATAGCATACTCATACCCGAGGAAAGTTGATCGTCTACCAGTGAGCCGATCCACGTTTCTTCAGGAATCCATAGATCCTTACTGGTTCTGATAAACCCCCTTGTTTTCAATCTCTAATTTCAATATTTGGGGGTTTTTAGATATAATAATAATATCTTTTCGGTTCGATCTATTGGAAAGAATGTCTCGGTGCTTTCCGTATCCTCCTCCTGGATATTACAGGAACGGACCTACACATGACGCCTTTATCGAATCGATTAAGGTTTGTGTTATGAACGCATGCTTTTTGAGATCTCTTGTTGTATCATGTTTATCTCAAAATTAGGGTTTGTGTATGTATGTATATGTATGTAATTATGTATACGATGCGATGTATATTTTTGATTAGAGAGTAGAGGTATTAAACGATTGATTTGGGCGAATAAGTGTATGTATGATTTGGTTTTAGGTATATTTTGGTTTCTAATTGTTGTGGTTTAATTGAATTGGTATCTTTAAAGGATTTAGAGATGTGGTTAGGTTTGAAATGTGTGTTGTAGTGAATATGGTGATTTAGAAGTTTGTAAGTCAGGTTTATAATATGAGAGTTGAAAGTTTATAATGTTAGCAAATATTTTATTATGTCAGGTTTATAATATAATGGATATAATAGGATTTAAAAAGAATATGTTTTTAGGCACAATTTGTTTGTCTGAAAATATTATGTATCTTGAATGTTTTGTAAGATTGCTAATAATGAATTAAGAGGGTGTAAGTTGTGTTTTTAGAATAAGCATGTAAGCATAATGTAGAACCTTAGGTAAAGGTGAGTAATTGGTGGCCTATGAAGCAACGAAGATTGTGAACTTGTATTAGATGAATGTTAAGATTAGGTGGATATATGATATATGAGTTATAATATGGTTTTGAATAAGTTGTTATTAGGGGGTTTATTTGTGAGTCAGGTAATGTTTTATATGTAAGAGTATTGGTTTAATGTGGCTTTTGACAGCATGTTTGTTTTGATTGGTTAAGTTCATGCATTGTATGTATTATTGACTGATTGTTTTATGATTTTCTTGTAATAACTTTTATTTTTTTAACCCAAGTATCAAGTACTTTGTGTTGTATTTTACTATTAGTAGTATGGTCATATTGATGTATCTGTACTAGACGAGGGGGTTTAATTGTATTGGTGTTTAGTCCCGTGTTACTGTTGTATCTAAATATGTTGTTCTGGTGCTTTATATAAAGCTCCAGAAGGATACCGATAAGACCAAAGCAGACCGAAAGAAAGAAAAGAAAGCCAAGAAAGAAAAGAAAGAGCGAAAGAAAATCAAAAAGAGAAACAATGAAGTTAAGTCTCACAAAAACACAATCGATGATTTTTTCAAGGGAACAAAGGTTGTCACTGAACTTAATGAGAAGAGTGATTTGACTCAAGAACATGGTCAGCCCATTAGCCCTCATTAGCCAAGCTATTCATCTGATAGCACACAAAACAGTAACAAAAGAAAACGAGACGATTACAGTTTGTTACCGCCAGATAAATCTACTGGTAATGGCTAGTTTCAATTGCTTGTTATCATAAGTCTTAATTTTTGTCTTTCATATGCTAATATTGCAAGATTTGTTGTATTTTTATACAGGATCATTTAAGATTCGGTTTGTGAAGAAACCAAAAGCTTCTGATTCTAACAATCTCGTTGCAGACGTAAGGTCTAACATTCGTCCATCGATACCATCATCTTTCAATTCAAACAGTTATCTGGTTTCAAGTGTTGGTAACAATGGTGGTCCTTCAACATCTGGCAGAGAAAACCGAACTCAAACAGAGATCGAGGGTATAATTGGGCTGCGTTTTGTAAGAAATCAACAGCGAGTTGTTCCCCCAATTCATTTGGAACATGAGGGACTGAGTTCATATGTTTCAAGAGACATTGATCAACATCACGTAATTCCTAATCTTGTTTCGAGTAAGACAACAAGCACATTGGATGCAGTAAAAAGACCGATTAATGAAGTATCAGTTGGTCCCTCGAAGCAAGCTGAAGACCCGAAGAAAGTAGGTCTCACACGGACAGAGAAAAAGATGATCAAGAAGCATGCGAAGTATGAAAAACTGATAGGAAGTTGGTTACCTCCAGTTTTACAAACTACTTTCCCTGAGGTTGGTGATGATGAAGATTGGCTTTCTACGGTTAAAACCTTGAAATCATCAACGTGTAAGGGTGAAGCTGAAACGTGTCGGGAATCGGTAGCTCCTTGGCAGCCGTGTGCGAGGTTTTTGCCTGAGGTGGACATACATGCATTGCTATACGGTTCCGTTTTGATATGGTTGACGAAGATGTGTACAGTTTATTTTAGTTGGCAGGCTAGAATTAGTAGAATTTTTTTATTTTTTTTTGTAATTTGTTGAAGAACAAATTTGGTGTCTTCTAATACCAATAGAGATTTAAGTGTCTTCTAAGGCCTAAAATTTTGGAACCATTCAAGCATAATGCATTGCTAGTTTAGTTTTAAAGTTGTGTCGTGTTAAGTTTTCGTAACAAACGTACAGTTCATAGTTTGCTAAACAAAAGTACAGTTTGCTAAACACAAGTGACCGAATGTATCTTGGATGTTTAACTGCAGAATTGAAACCCTGAAACGCATTTAAAACGAACATTTGTTGTTTATGTTGTAAGTCGGTTCGATCACAACTTTAAACATACATTCAGCTTAGTAATAAACCCAATCAGCAAACATATGTTTTCTATGCATAATTATGCTAGTCAGTGTGCTACGTAGTACATAGTTATGCTATTTAACGCATTTATACTACAAGAAGCTATGGATCAACTTATCGGTTTCCAACTAGACCAGAATTGTGGTGGTGGATCGAGATGAAAATCTCTCCATGCAATTATCTTCCTGATAGAACAAACCGAAAAATCCCCTGATGTTATTAAAACCTCAAATGTTATTAAAACTAAAAACAAGCCAATTAAAAAGGAGCAACTATACACAACAAATCAGGTTGTAATCAACGAAACTAAACTGAATGCAAATTTCTACTCTCAACCGTGACAATGAAATCAAACCACCATCGCTCTATGTTGTTCTTCAGATAAAGAAGCTTGAATGATGAATCCAACGAGAGGGAGAATGAACAAAGAGCGATTCATCCAAACGAGCAATCAAGGTTCATCATAATGAAGAGCCTGCATTTATATCAACATTCATACAAATCACACTCTTTGACCTTTTAAAAATGACATCAGTAACCTTGATTATCACATGGTTGACGCTTTAACTACAAAACCCGCATCTGCTCTCAAGCCAGAAACTCCAAATCCAGCCCATCTGACAATTAGCCCACTTCCTCATGAGCAATGAGATTAGCCCACCGTTTGCCCTCGCATTAAAACATAAACATAAACTATAATTCTTCTATAAACCTTCATATTATAATTTATAACCCATTTTGCTATAGAATTGAACAGGACAACAACATACCTTTTTAACATATACATGCAAGAATAATATATATTTATATATGATCATTATAATCATTTATATTATAATTTATCAAAATAATAATTATACCTTATTATATATTAGTTTGGTAATTGTTGATGGACCATATTACCTATAATTAACTAATAAAGGGTTTTCCCTTGGGTGTATATATAGAGAGAATAATAACATCATAACCTATCACACACATATAATAATTTTGTGTGCCTCCTGTCTCATAAAACCGGGTTCCTCTCAAGAACCCTAACACCATCCTTAACTATACATCCTAAAGAGGAACTCGATCAAGATGACAAACATGTCGACTACATCATACTCTGCTACGGTTACTACTCTACATGCTGTAACAGGTTCATAGGTTTAATATTTATTATGTTTTCTATTACTTACATGAAGAACTGATCAACATGTGGTATCAGAGCGATGTTGATTAATCAGTTCTTCATGTTTTCCCTAAATCTGGAATTGAATCAGAAGACATGGACTAAAACTTGATAAACCCTAATTTTTTTCGGTTTCTTTTTCATGTTCTGTTAAGAAAACAATATATGAAACTGTTTAAAGTCGCTAAAATTCATATTTAATAAACCCTAATATTTTCGAAATCTGTTAAAATCATGTTTAAAGATTTCGATTCCAAGTTTTTTTTTTGTATGCTTAATTGTTAAAATTTTCGGTGATGTTCTTCGTGTTCATCATAATCATCGAAAATTATACATATGTTGGTTTAAAATCTAGATTAAAATCTGTTAATGATTATTTAGGGAAATATTTTTTTCAAATCTTGGATAACTTAGTAGTTTTAATATTTTCTTAAAAGATTTGAATCCCCTTAAAATAGGAAACAAATATAAGTGTTAATCACTAAAAAGATTTGAACAAAATATTATCATTATTTATTTACTTAATAAAGATCATGGGTTAAAGGATTAACCAATTTACGGGTTATTTACAAAAAAAATCCATGTATTATGGACTTAAAATAGATTATGGGTTCTACGAGTTTACGGCTTGGGTCATAACTCATAAAGCCGAAAACTCACTAATACCAGAATCAACATTTTCCCGAAACTCCATAAAATCATGTAAACACCCAAATATGGAAAACCAGCTAAAAGCCGGAAACTGACGATTCACGGGAACCTAAAATTCTCGAGAACTAAGGTTTTACCGGAAACTTAAAAATCCTTACCCCTAAACATACTCTTGCTATTAACTAATTAAATGTTTTGTAAACACTTAAATGTTATAAACAATTTACAAAACATAAAAAAGCTTAACTTGAATGAAGTTTTTGATGTATCACTTCTGCCCAAAGGTGATTTGTTACATCTACCCTATCTTTCAAGTCTAATTAAAGCTTTTGTTAGTTTTGCCTAACATGATCAAAATGTCCCACTTCTGTCCAAATGTGATGTGTTACATTTTAATCTAGCAAAACTAGCCCGTGCATAATTAAAATAATTGTCTCACTTCTGCCCAAAGGTGATGTGTTACAATTATTTTGCACACATACTTAAATAAATTTTAACTCTGCCCAAAGGTGATTTATTTTTTGTTTAAGTAGAACTTTTAATTATTGTCTATAAGTTTGATGTTAATAATAGACATATCACATCTTCAATAAAATATAATAATCCGCAATTAATGATCCTTCATTAATCTAATAATCATAAAACTTTACTCTATCTTACTTTAATATCCCATAGCATTACTCACTATAACTTTCTTCTATAAATAACTATCTAATTCAAATCATCCACTCTAATATTAAAACATAATATAAGTTTACATCATAAAGAGTTTCAATAATATTTAACTCTTCTCAGTTATAATATCCTTTAATACATGATATGACTATCCTAATGCTCTTTCTAATAACAATCATTCTATTGAAAACTAGAGCATAACAAATGGGATAAGTCAATCATAATGTCTCCTATGATAATGATAATCAAAACCTTATTTAAATAAATGTTATCACTAGAGTTATTTTTGATTTAGTTTTTCCTAAGACTAATCAAAATAACTCATAAGATGCATGCATTCCTTCTAAATTCTAACTATAAGGTTAAATGGTATTCCTGAATACATCATAATGTACAATTCCATGACCCATAAAATTAAGGGTTCACACATGAAAATAAGTACAATTTTATAGTACATTACATACTAAAAGTTTCAATAGTATAATTTGTTGCCTTAAGAATCAACTATAACACTCAGAAGTACCAAAAGAAAATGAGTGTGTTGATCAACAACATATGTACAAGAAAAGAAATGTATGGTACTGGAAATAAGATGTTATTCAACTCTCTACCACTAAAACCTAAAAGAGGATAATTATAAGGTTCATAGACAAAACGGAAGTATTACTTCCAGCTCTAAGTTCTCTAAGGAGAAGTCTCATTGCAAAAATATGTCATTAGATTAGGTATAAGCAACAAGACTATCCATAATTCAAAAGAACAGCTGGCTAAAATTGATATTTGTCTGCTAATTCTAATATTCCCATTAACACATGATTGGTTGAGTCTACTTCTGTATGTTTACCCGAAATTAACAAATAACTAACATGAGTGTTAGTGACAAATTTAAATGTTAAGGTTATTTGAACCATGATAAATTGTCTTTTAGTTACGCTTTATGATACCTTAAATATTCTGGAGATTAATCAGAATTTAGTATCAATACTTAAGCTACATTATGACAGTTGTGACGTTTGCATTGCCAACTTAAAGTCACTCTTATCTTAAAATCTTATATTATTTGTTATTAATATCTGGATTGAAACATTTATAAAATAGAATTAGATGATACTACATACTTTCACAACTTTTGTTATCATACAAATAAGAATGTAACAAAAGACAAATGAGACATATAAAATTCATTCATTAAAACCAAATTTCATGAGAAATTATGACATGGTTGATGGGTGTGAATTTCATCTAATATCATTCTTAGTGATTTTAATCATGTGTTAGATGCCCTAAACATTACTTGGCTTAAGTAATAAGTATGGGTTCACCGTAAGTTATATTTTACTGGCATTCTTGGAACTTATTCAAAACGGAATATTCAGACATAATTCTTTTATCATTTAAAAAGCTATTTACTTGTATCTAATCTGACTTCTATGGTCCATGGTTTTAAAGAGTCCATTCATATATACATAATACGATTTCTTCTAAATATGTCCCTAAGTTTATTATGACATCTGGACGTTAATGAAATCAAATCAAATCAAGTCTAACATATATATGAGAAATTCCCACATCACGTACATCACTGAAACTCCTTATGTAGTTTTTCTAGAGATATTAAAGATTAATGGGAGCCTTATGTGTCTCAATCATAACTTACAAGATTTACAAGAGGTGGGGGAGTGAAAACTTAATATTATCTCAATTGCACCTCTTGTACATGGCACTGCTCCATCATAACACTATTTTATCAAAACTTATCTCTTTAGAATTTACTACTACTACTCTTACAAAAATTTCATTGTTGCTAAATATGGGCATATTCAGATTTCTTAATAAACTAATCCTCACCAAGAGAAACTACAACTTATATTATTAACTTGTTTCTCTATTAGAAACTATTGGTCCTTAAATATTGACCATAAGCATGTAAATTTCCTAAAGGTTTCTAAGGCCAGTGAGAGCAGTAAAAGTATTTATAATGACTTGTTAGAAGTACAAGAGGCGGGGGGGGGGGGGGGGGGGGGAAGAGTTATTAAATTTTACTCCACATTTAACTCCAATTACACCTCTTGTACACCATACTGCACCAACTCTTACACACTTAGAATCCTGAAAATGATAGCAACCTAACCAAGAGCTAATTCATAAAACTGAAACTTCAAATAAACCAAATAATCAATTCAGGAGGTCATCTAGGTTTTAAAACCTACAAACTTTGATGATTATGTAAGCTCCCTAACTAAAGTTGAAATGGATGTTGGAAAGTATAATGATCATACCCCTTCTAATTAAATCATTAGCATCAATCAATCTTCTGAACGAAATAAGCTATTATTAGCAAATTAAACTATACTTCATAAGTCAGAATAACGTTTTGAGATTTGGTTGAATCACCTAAAGGTGTTCATAACTAAACTAAATCCTAACACGAACGTTAAGACATAAAGAAGAATGATTGATTGTTAAAGGTTATATTCAAGAAGGAATAAGTTATCAAAGAATCTTCTTACCTATATTACAAAAGATTTATTTAATTATCATTATTGTTCTAGTAGCTTATAATAGTTAAGAGCTACATTAGATGAACATTAAAACAACTTTCCCTAACAATTAGCTTACATACTTATTTGTTCATAAAACAACCTAAAAGTTATAAACTGAAGGTCAAAGAACTTTTAGTCTAAAAGTCAATAAAATCCATATATGGGTTAATGCAAACATCAAAATTTGATGAAATCTTTATACAATTATTTTCATCAAAAAGCAAGTGGATTAATGTACCTAACTCAAGATGAGTGGGAGCAACTAAAAACAAACTTGCCCTTATATAGATGACATTCTTCTGACAAGTATATGTTACATAAGTCAAAGCATTGTTCGCGCATACTTTGATATCATATATCTCAGAGATATTCCTTACACATGTAACAAACAATATTGCTTTACTTTAAAGGATAATAGAATCACATAGATTATTTCCGTATGCTTAATTAAGTAGAAGCCTTATATAAGTTCAAGTCTATACTCGTTTAGATATTACTCAAATTGCAACACACTAGATACGTCTAGATTAATGTGAAGCATCTAAAAGAGTATTAAGATATCTTTAAAGAAAACGAGAGACTATAATTTAAAAAGAAGAAAAGTGAGAACTCAAACCGGTAGATTACTATAAATTTTGTCATATTCAAAGATAAGAAAATGTAACTTTCGGGATATATTCTTATGTCAGTAGACAAATCTATCTTATGGAGTAGTCATAATGAACTGATAACAACGACCTAAGTAATAAAGACATAATATGTTGATTAATTACAACGTTGTTGTCAATAAATGTTGTTGAATTATTAGTGGACTCATAAGTTTTATTAAACTCCAGATATATTGAAAACTAATTGTGATAAAGTCAGCTACCATGTTTTCTCAAAAGTAACAGTTTGAGAGGTGCTGCATTAAATTTTGATATAAAATTAATTATTCGTTTATGAACGAATTGAGGAATCTAAATTTTCATATCGAATACATTCATGATCTGCTTAAGGATCCTATAACTAAAGGTCTATTACCCATAAGAATTATGAAAGCGCTTATAATCATGAGGGGTTTATTAATGACCACTTACAACTGCATATCGTATTATGAATGATTAACTATTAATTTTCCTCATCAGTTTTGATTTTGTACGTCTCTTAATATGTTCTGCATGCATAATGGCATATAGACGAATTAATATACAAATCAAACGTTCTGAAGGGCTTACTTGAAAATTTTGATCATAACTGCTTAGGTTTTAAATAAGGACTGCAGTATGATTAATGGGGGTCTTGAGCTGATGTTCAATTCAATGACTGTATTTCTCTGCTCCAGTTTTAGTTTAAAGCTAAAATGAGTGTTAACTCCTAATCAAGCTTGTCTAATACTCATAATAAATTATTACTCGGCCAAGTGGGAGAATGTAAGAATAATATATAATATATATTTATATATGACCATTATAATCATTTATATTATAATTTATCAAAATAATAATTATACCTTATTATATATTAGTTTGGTAATTGTTGATGGACCATATTACCTATAATTAACTAATAAAGGGTTTCCTCTTGGGTGTATATATAGAGAGAGAATAATAACATCATAACCTAATCACACACACATAATAATTTTGTGTGCCTCCTGTCTCATAAAACCGGGTTCCTCTCAAGAACCCTAACACCATCCTTAACTATACATCCTAAAGGGGAACTCGATCAAGATGACAAACATGTCGACTACATCATACTCTGCTGCGGTTACTACTCTACATGCTGTAACAGGTTCATATGTTTAATATTTATTATATTTTCTATTACTTACATGGAGAACTGATCAACAATACCCACTTCCATTTGCCCGCTTGATCGTTAATTGCGGTATCTGACAAAAGGTTTAAGCAGACTTGCAGCTCCTGTAGCTCTAAATGAAATTTGGATGCTTATGTTGTAAGTATTCACATATTGCTGAGAGACAGTTACCCAAATTCAAATGATATTAAACGTATACATGGGTTGTTTACGCCGACACAACTTCACTCTCAAATGAGTTAAAATACTATGAGCGAATCAAGCCAATACACTTGTGTAATTCGTTTGTCCTTGTGACTTTTCTCTATCAATTTTTTCTCTTTATCTGTTCGCCTACCTATATATGTTTATACTTGTTAACGTGAAAGTGTCTGTGGGCTTTGGTCCCCCGAACACTCGCACTTGCTCGTGTTTGCAGTTGCTAGAGTAGCCCATGAAGAGAAAAACTGTCACCATATATTATCCCCGAGACCGATCTTATCTAGATCAAGTATGTCTTCCCCTAGCACTATATTATTAGAATTCAAATCTGTTAAGTTTTGTTAGCAACATCTCACATAATAAGTTATCACAATTCACTTTTGGAGTTTTGGTATATGTTATTAACACCATCCATTTTAAGAAATTTATATTTGGTACATAATTTATTGAATTTTAAGGATTTGGAACTTTAAAGAGATAGAACCTGCGGGATTTTATGATGCATTTGACTGACTAAACATTTATGAAAGAATCAAATCTATCACCGCTGGCACCAGCTGTGGTTGAAGATCACATATTTTGTTCTCAATATTATTATTTATTGATGTCTCAAGAAAATAAGAAGTGGGCTTTTCTCATTAGTTTAACCCAACTTTATATAGGATTAAAATTTTAAAATATGTTCCTTTCGTGTTAGCCTCATGTGGACATGTAGTCATGTGTAGTCTACAACTAAATACAAATTCCACGAAAGACTTATATTTTGGTCTAAAAACGCGTTGAGTAATATTTTAGATGATTACGATATTTCAAGCATTGAACTTGTAAAATTTTTGTCTTTGGAATGCTGAATTTCAAAACGAATAATAACTGCATTTCCAATGTTCTTAATATCATTGATGATATCGGTTATTAGCTCAATCGAATTTTCTAATCGGTTTTCAATTAATCAGTTCGGTTAATTCAGTTAATTTTCGGCTAACCAAAATCGAAGTTGAGCTAAAAATTTTACATGGAAATACATAAATCGATGCATAAATGCATAAAATGAATGTATAAATATACAAAATCGAGATAAAAATACATGAAATAAAGGTATAAATACAAGTTATGAAGATATAATACCGGTTTTCTGTTAACGGATATTGCCCACCCCTTTGAAAACTATGTATTGCACAATGTTATACTTCTTTTTTGAACTGTGAACATTTCATAAACAAAGGCCGAAGCCACACTCAAACCTCCACACCCCAAATAATAAAACCTCAGGCAGAAAACACAGATCATAGATATTACACGAAATTACAAAACAGTAACCCCAATTCAACAAAAGAAAATTAAAAAAAAAAGCATTAAATAACAGCTTTTTTTTTCTTCTTTAATAATACTCCACTACAGTGGCATGCATAATAATAATAATAATAATATTATTATTATTATCAAATACGTAGAAGTCGCCGGAGACCATCAGTGGCTCCGGCATCCACGCCGGAAGCTACGGCGGACGCCTGTGCCTTGCAACTAGCCTTTGACCGGAGTGTAAAAGTCGGCAACGGCAAGCTACTTGGCGGCGGTGATGGACTAAACACTGCAGAACCTGAAAACTCATCAACATCATCAACTGAAACCCTAGATATCACAACATCTATTGATAGATCACTAACATCCGATTCCGGTGAGCTATTTTCCGGCAACGGCGGCGGAAGTGGTTGATTCTCCTCCGCCGTGGCCGGAGGAACCGGAACCCTAACTTCCTTCTTCGATTCCTTCTTCTGATTCTTCTTCGATTTCTTCAGCGATAATCGTTTATTGTTATTATTATTATTATTATTTGGACTGCTATAACTACGAGTGATGTTCGTGTTTAGATAATTAATCGGAAGAGGAAGAAGCGGCGGTTGTTGTTGACGGTAGTGCTGCGGTGGCCGGAAACCTGAAACTGCCGGCGGCATAGACATAAAACCGCCACCGGCGCCGGCACCGGAAAAGTGACCGCCGGAGAGATAACTTGCTAAAAGCAGATTATCAGATGGATATGGAAATAAACTACGGTTTGAACCGTAATTCCACGTCGGATTTACGAACCGGTGCTTGTTATTACCGGTTGAGTTCATCATCATAACTGCTTCCATTATAAAATTAAAAAAACTTGGCAGATTAAGATTTAGATAAAAAATGAAAAATCTAGGAGAATGATCTCAAATAAAGACGGATCAAACGCTTAGAAATTGAAAGAAATAAAATAGTAATAATTGCGATTAATATTGAATTGACATTAAGTTTGGTTGATATTATGTTAGAAGAAGAAGGGGTTTTTAGAAGAAAAAGAAACAGACAGCTTGCAATTGAAGCGCTGGTTGAATAACTAAATGGGGCTTTAAATAGAGCTAAATCTCCTAATCCTACGGCTACTTGTATTTTATTATTATTTTTTTAATATTAATAAAATAACAATTAAACTTTAGGAGCGATGGAGGCTACAAGGAAAAACACACCCACCCCGCCCCGCGGGATGTTATTTGTCACCAGGGAGGTTTGAGTATTATCATTTTATTGTTTTGTGTGTGATATGATATATATACATATATATATGTGTATATATATATATATGTATATGAGAATACAAAACATTGTTACACCTATAAAATAAAAATCCATCATTTAGTAATTGGGCGCCATCGTGCCTGCTTGCCTGACATGGATGACGATTTTTCAACATATAGTTTTATTTAACAAGTTTAAACTAAGTAATATATTCGTTTAGACATACGCATTTTTAATTAATTTCCATATATATATATATAATCCTAAATTTCCTCACAAAAAGGTTATGTTTTGACTGTTGTTACACATAAATCATGAATTTATTAACTCATATATTTAAGTATTTAATTGCAGATGAAGTTTCGGATGAGCTATAATTCAGATGAAGTTTCGAATGAGCAATTTGTGATCATAAATCCGGATGACAATATGCCGTGGGGTTTTAACTATAAATGCGGACTCAAAATGTGAAATAAAGGTGGCGAACACTCAAAATCTCTATTTGTCATTAATGTTCAAGTTTTGCAAGTATTTTATAAATATCCTTATTTATGAACAATAACGTGATTTTATGTAGTTTTGGTCCATGAAAATGATGTGATCATGCCCAAGCCACAAAATGTTGTGTGTTTTTAAGTGATCACACTAGTTCCCTCTTTCTGAGGTGATCTTAAAGTCTTCTTATGGAACGAGATTTTTTTTAGCCAAAAAGATTTTTCATCCATTAACAAACATATATATACAACTTCTAGCAAAATCATATTCAAATGAAAATAAAAAAAAAACGTGTTAACAAACATATATATACAACTTCTAGCAAAATCATATTCAAATGAAAATAAAAAAAAACGTGTGATATGATTTTAATGGTCACATTGATATGATTTTTTTTCCATTAACAAACATACAAGTTCCGGCAAATCATATTCAAATAAAAAAAGATGTGTGATTTATAATTTTAATGTCACGTTAGTAAAGATAGTGATTACTTTCGTGCATGAGGCTTTTGGTTTTGGTTTAAGAAAGACAATATGGATATCACAGACTTTGCAATGCCCCACGACTTGAATAATGGACATTATAAACTTGTTCATTAAGAAAAACGAATCATGTTTGCTCACTTCTAGCAGTGTGGGACGTAGCACACATATCAACTATCTCTGGATGATGCAAGGTGATCACCGTTGGTGGAAAAATCGTAAGGTTATACTAGGGGAGACAGTAGCTAGCAACTCAACACCGCTTGCTGGTGGCAAATATAAACATGAGAAAAAGCTAACTGAGGGGGAAAGGATGCATGAACATGCGGATTTCATTATGAGTCCATTCATATGAGTTTTAATCAAAGAGCAAGACATTAAGGTGAGATGACAAATATACTTACCTGAATAGGTAGGTCTCAGCAGAGCCCAGTTGGACCCGCAAGACTCACCTTGAAGAGGGACGTCTGCGCAAGGACCAACTGCTTCCGCAGGACCCACCATGCTCAGAGAAGACCTTACGCGCAGTACGCCAGCTGTTCCCGCAAGGAAAGCCTCCCAATGGTGAAGTACCCTGCTTGTTCCCGCAGCTGCGGATACAAGCCATCAGGGAAGGCTACCCGCACTGATAGCAAGGCTACACGCACAAGGCACTAACTCGATACTTCAGTAATGTCACCTGAAGGAATGAGCAAGGCGGGAATACTCCCGCCCAAATGAGTCAGTCCGTATGCTTCTGGAAGATCTTTTGTACTATACCTGCCAAGGTATGGGCAGAATAGACGATCTGACCAAAACAGCCCATGAACCAATCACAGGGTGACAGCTCACCGACAACAGTACGAGGAGGAGCACCCTCTAGTACTGTTTGTCACTATTAGCCGCTGCCTACTCACCAACCCTCACTGTGGGACGTGCGTAGCCTACAGTTGGTGGAACAGTGCATAGCCGGCAGTAAAGGAACAGTATACAGCCGGCCTTGTCACTATCGGCCGCAGCCTATCCACCAACCAGCATGGCTTGTGCGTAGCCCACTGTTGGTAGAACAGGGATACTATTCAGCCGGCCGTACCTTCTTGGAAACCTACCTTCGGCTATAAATACTCCAACACCTTGGAATGGTAAGGACATCATCTGCTATCTCATTATCTTATCTTCTCTAGCAATCTCTTAATATACACTTATATTCAGAGCAATCTAGTCTGATTCTCACGCCGGAGGGTGGTCACAAGGAGGAACCCCCCCTTCTCAGTGACGAGCTTACGGTGTCTGTTTTGCAGGTCACCTGAAGAACAACTTTCTTTGCTGGACCTCATCCTCGTGAGAAACATCTATTTAACCCCCAGATTGTCCGTAATCTGCCCGGGGTCACTTAGTGTTTCTTCAGTCCCGCACAAGGAAATTTGTGTCATCAAAACCGGCACAGAAACGTGGATGACACCAATAATAAATTACCTTGCGGCAGGTACACTACCAGAGTAAAAAACACAGGCAAGAAAACTACGCTGTAAAGCACTGAATTATCAACTCATCGATGACATCCTTTACAGACGTAACTTTCTTGGCCCACTCTTAAGATGTGTGGACAACCAAGATGCTGGCTACCTCCTAAGGGAAGTACACGAAGGCATCTGTGGAGTACACGCAGGTCCACGCGCTGTTGTAGCTAAGCTAAACAACGCGGGATACTTTTGGCCGGGGATGCATATGGATGCGCTGGCATACATCAGAAAGTGCAGGTCTTGTCAGCTCTACGCACCCAACACGCATCGCCCGAAGAATGAACTTGTTCCAGTCACCTCTTCATGGCCATTTCAGAAGTGTGCCATCGATGTGACAGGCCCATTTCCTACAGCAGCAGGAAATGTTCAGTTCCTAGTGGTAGCCATCGACTACTTCACCAAGTGGATAGAAGCAAAACCCTTAGCCCAAACAACCGCGAAACATATCAAAAAATTTATTTGGGAGTTTATTATTTGTCGTTTTGGACTTCCACAGAATTTGGTGAGCGATAACGGCACCAACTTTGCTGACAAGAAGCTACAAAAGTGGCTAGAAGAACTTCAAATCACCCACACTTTTACCTCAGTGGCGCACCCGCAGGGTAATGGTGAGGTAGAAAGAGCAAATAAGAGCATCGTCGAAGGCATAAAGAAAAGACTCTTGGAACACAGATCCGGCTGGGTGGACGAGCTTCCGCACGTCCTTTGGGCAAACAGAACGCTGAAAAAGGCCAGTACGGGAGAAACCCCGTTCAGTCTCACTTATGGCACTGAAGCCATGGTCCCGGTCGAAATTGGTTTACCCTCACCAAGGGTCTTGATTCAGCCAGAAGACAATGATGCGGAAAGACGGTTAGACCTTATGCTAACCGAGGAACGCAAAGACTTAGCCGCAGTGCGTGAAGAGAACTACAAGCGACAAATGCAAAAGTACTACAACACGCGGGTAAAACTCTGCAACTTCAATGTAGGAGACTACATACTGCGTAACAACGAGGCTTCGAACCAACAACGCCCAGGAAAACTGGCCCCGGTCTGGGAAGGGCCATACATTATCAAAGAAGTTCTGGGAAAGGGCGCATACCGGCTCGAAAGGCTCGATGGCACTCCCATCCCAAGAACATGGAATGGAGCTCAATTACGCAAATGTTATATGTAGATCAATTCCAAACTTGTAAAGAAAAGGCCTAGAGCCACTTCTAATGGAAATGATTCTCCTTTCACAATGTGTTGATAGCCTTACCTTTATACTTATGAACTTCCCACACTGATGTGCCGGTATTCACCGCATAAATATGGGAAGAAGTAAGTCGTTACGTGTGGAAGGCGGCAAAACCCGCATAAACACAAAACGGTAAAAATTTCAAAAGAAAAGGAAAACCTTCACGCAGGTCAGTCATAGGTAAACTTTGGTCATCCCACTAAATGAAAGTGCCGGTCCTAACCGCACAAATCATGATAGAGGAAACTGAACTAACCTATTGACAACCGCGCGTCGAACGGTTAACTTATTCAAAATGCTTAGAAAATTTCTAACAGAAGAATGAGGATGGCGCCAATGAAGAAACACTAAGTGACCCCGGGCAGATTACGTGCATAGGTTGAAGTTTAGCCATCCTACTAAGTGCAAGTGACGGTCTTACCCGCACAATCACGAATGAGGAAGCAAAACTTCAACCTATTATCTACCACGTTCAAAGGTTAACTTATTCTAAACACTTAGAAAATTTCAAAGGAAAAGATGAGGAAAACTTCCACGCAGGTCAGATATAAGTAAAGTTAAGCCATCCTAAGTGTAAGTGACGGTCATACCCTCACAATCATGAAAGAGGAAGCATAAACTTATAATCTGCCACGTTAAAAAGTTAACTTATCTAAGTACTAAAGAAATTGCCAAGTTAAATCAAAACATGCGTAAAATAAACAAGGCAAGGAATTAGCACATAATCTTTATTCCATCAAAATTCAAATATTACAAAGATTGCTGGGTGCATACCCGCATACAAAAGAAGCTATACAAAAATAAAAATCTACTCTAATGGTGGAAAGGGATCTTCAGGATCAAGCTTCAGGACCACTTCCACTTGGACCCGCACCATCAGTAGAGCGTGGCGGTTCTAGGAAAGCTTTAAGGATAGCTAGCCATCATCAGCAGCAGCAACTTCGTTCACCTTCTCCACCACCGGATGCGGGAAGGCGGCATACTGGTTCACTGCTTGGTCATAAACAGCTTCAGTATCCACATCATACAAAGGGAAGTTGGAAGGCGGGATGCCTTTCTCAACGAACCCTAGACCAAGCAGGAAGCCGGCCTTTTCCCCATCCTCATGAGAAGCGTTGAGGGCTGCGCTCATGGCATCGTCGTATGATGTGTCCGTGAAGACTCGATGCACAACCTTCAAGAAAAAATACAAGTGTCAAAACCTTTTCTATGTGCAAAAAAAAGTGTAAAGATATAAAATTACGCATACCTGAGACAACGTTTCTCGAAGAAGCCATTCCTTGGTAACCAGAGCTTCCTGGAGGGCAGCTTGAGCTTGGTTACGGGCGCGTTCGGCTTCACTTTTGTTGAGGTTGGCAAGCAACACTTTTTTAGCCGCAGCCTCTTCAACGCCCTTTAGCTTCCGCTCAGTGTGGTCAAGCACCCCCCTCTGGTCCAAGATCTCTTGGAGCTTCTTGGCGTCTTCCATCGCCAAGGCATCATGAGCCTGTTGGAGCGCCTCTAGTTTGGCTTTAAGTTCCTCATTCTCGAGGCGTAGAGGCTCAGCAACAGCTTCAGCCTTGGTGGCCCTTTCAGTTGCGTTCCAAGCAGTTTCCTTAGCCAGCCGAAGCTGTTCGTTAACAGCTTGGGCAGCCTTGGAACGGGCCTCGAGACGGGCCTGAACTTCAATTTCAAGGGCCTTGAAGGCCTTCTCCTTCTCCGCAGCAACGGCGGAGAGCCTCCTATTCTCCTCCCGGACAGCCCGCGCCTGAGCTACTTCTTGGATACGAGCTGCTTTTAACTTGTCGTTTTCACGACAAAGCAGCTCGACGCGCGGCTGCATCCGGGCCAGGAGAACCCGAAGCTCATTGGTTAGCCTACTCTCCTGGTAGCTAGCCATGGCTTCCCCCAACGCACCACTGGGAGCTGCGTGACGAGCCCACTCCACGCACTCCACAGGCGTGCGAAGGGTTGTTCCTCGGCGGATGTTCCATCGTGGAACATACACTTCATTGGAATCCGACACTGCAAAAAACAAAAAGTAGTTAGGAAAAGATGATATAAAAAAAAAAAGATGCCAAAAGAACCCTACGCACCTGTAGGGTCGACAACAGGCCGATAGCCGCCAAACCCATCACCTGAACCCAAGGGAAATCCATCCAAGAGGTCAGGCAGATGGGAAGGAGGCAGAGGTTGGCGAGAAGCCCCAAGCATACCTGAAGGATCGGCCGTAGCTGCCGACGTCGGAGGAGGCATGGAGGCCGCCGCGGTAGAAACCAACGGAGGTGAACTCACCGGAGATGAACTCACAACCGTGGTCGCCGCTGCGGAAGTACCCGCAGGAATAGTCACCGCCGGCTCAGTAATAGATTCGGTAACTATGGCACTGACAGCCGGCGGAGATGTCATCGCAGTTGGAACAATTGGCTCACCTGGGTGAGCAACTGAACCAACTGAAGCAGGCGCAGCCGCCTGGGTCATCGCCTCAGGTAGGTTGACCAAACCTACTGTCATGGGTCCGGAGGTGCTCCTCCCCGCTCCACCCTGGAATGCGGTAGCATCCACGCCTGCACAAAGAATATATAAGTATAATGGCGGAAAGATATGAAGTTAAAAAGTAAAGTTTGTACTTACGGGTTTTCTTGAGCCTAAAAGTGCGAACAGGCGGGGACGAACCCGATGGAGCCGGCCTCTTCACGCCACTCACCGTCGTTGTCCTGGGCTGCTCGGAGGCGACGGTCGTCTCAGCCTCCGGAGCAGTGGTCTTATCACCACCAGGGTTCCCCGCCACCTCCTCGCTCTCGGTCTCTGAATCAGACCGAGGCACTGGATCGGCAGTGAAGGCAACCTTCGCCTTCCCCTTCCCGCCGGCAGCCTTCTTCTTCCGCACCAACGGAGGACCATCTGCGGATTCCTCATCAGAACACAAGATTAGAGGAATTCCAGCAGAGGTTTCAGCATTGAGGGGTCGAGGGTTGAATAACTCCTTACCTGGCCGCCTGGCGCTCAGGACCTCGTGGCCTGGCGGGTAGACCTCCACGAACCGATCCGCCGTCTGTTCAAGGATGGGCAACTCGTTCTCATCTAGAGCACGAGTACCCATCCGAGCGGGACTATCAGCCTCCCGCGGATGCAGGAGCGACTGCAAGTCGTTCCCCTCTGAAACAAAAGAAAAACAGTTAGAAGACAAACCTATATAAACAAAGAAGACAGAGCATACCGTAAGGGAAAGAGTTCAAACCGTATTCGAGGACGATGGGAACCTGTGACGCCTCCTTCCACACCCGGATCATCCCAAGCATCACCATCCCAGACTCCGCAAAGCGGTATACCGGAGTCTGGACCCGGGAGATCTTGGCGAACCACTCCGCCTCCTGGTAGTTGAGGGCGTGAAGGGCGGGGAGTGCTCTCCCATTCTTAAAGGTCATCGCAAGGGGGATGACGCGAGCAGAGATATAAAAAAACTCACGCTTCCACGACCGAAGACTGCGCTCGGTAGCGCAGATCTTCAACCCCTTGATCCGATTGACCAAGGTGTACCACCCCTGGATGCACCTCCAAGAATAGAAGGTCATCAACCGGTCAGCATGGGGCTCCACGCCCAAAATGAGGCACACCCACTCAAAGTGGCGGATCTTGGCGATCGCCATCGGGTGTACCTCCGTCAGATGCACGCCGTGCCTCTCCAAGACACGGTATACAAACTTCGTCAATGGGAACCTGAGATTCCCATAAACGAAGAATGCAGCGTACACCCCTATCTTGCCCTGGGGGGCATCGTACACCGTTTGGTGTGGCTCCGGAAACTCAGGCTCGAACGACCCAAGCATGAACTTCCGGACGACGTACCGATACAGGTCAGCCGGAAGAGCACACTGGCACTCGCCAGCTGTACTCTTATCGTCCTTATCAGAAGTGGACGAAGGATTCTCGACGAACACGTCAGACTCCTCGGCAAAAGAAGACATGTTTGGATGTACAGAAAAACGATTTCAGAAGAATGCTCGACGGAATAGTGAGTATTCGCCGGAAATCGTTTAGAAGATGAAGAGAAGTGAAAGTGTGGATTGCAAAGGACCCTCTCCCCCTTTATATACTCATCGCAATTAATGCGATGAATTTAATGCGGAAGAGAGAGAAATCGCAGGTGCAATGAAACTATGACACGTGGCAATGAGCAAGCTGGCAACAACTGTTGAAAGGACGCGTGCCATTAATTTTGCGGCCACGCGCCCGAAAATTCGCGCCCACGCGCCTGAAAAAGCGCCTGGAATGACCATATACTGTCACGTCGCCATAACTTCCTGCACGTCCTGACACTGTCAGAAGAAACCGTCGGACGACGTTTCAACAGTTTGGACTGTTCTTATCCTTTCACCAACTCTTCGAATTTCAAAATTTCAAAAAGATTCAAAAGTAAGCGGGAAAATACCCCTTACCTTGGCAACCAAGTAACTATAAGACAGGTGCGAGTACAGTGTTAAGGCAAAACCCTTCACATACTTAGCACCCGCAGGGAATTGACGCCAGGAATACCTTGGAAGTAAAGTAACCGTAAGACGAGTGCGGGTACAGTGTCAAGGCAAAACACTTCACATACTTAGCGCTCCGCAGGGAATTCAAACCAAGAAGGATCTTCTGGGCCATGCTTGCGGAAACGGGAATAACATCCCCGCATAGCGGGAACGTCGAGAACTATATTGTTTGAAACTCCAAGATGGAATTGGTGGTTTTAACATAATTGATCACTATGTTCAAAACTACCAAAACCTCATGGAGAATCCACACAAGTGGGACTCAACGCTCCTGACTTGCGAGGAGGTTACAGACCTACCCGCTTCATACCCAAAGATCAAGCAGAAAAGTCGGGAATTTCTGCGTGACATTAGGAAAACCGCGGGAAGAATCCCCACGGAAAACCTTAAAACTAAAAACTCTTTTCAAAACCCCTTGCTAAAGTCCAAAAGTTCACCTCACTTATTAATAATTCATGAGAAGAACATTGGACTGGGGGGACTTGAAGAGGTAGGTCCCAGCAGAGCCCAGTTGGAGCCGCAAGACTCACCTTGAAGAGGGACGTCTGCGCAAGGACCAACTGCTTCCGCAGGACCCACCATGCTCAGAGAAGACCTTACGCGCAGTACGCCAGCTGTTCCCGCAGGGAAAGCCTCCCAATGGTGAAGTACCCTGCTTGTTCCCGCAGCTGCGGATACAAGCCATCAGGGAAGGCTACCCGCACTGATAGCAAGGTTACACGCACAAGGCACTAACTCGATACTTCAGTAATGTCACCTGAAGGAATGAGCAAGGCGGGAATACTCCCGCCCAAATGAGCCAGTCCGTATGCTTCTGGAAGATCTTTTGTACTATACCTGCCAAGGTATGGGCAGAATAGACGATCTGACCAAAACAGCCCATGAACCAATCACAGGGTGACAGCTCACCGACAACAGTACGAGGAGGAGCACCCTCTAGTACTGTTTGTCACTATTAGCCGCTGCCTACTCACCAACCCTCACTGTAGGACGTGCGTAGCCTACAGTTGGTGGAACAGTGCATAGCCGGCAGTAAAGGAACAGTATACAGCCGGCCTTGTCACTATCGGCCGCAGCCTATCCACCAACCAGCATGGCTTGTGCGTAGCCCACTGTTGGTAGGACAGGGATACTATTCAGCCGGCCGTACCTTCTTGGAAACCTACCTTCGGCTATAAATACTCCAACACCTTGGAATGGTAAGGACATCATCTGCTATCTCATTATCTTATCTTCTCTAGCAATCTCTTAATATACACTTATATTCAGAGCAATCTAGTCTGATTCTCACGCCGGAGGGTGGTCACAAGGAGGAACCCCCCCTTCTCAGTGACGAGCTTACGGTGTCTGTTTTGCAGGTCACATGAAGAACAACTTTCTTTGCTGGACCTCATCCTCGTGGGAAACATCTATTTAACCCCCAGATAGTCCGTAATCTGCCCGGGGTCACTTAGTGTTTCTTCATTACCTAATGTAAAAGTACCAACATTGTCACACCCTCAAAATCCACTAACGGAGTTTTACCGTCAGAGGGTGTGAACTGGCAGGATCGGAATCATTAGTTATAATCAAACCAAAGAAAAACGTTTAAATGTAAATGTGCGGAAGCGTAAAACCTTAATTCAAAAGTTACGTCACGCAGGACGACTTAAAACCAAATGTAACTGTTAAAATTAAGTTTGCAGAATATAAGTATTTTCGTTTAATGCATGCTCCTAAACCGCGCGCCCGCCTCGGCTACCTGAGAATAACATACTAAAAGTGTCAACACAAGGTTGGTGAGTTCACAAGTTATATAAGATAAATCGTTTAGCGTTTTGCGTAACCTCGTTACGGCGTTTAAGTGTGCGTAACCACGTTACGACGTTTAAGTGTTGCGTAACCACGTTACGGCGTTTAAGTGTTGCGTAACCACGTTACGGCGTTTCAGTGTGCGTAACCACGTTACGGCGTTTAAGTGTTTTGCATTACCAGATAGTGTTATGTTAAATTATATATCGATAGGTAGCTAATCTATACAACAAGTATCGCTAAGTGGTTCGCGACCGAAGCTGACTGTTTATCAAGTGCCCGTCACCAGGTCAACCCAGACCATGGTAAGTGTTAGCCAAAATTACACCCACTCAACCTCCAGTTGAGCTTAGCGTCGGGTGGGGTTTGTCAAACCCAGTAGTACTACTCAACAGTGACTCGCTATTCCAAATATTAACCGGTCCGATGTGTGGGACTTCAAATGTTACGTTTGCCGCTTAGCCTTTACAAGTGATATATAATTTATAACAAAATCTTAAATATGCGTTTATCTCAGAAAATACGTTTATCGGAGTATGTTATCTCCCCCAAGTGAAAAACGTTTGAAAACAGTTCAAAGAGCGGGGTAAGTGAAACTCACTGTTTGCGAAGAATATCCCGATCTAGATCACCAAGTGATGTGCGTCGTAGAAACTCTCTAGCGTTCTAAATAACAAAGAGATTTTCTAAGTATCGGTACGTTTAACGAGTCTCTAGACTCGGCACATAATACCTATGCACGTAACAGATTTCGTGTTTCGTTTGTGAATTGTGTGTGACTTAAACAAGTACAATTGTGATACGATACATGAGTGAGCAATTACTTTCATATCACGTACTAATAACATACTTTACTAGCAATTATCCCCGTAAGGGCATTTTGGTCAACAAACAAAGATTAACTAACCATTATTCCCCATAAGGGCAATTTGGTCAATTCATGGAAATCAATTAACAACTATTCTCCGCAAGGGTATTTTGGTCAAAACACAACAATTATATAAAAACTATCATATTTCATGCATTTTTACACAACTCAGCAGCTAGTTTCATTATGACATAATTTTTACTTGAAAGATTGCACTAGTTCACCGATCATAACGTCTCAATTAATTCACCAAAAATCACCACAGAAGCATACATATCTTAGGTTTCCAGAACATATTTTATCTTATTTTTATTCCACATATTTTTCTTATAATGACCAAAACATTACAGCAAACTCATATCAGTCAGATTCATGCGCAACAAAATGTTATTTGCAATTCCCGTTAAACGAAAAATCCAATAAATGCAAGACCACTTGGGTTTGGTTCCTAACTCAATGAGTCAACTTCCAGAAGTGGAACCAACCCAATTGGTCTCGTAGTTCCTGAGATATAACATTTACAACATAACCTAACAGCAGGTCTAGCAGCTCAGCTTTGCACCACGTTTTTGTAAAATCATAAAAGTACACTTATACTTGTCCAAAAATTTCAAACTTATACTTCATGAAAACTAGACTCAACCAATTTTCACGTTTACTGCAGTACCCACAATCTCCACCAATTTTCACGTTTACACTTCGTTACAGTCACTTGAACATCGTACACACATTCTGTCCAGATTCTGTTCACATCAAAACTCAACAATTTCACTAGCCATGGATCACAAATAAGTCATATAACATGCTAGACACTAATACTACTATCCATGCATCTCAATTACACCATACATACAAGATTAGGGTTTGTGTTTTAACTCAAATCAAAGACAACAATGAATCATGCAACAACATCAATCTAGTTATCAATTCATTATCCAAATAACAACAATCATATTAGCCATATACATTGACACAATCGGCTGCCTAGGGTTTATACTTAACCCATTAAACATCAAAATTAAACAAAAAGGAGGTAAGGGATGATTAAGTATACCTTCCTAGCACCTAGTTCTTGGATTAATCACTTGATTTGATGTGTGTATGTGTGTGTTCTTGTGGACGGCAGCCGTGAGGGAGCAAGGAGGGAGGCCGATCGGTCTTGTAGGTTAATAATAATAAGTTAGGGTTTAGTGTTAAGGTTATATTTATAATAATACAAGTTACACTCTAGTCCCTAATCTTTCAAGTGTTACATCTCTAGCCTAAACTAGTTGGTTCTTGTTTCTTGTTTAACATTCCACATAACAATCAAGTAACACACATATATCTAACACATAATTATCACATAATTAGTGTTTTGACGTTTGTCGTTTATTTATCAATCGTTCGCGTCAACTCGTTTGCGTTTCGGTGCAAATCCCGAAAGACTACACATGTAGTAAGTGTTAAGCGTCATTTAAACCATAGTTTAAATGTAATGAAGTGTGCGTTATAGATTCAACGATCTTAAAGTTTGAATTGACGGAGTTGAGTTAACGGGGTTAACCTGAAATTGACGATTGTCACATCATTCCCATGTTAAAGAATTTTCGTCCCGAAAATTTGAGTCAAGTCGTGATGAGTGTCTGAAAAAAGTAAGAAAAATTTTCAGTTTGTCATATCATCCCCTAGTAGAAAGAAATTTCGTCCCGAAATTTAATTCATACCTCCGGTGATGTTTGACGGTTTGCCGGGTTTCGCGGTTTTCGGTGTTTGGTTAGCCCTTCAAAAAGGTGAGGATACTTTTTCATCATGTGATCCTCGCGTTCCCATGTGAACTCCGGTCCACGTCTCGAGTTCCAACGAACCTTAACGATTGGAATTTTGCTGTGTTTGAGCGTTTTGGTTTCCCAATCCAAAACCTCGACTGGTTCCTCAATGAACCGTAACTGTTCATCAACTTGTAGTTCCTCCAAAGGGACTACTTGGGTTTCATCAGATAGGCATTTCTTCAAATTTGATACGTGGAATACATCGTGTACGCCACTGAGTTCTGTTGGTAGGTCCAGTCGGTACGTCACCGGACCAATGCGCTCAGTTATCCGGTACGGACCAACATACCGTGGGTTGAGTTTGTTTCGCTTCCCAAAGCGAACCACACCTTTCCAAGGTGAGACTTTGAGTAACACCCGATCGTTCACTTGAAATTCGAGAGGTTTTCGGCGCTTGTCGGCGTAACTCTTTTGGCGATCTCGTGCTGCTGCCATGCGATTTCGGATTTGAACAATCTTTTCCGAGGTTTCGAGTACCAGTTCCGGACCAGTGATTTGGCTATCACCCACCTCTGCCCAGCAGAGTGGTGATCGGCACTTCCGTCCGTACAGCGCTTCAAACGGCGCTGCCTTAATACTTGCGTGGTAGCTGTTATTATACGAAAACTCTACCAAGGGTAAGTGGGGTTCCCAACTTTTTCCGAAATCTAAGACGCATGCACGCAACATATCCTCCAGGGTCTGAATAGTCCGTTCACTTTGCCCATCCGTCTGAGGATGGTATGCTGTACTCATATCGAGACGGGTGCCCAGTGCGCTTTGCAGCGACTTCCAAAAGTGCGAGGTGAAACGAGAATCTCGATCGGAAATGATCGAGACAGGCACTCCGTGTCTAGACACCACTTCTTTCATGTATACTCGAGTCAGTCTTTCCATTTTGTCTGTTTCTTTAATCGCTAGGAAGTGTGCCGATTTAGTCAACCGGTCAACGATCACCCAGATGGTATCGCATCCCGTCGGCGTCTTAGGCAAACCCGTAATAAAATCCATTGAGATGTGTTCCCATTTCCACATTGGGAGTTCCGGTTGTTGCAGTAGACCAGATGGTTTCTGGTATTCTATCTTGACTCTGGCACAAGTCAAACATTTGCTCACGTAGGTGGCAATGTCGGCTTTCATGTTCGGCCACCAGTAAAGTGCCTTTAAATCATGATACATTTTATCTGAGCCAGGGTGGATAGAATATCGGGACTTGTGAGCTTCGTCCATCACTAGAGTTCTCAACTCTCCGTATCGTGGAACCCAAATCCGGTTCTCAAAATATCGGACCCCGTCCGATTTGGTTTCAAGTTGCTTGCTCATGCCCCGCATGAGTTCCGATGGAAAATTATCACCTTTCAAAGCTTCCAGTTGCGCATCGCGAATCTGATCGGGTAAGCTGGCATGAATCGTGAGTTGCAATGCTCTCACCCGTCTGGGTTTATCTGTTTCTTTTCTGCTGAGGGCGTCAGCCACCACATTGGCCTTGCCAGGGTGGTACTTGATGGCACAATCATAATCTTTAAGCAGCTCGACCCAACGACGCTGTCGCATGTTCAGCTCCTTCTGATCGTAGATATGTTGGAGACTCTTGTGGTCGGTGTAAATGGTAAACTTGGTGCCGTACAAGTAATGCCTCCATATCTTAAGAGCAAACACCACAGCTCCGAGTTCCAAATCATGGGTCGTGTAGTTCTTCTCGTGAACCCGTAGTTGTCTAGAGGCGTAGGCTATAACCTTCTCGAGTTGCATCAGCACACAACCGAGACCTTGTATAGATGCGTCACAGTGTACCTCAAAATTTTCCGTTCCCTCGGGGAGGGCTAAAATAGGGGCGCTACAAAGCTTGGTTTTCAACAGTTGAAAAGCGGATTCTTGCGCGTCACCCCAGTTGTACTTAGTGCCCTTGTGAGTCAAAGCGGTGAGGGGTTGAGCAATCTTTGAAAATCCCTCGATGAAACGCCGGTAGTAGCCAGCCAGTCCTAGGAATTGTCGCACCTCAGTCGGAGTCTTAGGTGCTTCCCAGTTTTTGATGGCCTCTACCTTACCGGGATCGACATGGATACCATTCTCGTTGATCACATGTCCTAAAAAGTGAACCTCGCGAAGCCAAAATTCACATTTCGAGAGTTTAGCATACAGTTGTTCCTTCTTCAGTAGTTCCAGAATTATCTTTAAGTGCTCTTCGTGGTCAGTCTCGTTCTTGGAGTAGAAGAGAATATCATCAATGAAAACAATCACAAACTTGTCGAGGTACGCCTTGCATACTCGATTCATGAGATCCATAAATACAGCTGGCGCGTTGGTTAGGCCAAAAGGCATAACCGAAAACTCGTAGTGACCATACCATGTTCTGAAAGCCGTCTTTGAAATATCTTCTTCGCGCACTCTCAGCTGGTGGTAACCGGATCGTAGATCGATCTTCGAGTAGTAACTCGATCCCTGAAGCTGGTCAAACAAATCATCAATTCGAGGTAAAGGATAACGGTTCTTGACCGTCACCTTGTTCAACTCCCGGTAGTCGATGCACATTCGGAAAGTCCCGTCTTTCTTTCGGACAAACAAGACAGGGGCTCCCCATGGCGATGAGCTAGGTCGGATAAAACCTTTATCCAACAAATCTTGCAACTGAGTGGACAACTCCTGAAGTTCTGCCAGTGCGAGTCGATACGGGGCTCGTGCTATGGGTGCTGCACCGGGTGTCAACTCGATTTGGAATTCGACTTGACGAATAGGAGGGAGTCCGGGCAAATCCTCCGGGAAAACTTCCGGAAAGTCTCGCACAACCGGTATGTCTTCAATTCGTTTCTCCTCCGCGGGTTTCTCAACAATCTGCGCCAAAATTGTCGGATGACCCTTTCGTAGATACTTCTGTGCCTTCAAAAGGGTAATGACGCTGGTGGTCATGCCGCTTCTCTCGCCTCGGACCGAAATGATCTCGCCGGAAGGGGTGGTAATATGGACTATCTTATCATGGCATATAATCTCCGCTCGGTTCTCGGATAACCAGTCCATGCCGACAACGACATCGAAACTACTAAGCGTAAAAGGAATAAGGTCGATGTCAAAGACATGACCTGACAGTTTCAACTTACATCCCGCAAGTATATGAGTTGTTACTACAGTTTTACCGTTAGCTAATTCAACAGGAAACTTAGCGTCTAACGGGGTTGGAGTAAGGTCTAAAAGTTGGCTAAAAGTTTTTGACACAAAACTCCTATCAGCTCCAGTGTCAAACAAAACAGAAGCAAAACAATCGTTTACAGGGAACTTACCAGACACCACATGCGGATCATTGCGGGCTTGACCCGATCCAATCACAAACGCTCTTCCTTTGCCATTTCCTCCACCATTACTGCCACTTCCATTACCCCCATTATTGTCATTCTGTTTCAGCTTGGGGCAATCCTTCCGGAAATGAACTTCCTGTCCACATTCAAAACATCCCTTAGTCGTCATCGGTGGCTTAGGAGCACCCTTCGCCGCAAGGTCAACTCTACATTCCTTCGCTTGGTGACCCATCTTTCCGCATCTTTGACAGTTGACACGGTCACACTGACCAACATGATGAAAGTTACACCTGTTGCACTTTGGATATTTCCCAGCATATCCGCTCGAAACCTGCCCGCTACCGTTGTTGTTGTTGTGATTCTGAGTGTTGAAACTCCGAGTAAATTCGGGCTTACGGTAGTGGTGTTGCGGTGGGAGGTTTGAGGATGAAGATCTGGTGTTGTCAAACTTTCTCTTCCCGCTGTTCGGGTTGCTGTTGTTGTTACTGTTGCTGACGTGGTCATTACTCGGGTTGTCACGGGCTTTAACAGTCGAACCCCTCGGTGGTAACGCACCCTGGGTCACAGCCTGATCCGTCAGTTTGTGAGCCAAACGGATCGCTTGCTGGATCGTGGCTGGTCTGGAAGACGTCACCATACCCTGAAT
Organism: Bidens hawaiensis; assembly: GCF_021521415.1. Taxonomy (NCBI): domain Eukaryota; kingdom Viridiplantae; phylum Streptophyta; class Magnoliopsida; order Asterales; family Asteraceae; genus Bidens; species Bidens hawaiensis. Next base: position 379,919 of record NW_027491796.1, on the reverse strand, counting down.
CTGTGGTGCTAACCCATCAATGTACATCTCTATCCTCTTGCTCGGCGGATCCACCATCCGCGGACACATCACAGCCAACTCGTGCGAACGAGTAGTGTAGGCTTCAATCTCCGAACCCACCATCTTCAACGACCAAAACTCCGACTCTAACTTCGAAATTTCCTCCCTCGGACAGTACTCCTCTTCGGGATCTTCTTCAGGTTCTACTTCAGGCTCTGCCTCGGGCTCGGCCTCAAGCTCTGCCTCAGGTTCTGCTGCGTTCTGAGCAAGTTGCATTTGTAGGTCATCGCAACGCTCGAGTGCTATCTCGGTTCGGGTCCTTGCTTCTTGGAGTTGCTCTTGCAAGTCTATCATCTCGGCTTGCATCTTCATCATAACCTTCGTTTGTTGCTCACTAGTCTCTTGCATTTCTTTCATTGCCGCTGCCATGCGGGCAATCTCCTCCTGAGTCTCGGTTCCGTCTTTAAACAGTCTGGAAACATTTTCTCTCGTGTAGCGCATGTAACCCACATCACGCTCCAAACAAGAAACGACAGCTGCGAGAACTCGCTCCACAGGTTCGGTTATGGGTGGTAGAGTGTTAGGGTAAGCAGGGTGGTTCGGGTGAGGCAATGGGGGAGCTTGTTCACGGTAGACCATACGTCTGATCATGTTGGGGTACCAATCCCAGCTAACGTCGTTTTCATACAGGCCTCCGGATAGGCGGTACCTCTTCGGTGCAGGAGCTTTGAGTTCCGGGACTACACGGGGTGGCGAGGCAGTAGGTAACTGCGGTTCCTTCCCGTGAGCATGCGTCATCGAATCAGATGATGATGAGGGTGGCGTCGTCATTCCTACAGGTAAGCCGTGTATATGCGCGCGTATGAGTGAAAGAGGTAAAGAAATAAGATTTCAAGACTACACAAACCTATGCAGTGTGTATCATTATAACTAATGGGTCGTCGCGGTTATAGTCTAGTATGCATGCAGCTTCTAGTTCGCTATAACCAATGGCTCTGATACCAATCTGTCACACCCTCAAAATCCACTAACGGAGTTTTACCGTCAGAGGGTGTGAACTGGCAGGATCGGAATCATTAGTTATAATCAAACCAAAGAAAAACGTTTAAATGTAAATAGGTGCGGAAGCGTAAAACCTTAATTCAAAAGTTGCGTCACGCAGGACGACTTAAAACCAAATGTAACTGTTAAAATTAAGTTTGCAGAATATAAGTATTTTCGTTTAATGCATGCTCCTAAACCGCGCGCCCGCCTCGGCTACCTGAGAATAACATACTAAAAGTGTCAACACAAGGTTGGTGAGTTCACAAGTTATATAAGATAAATCGTTTAGCGTTTTGCGTAACCTCGTTACGGCGTTTAAGTGTGCGTAACCACGTTACGACGTTTAAGTGTTGCGTAACCACGTTACGGCGTTTAAGTGTTGCGTAACCACGTTACGGCGTTTCAGTGTGCGTAACCACGTTACAGCGTTTAAGTGTTTTGCATTACCAGATAGTGTTATGTCAAATTATATATCGATAGGTAGCTAATCTATACAACAAGTATCGCTAAGTGGTTCGCGACCGAAGCTGACTGTTTATCAAGTGCCCGTCACCAGGTCAACCCAGACCATGGTAAGTGTTAGCCAAAATTACACCCACTCAGCCTCCAGTTGAGCTTAGCGTCGGGTGGGGTTTGTCAAACCCAGTAGTACTACTCAACAGTGACTCGCTATTCCAAATATTAACCGGTCCGATGTGTGGGACTTCAAATGTTACGTTTGCCGCTTAGCCTTTACAAGTGATATATAATTTATAACAAAATCTTAAATATGCGTTTATCTCAGAAAATACGTTTATCGGAGTATGTTATCTCCCCCAAGTGAAAAACGTTTGAAAACAGTTCAAAGAGCGGGGTAAGTGAAACTCACTGTTTGCGAAGAATATCCCGATCTAGATCACCAAGTGATGTGCGTCGTAGAAACTCTCTAGCGTTCTAAATAACAAAGAGATTTTCTAAGTATCGGTACGTTTAACGAGTCTCTAGACTCGGCACATAATACCTATGCACGTAACAGATTTCGTGTTTCGTTTGTGAATTGTGTGTGACTTAAACAAGTACAATTGTGATACGATACATGAATGAGCAATTACTTTCGTGTCACGTACTAATAACATACTTTACTAGCAATTATCCCCGTAAGGGCATTTTGGTCAACAAACAAAGATTAACTAACCATTATTCCCCATAAGGGCAATTTGGTCAATTCATGGAAATCAATTAACAACTATTCCCCGCAAGGGTATTTTGGTCAAAACACAACAATTATATAAAAACTATCATATTTCATGCATTTTTACACAACTCAGCAGCTAGTTTCATTATGACAGAATTTTTACTTGAAAGATTGCACTAGTTCACCGATCATAACGTCTCAATTAATTCACCAAAAATCACCACAGAAGCATACATATCTTAGGTTTCCAGAACATATTTTATCTTATTTTTATTCCACATATTTTTCTTATAATGACCAAAACATTACAGCAAACTCATATCAGTCAGATTCATGCGCAACAAAATGTTATTTGCAATTCCCGTTAAACGAAAAATCCAATAAATGCAAGACCACTTGGGTTTGGTTCCTAACTCAATGAGTCAACTTCCAGAAGTGGAACCAACCCAATTGGTCTCGTAGTTCCTGAGATATAACATTTACAACATAACCCAACAGCAGGTCTAGCAGCTCAGCTTTGCACCACGTTTTTGTAAAATCATAAAAGTACACTTATACTTGTCCAAAAATTTCAAACTTATACTTCATGAAAACTAGACTCAACCAATTTTCACGTTTACTGCAGTACCCACAATCTCCACCAATTTTCACGTTTACACTTCGTTACAGTCACTTGAACATCGTACACACATTCTGTCCAGATTCTGTTCACATCAAAACTCAACAATTTCACTAGCCATGGATCACAAATAAGTCATATAACATGCTAGACACTAATACTACTATCCATGCATCTCAATTACACCATACATACAAGATTAGGGTTTGTGTTTTAACTCAAATCAAAGACAACAATGAATCATGCAACAACATCAATCTAGTTATCAATTCATTATCCAAATAACAACAATCATATTAGCCATATACATTGACACAATCGGCTGCCTAGGGTTTATACTTAACCCATTAAACATCAAAATTAAACAACAAGGAGGTAAGGGATGATCAAGTATACCTTCCTAGCACCTAGTTCTTGGATTAATCACTTGATTTGATGTGTGTATGTGTGTGTTCTTGTGGACGGCAGCCGTGAGGGAGCAAGGAGGGAGGCCGATTGGTCTTGTAGGTTAATAATAATAAGTTAGGGTTTAGTGTTAAGGTTATATTTATAATAATACAAGTTACACTCTAGTCCCTAATCTTTCAAGTGTTACATCTCTAGCCTAAACTAGTTGGTTCTTGTTTCTTGTTTAACATTCCACATAACAATCAAGTAACACACATATATCTAACACATAATTATCACATAATTAGTGTTTTGACGTTTGTCGTTTATTTATTAATCGTTCGCGTCAACTCGTTTGCGTTTCGGTGCAAATCCCGAAAGACTACACATGTAGTAAGTGTTAAGCGTCATTTAAACCCTAGTTTAAATGTAATGAAGTGTGCGTTATAGATTCAACGATCTTAAAGTTTGAATTGACGGAGTTGAGTTAACGGGGTTAACCTGAAATTGACGATTGTCACATCATTCCCATGTTAAAGAATTTTCGTCCCGAAAATTTGAGTCAAGTCGTGATGAGTGTCTGAAAAAAGTAAGAAAAATTTTCAGTTTGTCATAAACATATCCTTTCACATAACAAAATAACTCTAATAGATGTGATTGTAAGTTTGTAACGAAAATGAAAGATCACTAACTAAAATATTAAATTTTACTACAAGAATAAGATAGCTACGTTTAACAAAGCACGAAGGAAGAAACCCACAAATTACTCTATATTACATTAATAAGTCTATGATCTAAAAGATGTTAGAAACGTGAACAAAACGACATGCCCTACATATATCTCAATTTCAAATATCACTTGAATCTAAAATTGCTATTTCGAATCACTAAAATCATAACATCAACAATGTGAAAAGTAAGGTTTTCATCCTTTTGGTTTAATAAAATTTAATGTTACTTTAAAATGAGAAAAAAAAAACATTTATAAAAAGTTTACGCATTTTAAATCTATATATTCTTGAAGAGGTATGTACCCGCCTCAACACGGAGCAAGGCGGGTCAACCAACAAGATAAAGACAAGAAGCTTGAAATCAAGACATTATGAAGGCACTAAGCCAAAACCTATGCGCATGGCGCATACCACACATGCTCAGGCATCATATGCCCAGGCACCACACATGCTCAGGCATCATATGCCCAGGCACCACATATGCTCAGGCATCATATGCCCAGGCGTCACATATGCGCGCGGCGCATCAGCGCGCGGCGCATATCACATCTGCGCATGAAACATCTGCGCGTGAGAATAAAGAGAAGACCTGGCGCATCCTCAGGATTGGCGCATATCACACATGCACATAATCAACCTCATCCTTATCCAAATCAGGATTAGGGCAACCCTGATTGTGCACGTCAGACAACCTTCCAGAAGGTATCTTTTTAAGGAATAAGAATATGCTGATGTTGACAGCTGCCAAATGAAAGGTCGACAACTCAGCATGACACATGTGCTACCACGTGATTACAACCAATGAGAAAGCGCCAGGTGTCCCAGAGGACACGTGGCGCAGAGCGATTGGAGGAGGCCAACAAGGCTGAGCCCAATCAGTGGAAACCCTAGCACTATAAATACAGCATCAACTCCACAAGGAGAGACACACAATCATTCACAGTTACAGCCAGTAACATACATTCATTTCGCATTCAATCATATTCAATTACATTCAATCAGACAGTTACATCCAGTAACACAATCACACAGAGTATTCAGCTATTAAGCAATACTCTCCAGAATTCCTTACTCTGACATATTATTATCTTCTCCACAAATACTTATTCTCACACCGGAGGGTTACCCCAAAGAGGACCCCTCTGTCCCTTTCTGAGGGGTAAGTTAACGGTGCTGTTCATTTTGTAGGTGGAAGAACCCAGATCCAAGAAAACCATCGGTGAAATAGTATAATCACACCCGAGGAAAGTAGATCGTCTACCAGTGAGTCGATCCACGCTTCTTCATTGGCGCCATCCACTGTTACAACGGCAACAAGATCTCATCAGATCTATAAAAAAACCAATTTTCACCATGGTTTCTGGCGTTCATAACGTTGATCAAGTTCTGGAGGATATTGAACGTGAGGACGTTAATGAGGGACAACAGTTTCTGAGGGCGCCGCGTGATTCTACGCGCGCCACCAGTAACCGTCATTTCATCACAACTCCTCATGACCAGACTGAAACTCCTCCAGACGATCTTACGTTACAAAATCTTGCCGGCGCGAAACAGAAAGGACCAATGGGTCCAGAAGATGAAACAAGCGACCCTAAAGAATGGCTCATAAACGAGCAGCGGCGTCTAATGGACAAGTATAATGAGATGGTCAAACAGAAAAAGCTAGCCGACTTAACACAAAGGCAAGCGCTTGATAAGCAAACTGTCCATGGAACAAAAAGGCCGCGCGCGCCGGAAGCAGGACATTCTGTTCACACTGCACACACTGAGTTCAGTGATGAAGAAGTGCACAACATGAGGAAGACACGAGATACTCATGCAGGAGGCTCACAGCTCCGCGCGCCTGTGAACATGGCGCCTGGAGCCAGAGCCGATCTGGATCTGCACATGCCGTACAGCCCACCAGTTAGAGGGCAAGTGGACGTAACCACACCGTACAGACCAGCCATCTTGGTAAAGCATTCAAAGTTCACTGCGCGCATCGCGCAGGCTCCCATCCAGCACAAAACCAAGATGCCAAGTGGTTTGGGTAAATATGACGGCACAACAGATCCAGACGATTTCTTGCAAGGTTTTTACAACACGGGAAACCTAGAGAGCTGGACGATGCCAACATGGTGTCACATGTTTGCTCGCTGCCTTACGGGCGCGGCGCGTGTCTGGTTCGAGAGCTTGCCGACTGGGCAAATTGATGGGTTCGAGGAACTATTGGAAAAGTTCCAAGCCCACTTCGTACAACAGCGCAGACACACGCGCGACCCTGATGACATCATGCACTGCGTGCGCAGGAATGATGAAACGATTGAAGACTACATCACTCGTTTCAATCAGGAGTCTCTGGCAATCGGAGGGATCACTGAACAACTACTGCGCGTGGCCTTTATACAAGGCGCGCGCAGTGATCAACTCCGCCGAGCTCTCGTAAGCAGAGATGGCATGCCCACCACGTGGGCCAAGTTAATGGAAGCATCGCGAGTTTTCGCGAGGAATGAAAAACAAATTGCCCAAGATAGGGCAAGAGAAAGAGCGCATCAAGCTGAGTCACTGCGCAGCAAAGAAAAGAGGGGCAAGCAGAACTCTGTATGGTCCAGGTTGCAACCAACCAGTTTTTCTTCCGCAGAAAAGCAGGCGCAACCAAGCTCACCCCAGCCCCAAAAAGATGTTCGTAATCGCGGGGAGGGTGACAAGAGGGAGGGCGGCAGAGATCCTAGCAGACCTCTGCCAAGAATATGGACTCCACTCACTAAAACGCCTTCACAGGTGTTAAACACTGAGAATGTCCAATTCAAAAGCCCCAAGCCACTACACTACAAGGGACCATCAGACAGTGGCAAGTACTGTGAGTTTCACAAATCCACAGGACACAACACTGATGCATGCCACCACTTGAAGGATGCAATTGAGAAGGATGTGAAATCAGGCAAGCTGGCTCACCTGGTAAAAAACTCAAGACCAGATGATGAACAATCAGGAGCCTCAGCCAGCAAAAAGTACAAAAGAATCTGTGTAGCCGAGGGAGGAAGGCAAGGGCAGACATCAAGAAAGAGAAGCGCGCAAATACAAGGAGATTGGCGCGAGCAGCAAGTCATCTTCCCAAGAATCAGGGGAGGCCCTTCCATCAGCAGTCCTCTTGTTATCACTAAACACATTGCTCATTACGAAGTGTCAAAGGTCCTGGTGGACACTGGCAGCGAATCAGACATCATGTATGAGCAATGTTTCAGAAAACTGGATCCGGCAGACCAAGCGAGGCTTGAAATTGTGAATGCACCAATCTCTGGTGTTTCAAATGAAATCATTCATCCCCTAGGTCAAATACAATTTGAGCTAACTATAGGGGATGAGAAACACAAGCGAGCCGAAGTTGTTAACTTCTTGGTCTTGCCCACCACTTCTTGCCACAATATGATCTTGGGTAGGGGAACGATTGCCCAATTCAACGCCATACCGTCGCCAGCGCACGGCGCGTTGGGGTTCCCAACACCAACAGGTGTAACTTTTGTATACCGGGATCATTTGTGCGCAGTGACAAGTACTCCGCGGGAGGGGAGAATGAAAACTCCAATGGCAGAAAACGCGCCAGAGGAATGGATTCTCAACCCAAAATTCCCGGAGCAGAAGATCACAATTGGCGCAACGATATCAGACGACACGAGGGTGAGAATGAAAAGATTGCTCACAGCATATATGTCGGTCTTCGCGTGGCAACACTCTGATATGACTGGGGTTCCGCGAGACCTGGCACAACATTCTCTCAACACCTTCAAGTCTGTTGAGCCAATTGCGCAGAAGAAGAGAGTCATGGGGGATGAAAAGGCGAGGGCCATGAATGAGCAGGTTGAGGATCTACTGCGTGCAAACATCATCCGCCCGATACGATACCAGACATGGGTAGCCAATCCTGTGATGGTAAAGAAAAGTAACGGGTCATGGAGGATGTGCATTGACTTCAAGGACCTCAACAAAGCGTGCCCAAAGGATTGTTACCCCCTCCCAAACATCGACGCAAAGGTGGACTCCGTGGCGCCATTCAAGCTCAAATATTTCCTGGATGCCTACAAAGGCTATCACCAGATTCAAATGGCACCACAAGATGAGGATAAGACCGCCTTCAGAACCGACAAGGGTGTTTTTTGCTACACAAAAATGCCCTTTGGTTTGAAGAATGCGGGCGCCACCTACCAAAGACTTATGGATGCCGTTTTCAGCGAGCAAATCGGAAGAAACCTAGAAGTCTATGTGGATGATTTGGTGATCAAGAGCAGGGAGGAAAAGCAAATGCTCAAAGACATCGAAGAAACCCTTGGGCGCCTAAAGGAAGTTAACATGAAGCTCAATCCGAGCAAATGTACTTTCGGCGTACTAGAGGGAAAATTTCTAGGTGTAATGGTCACCAAGGATGGTTTCAAGGTGAACCCTGAGAAGGTGGAGGTCATCCTTGACATGCCCTCGCCATCCACCATGAAAGAAGTACAGAAGCTGAATGGTAGATTGGTCTCAATCAACAGGTTCCTAGCGAACCATGCAACCAAATCTACCCCATTTGTCAACACATTGAGAAACTGCTTAAAGAAAAGTCAGTTCAAATGGACTCCTGAGGCCGAGCAAGCTTTCAGTGAGATTAAAGAATGTTTGATAAATCTGCCCGCGCTCACAGCTCCACTTCCTGGTGAAACTTTGACATTATACCTATCAGCAGGAGAGCGCGCCATCGGCGTAGTATTATTGGTGGATCGCAAGGGAATCCAAACGCCAATATACTATGTGAGTCGGGTGCTGACAGATCCTGAGACGCGCTACTCCATCATGGAAAAGTTATTTTTATCACTAACACACGCGTCGCGCAAGCTTCATAGATATTTCAATGGTCATCCCATTGAAGTTCTGACTGGTTACAACATCCAGCAAGTTTTGCGGCGCCACACGCTCTCAGGAAGGCTGACAAAGTGGGCGCTGGAATTAGGTGAGCACACGATCGCCTATAAGCCCCGTCCAGCAATAAAGGGACAAATCTTGGCTGATTTCATTGCCGAGGTCCCTGAAGGAAAAATTGAAGAGGCTCAGCGCGAGGTGGACCCTCCGCGAGACGGTGATGAAGAAAATGTTTGGAGATTGTTCACTGACGGAGCTTCAAACAACGAAGGGTCCGGCGCAGGCCTAAAACTGGTAGATCCAGAGAATCATGAATATACTTACGCCATCAGGTTGGACTTCAAAAGCACCAACAATGAGGCTGAGTATGAAGCCCTGCTGGCTGGCCTGCGCATCGCGCACAAATTCGGGGTTAAAAAGCTAGAGGCCCATGTTGATTCATACTTGGTAGCAGCACAGGTCAATGGCCTTTATGATGCCAAGGAGAACACCATGCCTCTATATCTAGAGCAGGCGAAAAAGCTCATCGAGCAATTTGACTGCTTCAGAATCATTCATATTCCGCGCAGTGAAAACAAGTCTGCAGACGCGCTGAGTAAGATGGCATCAACCATTTTTGATCACTTTGGCAAAGATGTCAGGGTAGAAGTAATGAGCAACCCGTCGGTGGTAGCGAAGTCTGTCCTGGTAACACATACAACCCCTTCATCATGGATAACTCCAATAATGGAATTCTTGAAGGAGGGAAAGGTACCAGATGATCGCGCGCAAGCGAGGAAGATAAGACACAAGGCGCAGAATTACGAACTGCTTGACGGTACATTATATCGACGCTCTTATCTTGGGCCGCTCATGAAATGCCTAGATGCTGAGGAAGCAAGCTATGTGATCAGAGAGATACATGAAGGAATCTGTGGAATACATGCTGGCCCGCGCATGGTGGTTGCCAAGGCAATGAGCGTAGGTTACTATTGGCCTGGCATGTACTTGGACGCTCTAAAAGAGATCCAAAAATGCAAAGCATGTCAGAGCTATGCGCCAAACACCATGCGGCCAAAGAACAACTTAATTCCAGTGACCTCTGCATGGCCTTTCCACAAATGGGCAATCGACATTGTGGGTCCCCTTCCGCAAGCGCAAGGGCGGGTAAAATTTTTGGTAGTGGCAGTAGACTATTTCACGAAATGGGTTGAAGCCAAGCCACTAGCAAAAATCACAGCCGAAGCGATGAAGCAGTTTATCTGGAGCCACATCATATGCCGTTTTGGCTTGCCCATGGAAATTGTGAGCGATAATGGCAAGCAATTCACTGACAAGAAGATATCCAGCTGGCTCAAGGAATTGCGCATCAACCAAATCTTCACTTCGGTATATCACCCTCAGGGGAATGGCCAAGTGGAGCGCGCGAATCAAAGCTTGTTAAATGGGCTGAAGAAAAGGTTGGAGGGAGAATCCCATTCGTGGGTTGAAGAGCTACCTAATGTCCTGTGGGCACACAGGACATTAAGCAAAACCAGCAATGGCGAATCCCCGTTCAGCCTAACCTATGGAACAGAGGCAATGATTCCAGCAGAAATTGGATGCCCATCCCATAGAGTGCTCATGATGAACAAGACTGATAACGAGCGCGAAAGGAGGTTGGATCTCAACTTACTTGAAGGGCGCAGAGAGGGGGCTATCATCAGTGAAGCCAAGTATAAGAAAAAGGCTGGAAAAATATTACAACCAGCGCGTGAAAGAATGCCACTTCAAGAAAAATGAATTTGTTCTTCGAAACAATGAAGCTAGCCGCGCGATACCCCCGGGAAAAATGTCCCCCAATTGGGAGGGACCTTATCAAATCTCAGAAGAATTGGGGAAAGGCACGTATGCTTTAAAAGATTTGAATGGAAAGAAGATCCCGCGCGCATGGAACGCGGCACAGCTTAGAAAATGTTTCATGTAAATGTCAAGTTTGTAATCAAGGCTTTTTAAGCCATTATGAATATTGATACGCGCTATCTTCTATTAATGTGGATCCTATTACCTTTTGCATACATGTTTCACACCTCCCTTTATTAGTTTTGAGCAATATCACAACATTGTATTGACATCAAAACGAAATAAAACGAGGTAAAACATACATGCGCGAGCTTCAGGCTCAAACGCGTTAAGGAGTCTTAACTCCAAAGCGTCAGGGCCTTAGCCCAATTCTATTACCTTTCGCATACATGTTTCACACTTCCCTTTATTAATTTTGAGCAATATGATAACATTGTATTGACATCAAAACAAAATAAAACGAAGTAAAACATACATGCGCAAACGCGTTAAAGAGTCTTAACTCTAAAACGTCAGGGCCTTAGCCCAATAATGTGAGCCTTAGCTCAAATCACTCACAACATCCATCCTACATACTGCGCAGCCTAACCATAAAACACCTAAACACAACTAAGGCAAAGCAAATGCCAAAACATAGTTGTTAAGGTCTCAGGTTGGGGTCGCGCATAAAACTGTAATGGATATCTGAGTAACACATATTGACACGTAAAGGCTAAAAAACTCATAATTCCATAAACGCGCGATAACGTCGCGCAAAAGAGGAATAATGAAAGCGCCAAGACACGTGTCAACATAATCAAGATATGGCAAGGGTTAAGTATAATAAACTACTCCAACGTGCAAGCATATCTTATATTCGACAAGCAAACATGCGATATAAAGAGATGAATGCGAATGCGCAGGACGCGAAGAAGGGAAAAACAAAATTTCATTCCAAAGTATTGAAATTTACAAGTTTACAAGATGAGATACAAACTACAAAAAAAAAAAAAAAAAAAAAAAAAAAAAAAAAAAAAAAAAAAAAAAAAAAAAAAAACATGTAGGGCTTCTCAAGTCTCCACGTTGACATCAGCCTCTTCATCATCCTCATCATCGCCCTCAGCATCTGGCGCAGCCTGCTCCTCTTCATCTCCAAACTGACCATAGTCAAGTTCTTCATCTTGAATGGAGTCTTCTACCATGACAGTGTCAGGAGCGGATCCTTTGGCCACGCCAGAGCCGCTAGCAACGCCAGCATTCTCCGCGCCATCGTCGCCGCCAGCCCCTTCGCACTCGTCAAGTAATTTCTTTAGCGCGCCGAGGTCGGGCTGGTCAGCAAGCGCGGATATCTGCAAATCATAAGCAAAAATATGAGTACAAAAAAGACTTAGAAAATAAGTCAAGGCAATCTCATTATGGTTAAAATACCTGCGCAAGGATGGGAATGGGAGTGTTCATGTACTTCTCCCCCATCGCGGTCATTTCCGCGCAGGCAGCGTTGCTCTGATAAGGGTACTCGGATGGGTTCTTCTTCAGCATGCCATATTCATAACCATCCGTGAACCCTTCAGCTCGGCCCACCAAGCGCGCGGCAGCGTTGCAATCCATCACCAGGGCCTGAAACTCGTTTGAATATTTCATCGCGTAAGCGCAACGAGTCATGCCCTGTGAGATCAGCCAGTGGCGATCCTGCGCGAGGCCAGCAACAGACGTCTCGAGGGCAGGAACCTGAGAGTTTAATAACTCAACAGTTTCCATAGTCTTTTTTAGCTCCTCTTTGTCAGACGCTGCTGCCGCCAAGATTTCTTCTTTCTCCGCTAGCGTAGCATCAAGTGCTTCCTGGCTAGACGCCGCCGTCGCCTGGGCTTCTTCTTTATCGGCCTGCGCGGACGCCAGCTCCCTCTTCAGGCGCGCAACCTCACTCTCCAGTGATGATTTTTCAGTGATAGACTGGACAAGAGCTTGGTCACGCGCCTCCGCCTCTAACTCCAAGTCGCGCGCCCTGCGCGCGAACTTGGCCGCATCCGCCTCCGCCGCCTGCAGCTTCTCCCGCGCCGCCTGAAGCTCATGCCCGCGCTTCACGAAGGCGCTGTTGGCACTGGCTCTGTTCTCATTGAGCTCGGCTTGGAGCTTTTCAGCTCTCTCGCGAGCATCAGAAAGATGCCAAGCAGACACCTTAGCCTCTTGCTTAGCTTCCGCAAGAGCATCACGTACTTTTACGTAATCAGAGCGAAGCTCTTGGGAGGCAGCAAAGAAGGCCGACCCAGCAAACATGTGATCGTTGAGCAGGTCGTCGCGAGCGCGGTCCTCCTGGAACCTCCTTTCAAATGGAGGCACAGCATGAGCCCATAATTCCGCACACACCCCCATGGACTGAAATGTGCTATCTTCAGTAATATTCCATCTCGGGCGGTAAGTGTGATCGGCTTCCTGCAAAAACAAAGAAATTATCTAAGTCATCAAAACATTAAGATGGAAGTCCGCGCAGCGGAACAAAAAATAACCTATACCTGCGGAGATGAAGCAGAAAAGTCATCGCCAGCCCTACGAGAAGGCTCCGCCGCGAAACCTCGGGGCGCAGCAGGGCTGGCGCGGGCGCCCGCGGAGTCTTCAACTTCAAACTCCTCACCCTCCTCTGAAATAGGCCTCTTCTCCTGCGACCTAGAATCAAAATCGGTCTCGCGGGGAGGGCTGTGCGCAGGAGGAGGTGAGGGAGGTCTCGACGCCGCCAAGTCAGCGCGCAAGACGGCCTCCTGCTCCTTAGTAATGCCGATGAGAGGAGATTCATCGCTTGCAGGAGCAGGAGCAGAGCCAACGGCGCTGGGAACGGCGCCAGGAGTGCCGCCAGAAGCTTGTGCACCAGCTACGGCTTCTATGAAAAAATCAACAACAAGGAATGGTTCAGGACTTGATCTAAAAGAGTCAGAAAATAAGAGCGCAATACGTACCTTGGCGCAACTCCGTTCGCGCAGCAAACATCGCCATGAAGTCCATTCTACCCTTCTTTGAGGGTAAAACGGGGGACTTCGAAACGACCTCCGGCGCAGCCTCGGCATCTTGTGGCGCTGTCGCCGGCTCTACAAACATTTGAGTGAGCAAAGATTCATTACTAATTCTATTAGAATCGCGCTCATAGAATCATAAAAAGAAAAGGATAAGCAAAGTTTACCTGTCGCGGGCGTTTCCGCCACGCGAAGGGAAGAGGTAGCGGCACCATGCCTCAGGTGGACAGGAGGTCTGCCCACTTTTATAGGCAGGGAAGACAAGGAAACCTTGGTGGTAAACTCTTGGGTTTTCCCAAATCCCCCCGCCTGAGTAGGAGGGTCCTGAACAACAGGGGCATCATCCTTCTTCTGCTTCTTACTGGCCCCTGCGCCAGTTTTCCCCTTAGCTTTACGCTTTAGTTGGGGCGCCTCCTCTTCCTCCTCCTCTTCCGCGAGCTCCAGCTCGTAGTTCTCCAGCGCATCTACAATAAATGCAACAGAAGTGTTAGCAAAATTTGGTATTGTGAAGGAAAATGCATAAGTACAAAGGCTTACCAGGCGCATCGCTGTCGAAGACAAATCCCAGATCAACAGGGATGAACATGTCATCAAAGCGATCCGGGAAACCAACCTCCCCAGCGCCAAGCGCGACGGAGCCACCCTCCATGTGCTCATCATAGGCAGCATGGATATACTCCTTGGTGACTGCACAAAACAAGTCAAATGAGTTCAGTAAAAAGAATTATATTCGCGCAGAGGTAAAGCAATGAGATAAAACTTACATGACCCGTCGACTTGGATAACGGGCTCAAGCGCGCTGTCCGCCCACTTCTTGCTCATACCAACCCCCACCAGCGCCTCCTCACAAATGTTCTTGGCGGGGGATGGTTCAGCGGTCAGCTTATTAACCCAGGCGCCAGTTGGGTTCTTGAGGACACCCACATCCGCAGGCGCAGAAGAAATCGAGCGCATGGTCATACGGATGGGGATAACACCAGCCCTTATGTAGAAAAACCTCTCAGACCAGTCATGAAGGCTCTTAAATGAAACAGTGGAGCACTTCACCTTCTGACTGCGAGGAATAAAAGAGAACCAACTGTCTTGGATCTTGGGCTTGTAAAAAAACTGAAAGCGCCGAGGGGTGGGCTCCTCGCACTGGGATTTGCACATGAACTCAAAGTGAGTCATGCGCACAAGTCCAAACGGATGGACTTGGGATATATGAATCCCATAGAACTGCAGCAGTGCACCCACAAACCTTGTCATCGGGAGACGAAGGTTGCAGTGGGTGAAAAAATGGCTATATAGGGATATATAGCCGGTAGGCGGGTCCGCCGCCGTTTGCCCGGCCACAGGCAACATGCAGCCAAACAGGGTGGGAAAACCCTGAGAGGCGACAAGGCTGTCAAGATCAGCCTGCCTCAATTTGCAGGGGATTTCATTCCACCTCTTCACCGCCTTGGTCCTCCCTACCTCCTCCGATGAGCCCTCAGCAGCCTTCTTCCCCTTGCCGGTCTTCTTCAATGTAGCCATTACTAACGATTTTCTACGGCAATGTATGGGGGTGATTGTGTTGTCTGAGCTATCAGACATACAACGGTGACAAATAACAAACGATGCTTCTGAACAACAGATATTTGGGAAGCAGAACAATGATAATCAGAAGACAAAGAAAGAAAAGCTCAGAAGAATGAACAAGAAGATGAAGGATAAAAAAATGTAAGGGCTGGCTTTTATAGGCCCAGGAGAGAGAAATTGTGGTGCTGAACGGACTTCACGCGCCCCCACTCGCAGGATTAAGCCACTACGAGCGCGACACGTGTCCCTGACACTGTACTATACGGCTGCTGCCAGAGTTCACGCGCCACCACTCGCAGGAACGGACCAACGCGAGCGCGACAAGTGTCCCTGACAGCATGTGATGGGACACGAAAGGCAACTGTAGCACCTCGAGCACACGAAAGGCCTGACACGTCTCCATCACTGAACCACGTCAGCAACAACCAACCACGTTCAGGGACGATTCCTTTGCACCCAAGAGGATAGAATTTCGCGCAATGACGAGCAATAAGAAGAAAAGACAAAACCCCTACCAAAAGAGCAAACTATTGAGTCTAACATCTATCTTACCTCGCTCGCGCGAGACAAGACACACATTAGACTGG
Source organism: Bidens hawaiensis (assembly GCF_021521415.1). NCBI lineage: Eukaryota > Viridiplantae > Streptophyta > Magnoliopsida > Asterales > Asteraceae > Bidens > Bidens hawaiensis. The sequence goes on along the minus strand of NW_027491796.1, from coordinate 364,143 downwards.
GGGGGGCTTGAAGAGGTATGTACCCGCCTCAACACGGAGCAAGGCGGGTCAACCCACAAGATAAAGACAAGAAGCTTGAAATCAAGACATTATGAAGGCACTAAGCCAAAACCTATGCGCATGGCGCATACCACACATGCTCAGGCATCATATGCCCAGGCACCACACATGCTCAGGCATCATATGCCCAGGCACCACATATGCTCAGGCATCATATGCCCAGGCGTCACATATGCGCGCGGCGCATCAGCGCGCGGAGCATATCACATCTGCGCATGAAACATCTGCGCGTGAGAATAAAGAGAAGACCTCGCGCATCCTCAGGATTGGCGCGTATCACACATGCACATAATCAACCTCATCCTTATCCAAATCAGGATTAGGGCAACCCTGATTGTGCACGTCAGACAACCTTCCAGAAGGTATCTTTTTAAGGAATAAGAATATGCTGATGTTGACAGCTGCCAAATGAAAGGTCGACAACTCAGCATGACACATGTGCTACCACGTGATTACAACCAATGAGAAAGCGCCAGGTGTCCCAGAGGACACGTGGCGCAGAGCGATTGGAGGAGGCCAACAAGGCTGAGCCCAATCAGTGGAAACCCTAGCACTATAAATACAGCATCAACTCCACAAGGAGAGACACACAATCATTCACAGTTACAGCCAGTAACATACATTCATTTCGCATTCAATCATATTCAATTACATTCAATCAGACAGTTACATCCAGTAACACAATCACACAGAGTATTCAGCTATTAAGCAATACTCTCCAGAATTCCTTACTCTGACATATTATTATCTTCTCCACAAATACTTATTCTCACACCGGAGGGTTACCCCAAAGAGGACCCCTCTGTCCCTTTCTGAGGGGTAAGTTAACGGTGCTGTTCATTTTGTAGGTGGAAGAACCCAGATCCAAGAAAACCATCGGTGAAATAGTATAATCACACCCGAGGAAAGTAGATCGTCTACCAGTGAGTCGATCCACGCTTCTTCAATTCTAATAAATAACTACCCATTTTTGCCACTTGTCACTCTCATAGCCCTCTTCATCTTTTTTTTAATATTTCAACATATGATCCTTATGTTTTAAATTATTTCAATATATGAATTTAAGTTTATTTTTATTAAATATAAATCATATTCGATTCATTCATTTATATTAATAGTAAAAGATAAGAAAACAAGGAAATATCAAAATTGATGTTGCAGATCTATTAAAATAAATTTTAAAATCATAGGTAATTAAAATCATAGTAAACTATAACTTGTTTTTAAACTAGGATTGAAGCAGTCGTGCATACCTTTTTTTTACATAAGATTAGTTTCAAATTTAGATTTAAAATTTTCTCATATGTATTTGAATTTCAGAAAATGTGTATTTTCTTAATTTCTCCAAATATTTTATATACATATTGCAAACAAGAAGAATACATATTATACATATCTTGGTCTTTAGCATTAAATCATTAAAGTTGAATATTATAATTATAATCCATATGAATAACGAGTTACTATATGAACTATCTATCATTTATTTATATAACTTTTTTTGTGTAGTATAAATGGTTGGCAACAAGAAGAACAAGATTTAGTTTTCAACATTTTTCTTTCATAACTCAGACAAAAATTTTCCAGAAACATATATTTTATGATTTGATTTATACTTTTTTTATACATTCTAATATATTTAATATAATATGTCTTATAAGATAAATTACTTAATTAAAAGCATTCAAAATTTTAAACCAAAAAATATGTTTCAATCCCTTTCCACTGTTTTCGCTTTCCAAATTTCATTTAGGATATGGAAAACCTAAAATATCGTTTTCATCAGTTATTTACATCAATTCAATATTATATTAACTTAGTAATTTTATTTTTATACAAATACAACGATTTGAGGTTATGTTAGTGTTACATGTTGGGTAATACATAATTAAAGTGCCTATTAAAGTTTACATTCAAAATAATAAAGCTATACACAATTTTTTTTTAAGTTACTGTTAGTTGAACATGACTTTAAGGTTATTATTTATTTGTCATTTTTCACTCATATGAAATGAAACAAATCATTTTGTTATATTTAAATTTTGTGTTTTGTATGTTTCTTGATTATACAATTGTTAATTTTAATATATAAAATTAATTATAATTTGTCATATGCAGTATATTAATAACAACAAATAGTTTATCATGATCAATCAATTTCAGATTCTAAAGACTTTAAGGATGATTATATCATCAAAGTTCAGGTAATCTGTTTTTTTTTTTTTGGAATAATCATGTTTTTTATAAACATGAGCGAATGATCTCAAATGACATCATATATATTAATTGATCAAAAGGTATGACAATTTATGTGTATGAATATTTTTTTTTTGTTAGTATCATGGATATATATTATCATTTATCTAGGGTCGCGGTATGCACTTGAATAACCTTATTTGTCACACATATAACTATACATGGCTATATCAAGAGTTATAAGCAGACATATATGTTATCTTAACAAGAGTTACAAACATACATGGACTAAAGATTTTCATTTTTGATACACAAATATATACCAACCAATACAATCACAAATATTGTCTCTTAGAAAAGTTTTGCTTATTTGTAACATATTTGTGTAATCTTATTTATGTAATTTCTGTAATTTTTATATAAATTAGTATTAACAATAAATGGTGATTTTGTTGACTGTAATTCACTTCATAATTAAAGTTTAAATTTTTCATTAATTACCCGTGTAATACACGAGTCTCAAACTAGTAGTTAGATAATATATAAAAATTGAGTAGGAAGATATTTCCAAATAAGACAACTAAATACATTTAAAAATACATTTAATTTTATATGTTATTAACCAAACTTAAAGTGAATAAATTAAGCCATATGGCAATATAAATAGTCGTCTATATAGTAACAAAAGTCTAAAAAATCGACCGTAAGTTAAGTCTTCATGGTGTAGCATAGGCCATTGACGTCACAAAATAAAACATATGGAATCCCGGTTAAGATCAAGAATAAGAATAGGTCGGCAGCCGCCAATTAAATTTTGGCCATTGATCAGCCATAGCCGTTGGTGGAACTATAGCCGTTGATGCATATCTTACGTTCCTCGGAAGTTAAGGTGGTCGGAAAGCAACTGGTGAAGATATCCTAGCCATACACGTGGTCATTTCCTCACGTGGAAGGAATTATACAATATCCAATCTCTATTTACATGTGATCGTTTTTAAATAAAGGTAGAAAGTTAAAAAGTGATGCATTTCATTTTCAAACTTTATGGTGGTAAAGCTTACATGATCACATTTTCATAAATAATTCGATATATTGGTATATGTAGGGCTAAGATATTATATAATTGGTATGTGTAGCATGGGTTGGCGATGTGTTACCTTTTAATTTCTAGATGAAGTACGTTTTTAATGTAAAGTTTTTTTTTTCTTTTTGTTTTTTATGTATGGAATATGGATACCTTAGAACAAAATTTTTAAGCCGCGCTACCCCTTAACGTTTCTTGACATTATTATATTATATATACAAAGAAAGCAAAGCCACGTACTGATTACATTTAAAACAAACACAGTGACATCAATGTAAATGTGCGTAACTTGATTTGCACATTTATGGTTACACACAAAATTACATAATTACGTAACTTATGTAAAAACTCACAACACATATGATCAATTACGCATATACACATAATTACGTACTTATATAAATAAATACGCAAGTTATAAATTTAATTACACAATCTACTATAAAAGGTATAGCCATAACTAGAAGCTCAAATGAAAGAGAGTATAATGCTTGATTTTAAGGTGTAATTTTTCTTTTATAAAAGTAATGTATAAAAAAATTATCAACATTTTAAAAATATTTGGGACTTAAGAAAAAAATTATGTGTGATGTAGGTTAAGTATTTACAATTATCAACTTGAGAATATATGAGATGCATGTATCGTTTTAAAATTTAAAAGGAAAATAGAAAAAGAAAGCGACTTAAATTGTGGTGAGCAAACGTACCTACCATATCATTTGTAGTTTAGTCGGTTTATTATTAGTTTATTTATATCATAAGTTTGTATCCGATCAAGGGTACATGCACCGATCAGCCGGTGTCCCGATGATTGAGTGATATGTGCCTTATGTCCAAGGCTTGATGCAAAACTACTATCGAGCCGGGAGTCTCACCGGAAGCAGCCTCTCTATCCTTATGGGGTAGAGGTAAGGCTGTCTACATCTTACCCTCCTCAGACCCTACTATAGCTTTGCTATTGGTGAGATATACTGAGTACGATAATGATGATGATAAGTTTGTATCCAATAAATCAAGCATACAACTTGTCTTTTTTATTTATTTATTTATTTATTTATTTATTTATATATATCTTTGATATGATCATCCTCCTCTTGGAGGAGACAGTATATTTTTAATAGCTGTCTATTCTATGATTGCAACCTTTTAATTATTTGGTTAAAACCTTCAAAGATCCAAATTCGTTTTTCAAGTCTTCTTTATACTAAATTGCATTAGCTTAAATGTTTTAATTCGAGTTATTCGGCTTCAAACTCAATTAGAGTTATTAAAAATATTAGTTCATTAGCAAACATATGGTGATTGGTGTCTAACTTGGTATGTGGATATGCGTTTTGTATGTTGAGGGATTAATTTGTGCCCGAAAGAATTGAGTGGTGCGTTTATTGTGAGAAGATGGCATGCATGGAGGCATAATTCGATTGTTTTAGCTTTACGAGCTATAACAAAAGAAGTGTAGTATCAGAAAAGCCCTAATCGAGATAAATGAGTCATTCGATCACCTCATTATTGTCTCAATCTGTATTCCTGTTCCATTGTTAAGCGGTGTGTTTTTTTATTAACATCTTTAGAGATTACATGTTTCGTTTAGGTCAGTGCAAATTTGTTTTTGAGTTTGTTTTGAGAGTTTCGTCTTCGTCTTTGTCTTCATTCATCTTGTTGATTTTTAAAGAACCGTGATTTACACATATCAGGTGTAATTTTGTTTATTAGCTCTCGTCCAATCACGTTGATAAGATTTTTTTCGTAAGACTGAGCGTAGATAGAAAGGTTGCGAGGCTTTTTTTTTTTTATAGATTTTTCTTAATAAATAAAGTTTAGGCTTGGCCTTGAGTTGCCTTTTCCTGTTTCAACATATTAAATAAGTTAGGAGCAAACTATACCAACTCTTTTTTGACTTAGCAAGTAATCCAATGATATTATTTGATGCACATTCATTTTTTCCTTCTTTCTATATGATGTGGAACGATGATAGTTATCTCATAAGCTTTACTTTAAACTATTTCAGGAAATTAAAACAATATTATAGAACATATCTATAACCATAAGTTAATAAATATTCTATTAAGTTTATATGTGTGTATAGATAGAGAGATTTATGTAAATTGTTTCATAAAAAATATATGATGCAAATGGTTTTACTTGGTTTTTTTTGTTAAAGCATTATGATTTCTAAAATGTTAAATTATATTGGATTTGAAATACTTATTTATTTATATGAAAGCAATCGATAATTAATTACATGAACCTTAAGCAATATATGGGTTTAAAATAGGGCTGAGCACGGTTCGGTTCGGTTTTTAGGTAAAACCGAAACCGAAACCGAAATTTCGGTTTTTTCTTATATAAAAACCGATCGGTTTCGGTTTTTCGGTTTCGGTTCGGTTATATTCGGTTTTTATTTTTTTATTTTTTCTTGTTTTGTGTTTTTTGTTCTATTAATTGTTTTATGCAACTAGTTCCTATGTACAAAAATAAATATTAACATTTACTATTCTTTTCACAAACTCTAATTTCTCTTACAAATCTATTGAATCAACAAACTCCTAATTTATTTCGGTTGTTGTCGCATATGGCTTAGTATAAATATGTTTAACAATCATTTAAATTAATTATTTTAACATACCAAGTTAATCGGTTCGGTTCGGTTTTTCGGTATTTTTGAAATGGGTAACCGAACCGAAACCGAAATTTCGGTTTTCCAAAAAAAACAAAAAAAACCGTCGATTAATGCTTCGATTCGGTTTTTTCAGTTAATTCGGTTTTGGTTCGGTATTTTCGGTTTTCTGCTCACCCCTAGTTTAAAAGGTGTGATGATATAAATAAATTAATTGACATAAAATAATAATAGAAAAAAGAACGTAGTAGCAGACAAACTTGCATTTGACACCAACCATTTGATTTTAAAATCCATACGATCAAGTGTGATTTACTTAAAAGGTTATATACTTTTATATTGTTATTCTTTTATTTTTGAAATTTTAACTTTTTTGGGGTGGGCTTTAAGGCCCGTTTGTTATAAACCTATTCCCATTACCTAAAAGTGGCGTGCAAAAAATCGAAGAATCCAAACCAAAAAAATCAAATCGAAACAAAAAACCAACGGTTTAATTTTATGTTGTAAAAACCGTACTAACGGTTCGTTTTTGATTTTGCATGTAAAAAAACCGAAAAAAACGAACCGAACAGAATTCCTAAATTTTTGTTTTTTTATATTATATTAAGTAATTTATAAGAATTTAATAAATATGTAAGTCCAACATTTTTTTATTAAATGTATAATCGTCTATTACTTTACAATTAACAAAATTATTTATACCTAAATTCATTATTTTTTGTCAAACTTTTTTCGGCCTAAAATTTTCTAGCTCAAATAGCAAAAACCGAAAAAACCGAAACTGAATCGAAACCAAAACAAAATCCGAAAACCCGAAACCGAAAAAACCAAAACCGAACGGTTTCAAAACTCCATAAACCAAAGTTTTGATTTCCGGTTTGGTTTTAGCCAAAAACCGCACCGAACCACACCACACGCACCCCCTACCTACAACTCTACAAGTAAATCATGGTCTTCCAGTGGGCCTACTGGGAAGTTGGAATCCACTCTAAAGTTGGTAGTTGGTGTACTAAGACAACTTTGTTTTTTGTGGGCCATAATAAGACGATTTTTGCAACTGCGTGTTGGTTCTTTTAGGCCCAAAATGACAAGGTGTTCAATAACATGCTATTATCACACAGAATAGAGGATATTAAGACAAATTTATTTGAGTGGGTTAAAAATAGGACGAAAGTCCATACAATATATTGGTCTTCATGGTGTGCTTTTTACGTTTAGCGATCTCATCTTGTTACTCATTCAACATATATCTTATTCATTTTGTTGCTCTAGCTTCTTACTAGATGTCCGTTTAATTTTATATATATTTGCAGTTGAAATGTGGGGACTAGGGATGCGAACTTCACAAGTAGACACATATTTAATATGAAATTTGTGGGTTGGATTTATTCTAAACATATCTGCTTCAAACTCCCTAACACATTAAACGAGTCATGTTTAGATGGGCTTAATGGGTATTTACAGGTTGACCCATTAAATCTATTTATATGATCGTCAACAAATTTATGAGGTCCAGGGGTGGATTCAGTATTGAGTCAGGGGGAGCGTATACACCCCCTCAAATTTGTATTTTCTTCTACTATATTAGGTTAAAAGACCCAATAAGCCAATCCGGGTTTTCTTTTGTGCCCCAAACCCAACTTTCTGAGCCAACTTTTCAAACGCAAGTGTAGTTTTTCTTTAACAAAATAACAATTAAGTTTAGATTGTTGTATGGTCTAACCACTTTATCAATTAATTATTAATATATTGATATATTTTATTAGTTTAATCGGACCATTATAACAATTAGACCAAAATATGATATTATTTAGAGTTTCATTTCTTTTTTATAATTCTACACTATTTAACTTTAATTTTTTTTATTTGTACATAAGAGTGTTTTGTGTTGTAACAATTATGCAAAGGTTTTTATCAACTGTGATATGTATTTTGTTATTGTATTTTGGGGAAACTTTATTGCCTACATTTCTATACGTGGTTTATTTAATGCAATTTCATTTGACCTTACCCATTTTGGTTTGACCCGTTTTAGATTTACATGACCCGTTCTATGTTGACCGTTTTTTGCACCCACCGGCAAAATTTTCTGGATCCGTCACTGATGAGGTCTAACTTAGAAAATTCTTGATACTGTATATTCTTCACAAATTACTAGATATTATTAAGGATACGTATATGATTTATTTTTTCTTATGAAGATTTTTTAATTTGTTCAAATATATAAATTCTATTTTACAAATCTATGTGGATTTTATTATTCTAAAATTCTAATTAAATGTCTTTGTTTCTTTCGGCTTAGGTTACTATTGTTGGGCCTATAATACCACTTGACTGTTGGGCTAAATTTGGGTTACTGTGGGCTGTTGCTAACCGGACGGGCAAAGTGGAGGATGTCTATTTGGAGTGGGGTAATAGGATGAGTGATAGAATGAAATGGGCGATGTAATGGACGGATAATGGAATAGATCATTACCATTCCATTGAAATGTTTGGTTACCATGTGGGAATTAAATAAATTATTACTTTGTGTTGTTTGGTAGGCTAGAAAAGCCGGAATAATATAAAAATGGTGGTGAGTGGCGGCCCGGGGGGGGGGGGGGGGGTTGTGAGCAGTAATGGTGTTGGTGGGTGGGTGGCGGCAGTGGCCATGAGCCGGGAGTGATGGTTGGTGGCGATGGGTGGATAGGTGGTAGTGACAAGCGGTGGTGGCGGGTGGTGGCGGCGGTGATGGGCTTGAAGCAGTGGTGGTGATGGCTGGTGGTGGGTGGCGCGGGTAGGTGGTGGTGGCGTCGATGGGTGGCGGTTGCGGTGGTGGTGGGTGGCAACGACGGGTGGCGGGTGGTGGTGAGAGTGAAATGGGTGGTGGTGGGAGGGTGTTGGAGGTGATAGTGTATAAGATGGATGAAATGAAAAATAAAAAAACCAAGGGTGATAGATAGAATGAATTTAAGGTATTTTAGAAAGAATGAAATGGACATTGTAATGAGTGATTCAATTCAATTGACTAACAAACACATTTTTTTTTCATTCTCTCATAATGTTTCATTTCATTCCGTCGCCCATTAATGCATACCAAACGCTACCTTAAACCTTACTAATCATAAGAGTAGAGTATATATAATTTTTTTCTTTCATATTAGAGCAACAGTAAGGCTGCTGTCATGTGACTTGATAGTCACAGGTTCGACTTGTAGAAATTATGTCTTGCAGAATTAAGGCATGGATGCGTACATCAAGCCCAAGTGGCCCGAAGCCCCTGGATTCGAAAATTTGGAAGTTTTTTGCACCGGTTTACCCTTTACACCTGTTTATAGAGATATTACGAATAGCTAAATGAGAAAACCAACCATCATAACTTAGTTCTAATGATCACATGATAAGACTAATAAATATAATACCATGATGGTTTATGTCCTTAATAGTTATCTACAATGTTGTGTTTGTTTTGTAAAGTGTATGTATATTATGTTTATAACTTTAGCCACTATTTTTACAGAAATTTAACAGAATTCGCCACTCACTTCAAGTATACTTAGGATGTGACAACATCTTAATAAAAGGTTCAATATCTCTTTGATTGGTTGGTTTCAAAACCTAGTAGAATCGGTACATATTTTTGTTCTAATTGATTGAACATGTGTTTGTTTCAATTGTCTTTATGATATTCTAGCTTTTCTTTTCCTCTTTACTTTATGAGTAGAAGGAATGTGTTTGTGTATTTAATACATTAACATACTTTTGTTAAAAGTACCTTTTTATTTACACCAACATTAAATATTATACACTATGGATCAATTCGTAGAAGACTATTTCATTAAAAATACCTTAGGAAGGAATCTGGTGCGTCAATAATAAAACTATTCCAATAATGTAATTAGTGTTCACGCGTGAATTTGTAAAAGGTGCATCCAAACCCATTGCAACAATGCGTCTAAAACGACAAAATGTATTGCAATGATGTAATTTGTTTTGATGTAAACATATGTAACAATCCATCTAACACCATCAATAGTGCGACTAAACATATTACAACCATGCTTTCAAACAACATATAGCAATTCATCCTAGTTTCCTAAAACGCGAAAACACAAATACTCATTTGCAAATACCTGGTGTGCAAATGCAAAGATATTCGTCCAGATTTACATCAACGAAAACCAAATTCACTCATAAAAAGTGTCACGCTAAACAAGAAATGAATTTTACAACACCCAAAATCATAAAAAAAAACCCGAATAAAAGGCAAACCTAAATCATCGTCAATTGGAAGCAGTATGATGTGAGAAAATGTAAAAGAAGAAAACTATTTGTGTTTTTAACGTAACTAATAAGTAGAGACATTAGAAATTTTATTTATATATCTTTCAGAGGTTCAGAAAAAGAATTTTTAATTGATATATGCCCATTTCACATTTGTTGATTAAAACTATAGGGACCATAAGTTTGGTACATGTCCTAACACATGAACAAGACTTCACATAACCCTTTTTAGTGGAAAAATGAACTATTTATGGATTCTGTTTTGGTCCAACAAAAACATAGCACACGAGCCACCATAAAATGTCAAATCATACCCATTCGCATTCGTTCCAATAGTTCTTAGTAATTTATAAAGTAAACATTAGTTTATTAAAAGCTTTCATTGCCTAAATTGTTCTTGATACTTATCTTTATTATGTTCCCTCATCACTTACAAATATTCTACCAATTCCAAGTTGGATATCACACCTCTATTTATCACTTTGAAAAAATATTAGCATATTAACATTCTCCCACACGGAAAGGTCTCATATCTTTTTTAATAATACATATCATTTTTAACAATGGACCCTAGAAGTTGTTCTTTTTGTTACCTTAGGCAACTTTTTCAGTCGGTACGGTGATCAAGATCATTCTTCATATATTACACGAAATGGAAATTGGTGAAAATGGGAAATGAGGTGGAGGTGAAACGTGATGTGATGGGTGATGATGTGGCACTATAATCGAAAACAGGTTGAAAGAAAAACCCTAAACTAATTTCAAATCCAAAACCAAACTAATTCTGTAACTCAACTTAATTCAAGCAAGAAAATTCAGTTAGATTTCAAACCTAACCTATACATCAAAATCAAAGTGTCGCCGTCCGCTTTTTAATGACTAAACAATTTTGAAAAATTATTTCTAACACATAAACTAACTCAAGTTTAGTTTAACTTAACATGTATTAAACACGGGTATTTAAATGCATTTCAATATGAAAACCTCATTACTTTCATAAGTTTTATGATGACTATATGGCTGGCTACACGTATGTGTGTGTATGTTCATCACTACATGGATATAATGTTTAAACAATGGAAGGGAGATTGTTGAAGGGAAGGCGTGTGTAGAAATAAACCTATTATTTAGTTAATTTTGTAATAGTTATATATGTAATTACTTTTTATTATGTAATACATAATTTTAATATAAAATATAAATATTATATTTAAACAACTAACGGGTTTGCTTATGTCTTAAATCCCAACCGAGCTTGACATATGAACTTGGGCTTAGGCTAGCTCGTTTATTGAATGAGCTTATTTTTTTCTCTCAAACTCATTTACGCTTTACTTGATTCAGTTTTTAGCTAGCTCGTTTACACCTCTATCTAGCACCCCCAACATGTCTATCGAATGTCCAAAAATGGACACAAAGCCAACTTTTAACTACTCGTGTATAGAACATAATGAATTGATCATTGTGTACGACGTTGGTATTATGAAAAACAAAATAATGTTTCTTGGTGGTGCCTATATTTAGCAACTACTCCTTGAGCCATGTTTATGTGTCTGGTTGAAACATGAACACGAACTTTTCTTAAATGGTTTGTTCCTACAATGAGATATATGCCAAATGATGGAAAAATGGTGTACCTGTCAATATGGCTAATTGTTGATCTAATAAAATTTTCTTAGTTAATAGGATTAACTTATTTGTTTCCTAATGAACGCAGCTAGCTAGTTTATGTTATGTGTGTATAGTGTTGCATATTTAGCTGTGAGAGCCACTAGATATTTATGAATATATATATATATGTGTGTGTTTTTACTGTTAGACACTATAATTACAAATGATTTTACATATAACGTTTTCATTCATCAATACATATAAAAATCAAAATAATTAATAACGTTACCTAAATGCTATATATATTATTTCATGCACCATTGTAAGGCTCATTTCTAATTTAGTCTTTCGTATTTGTAATGTGTATTTTGTTTATTTTGTGTTAAACTCTTTGTTTATGTATGTTTGGGTCCAATGCCTTATGTAATGAAGTCCATTGGGCCGCATGTAATGAAACAGACGTGCATGAGCACGCACACTATATACAGTGTGTGTATCTCATGCACACACCTTTTTGAAAACCTTATCTTCAAACTCTAAAACTCTCTCTCTTTTCTCTTTCTCTCGGCAATAAACAAACACAAACAAGATTCGAGATCTCGATCCTAACTAGTTATTTTTGCTAACTAGTGTAGATGTTTATCCAAGATAACTAGTAATAGTTGTGTTGTTAGATCCGATCAAGGAACCTACAACCATCATCCGTATAATACGAGCACTTTGAACATCATGTCTGTTTCCCACTACGGTTGTGGCTTATACAAATGACTCGAATAGATACCCTTAAGAATCAAAAATGCCTCCACTAGCCATTGGCAAAAAAGAAAGACACTTTATTCAACAGTTTCATTTTATTTTTTTTTAATTTCTTAAGAATGTCAACATTTATACTTTATTTTTTAAATTACAAAAGTTAAATGTATTCATTATTTGCACACTACTGAAAAAACAAAAAAAGTAGAATAAATACGCTTAATTTATTACAATATACTGGCTTGATAAAAGATTGATCATCTTAGTCGTCAATTAACCCTTTATATTATGTTAATGTAAGTTGGTCACATATTGTGTATCAGATTAACACTACTATTCGAGGAGGGTTATTTATTTAGAAAACAGTGAAAATCGTATACAAAATTACAAATTATGATTTCTTTTATTCAATACATTCAAGTGTTCGTGTGATATGTTTTAGGATCGAGCAATTGATATCACAGTGTGACGATTAGCAAGTCATTTGAGAGGAGGGCTGTTCATTTAGAAAACTAATAAAACCATATACAAATTATGATTTTCTTTTATGCAATACATACAACTATACATGTGTTTATCTGAGCTTCATAGTATGCTATTAAACTTATTTTGGTATTGAGCGTGCCCCTCATGTGAATGAAATAACTTAAAATTTAACAAAATATTGATGTACTAAATTCGTAATTGATTATGACATAATAATAATAATAATAATAATAATAATAATAATAATAATACCAAAAAAGGAAGAATAAAAAAAAGGTAAAAGGCTCGTACATATACCAATTAAAGTCAAAGAGATGGCCTTTTTGGCTTTTTCCTCAAAAATGTATTATTGAAAGAAATAATAACATGTCTTTGGAAAAAAAAACCGTTTGCTTGTATGAAATGCAAACATATATGATTCCATGTAGGCTAACTCATACAAATAAAAACACATTTGTTTCCGAAAGATGTATCTTAAATATAAAATCAATTTTAGTTATGACTTATGAGAACTCAGGAATCCCACAGAATTTGAGTCGCGCTAAGCTGATCTAGCTAAACTCGACTTTTTATCTAGCCTATATACAAATAATGTATTACTATTCTTTTTCTTTTAGTTAAAAATTTTATTCAATAAAGAGTATTGTTTACATTGAAATAGAAGACAAGCACACAAGTCACATGTTTTTAAATTGGCTAACTTGGAATGGCTTATTTTTTATTTATTTCAGTAACATGTTGTAATTATATCTGATTTAATATACTTAGCTTACTTACTCGGTTAGGGTAACGAGTTCCACTTCATTATTATTAAAATAATTAAAATACCAACATTTGTATTTCACAAGTGACGATGACGCTTACTAATAAACACAAGCACACACCCTTAAATCCCTAAGCACGTCCACCAAATTAAAAAATAAAAACACATACATGCAACAAATAAACATGCACAATGATTGGTGAACTTTTACGGACACACATATTTATTGATGAACAAAAAACATCCTTCAAGTTTTGTCTACAATTCACGCCCATGCACGGATATCACCGATGGAATGTTTTAACATCATTATGTCGTTGATGTCTCTATTCTAGTAGTGATACAAATTAAACAAAAGCACACCTCTCGTTAACCTCTCTTCCATGGCACATAGTTTGTCACTACCGACACCCAGTGACGAAGGATAGTTGGGTCTAGGGGTGGCCCCGACCCCCTCCGTTTTTTCGCGCAGTAGTGTACAATTAACGGGTTTCGTCCAACATTTTTTATACGTAGTGTAAATTTACACGTTTTCAACCGAAAATTTTATCCCGATCACCCCTCTGTTTACGGTTTTTTTTTAATGTGTATATTCGTCCAAGCTTCGCCATTGCCAACACCGTACCACCTCAATTGCCCCCAAAAGAATGTATGGAAAGGGTTGGAGGATTTTGTTTTGAATATTGAATTTAGTTTCAAGAACTTTTGGTTAGAAGTTTTTGTGAACAAGAGATTTCTAGCCATAAGTATTTCAATTGTGTGTTGAATATCATTACTAAAATTATTAATATTATTGTTGTTATACTCTTTAATACATTGTTTGTTGTTTTTATTGTAATTATTATTTTTGTTGTATTATTATTGATTTATATTGTTTTATTACCAAATTATCATATTATTGTACAAGCATAGACAGAAGAGTTGACTTTTGAAATGTAGTCAGATTATATCTTACGTTTGAAAAGGACACCACGTGACTTGTAGTTGGGCCCCCTTTGACTCGTTTTTATCCTCTTCTTCACAATCATTGAGTGAACGAAATCGAAAGTATCCATCCAAAAGTACTATCATTACATTTTTCATTTTTCTCTTTTTGTTAGTATTTGATGATACACAATGTTTTTCTTAACAAAAATATAAATATGTACCAATTAGCGAGCCACGAGACCACCAAACAATACAACCAAGAAGCACCGAGTTTCACCAAAACAACGAAAAAACGCAAAACACCAAAACACCACATACTACAATCTAAACGTACACCAATTTTCCTCAGAAAGACTAGTTTTTCTACCCTTATTTTTAACCCAAAGTTACCCCAACACCTTTATTTCCTCCACCAAACTTGAGATACGAATCGGGGTCCCAGAATGACCAAGCGCGTTTCTCTTTTTCCACAAGCACCAAGATGCCATCAACTGATCAAGCAAATTGCATGCAACACTTTTCCTATCACCCTTGAGAACAAAGAGTACTAATACAAGTCCAACACATCATGGAAGATAAAACATAAAAATTGTTGTAGCTTACACCATTGTGCAATAACACTCCACATAGTTTGAGTGACTCCACACGAGACAAAAACTTGTTTCACAGACTCATCCGTCTCCCCACCAAGGGCGAAGGTTGCTTAGGGCCCGGGGTGGCACCGCCCCCCCTGTTTTTTTTACGCATTAGTGTAAAATTATCCGTTTTCGTCCGAAATTTTTATACGTAATGTAAATTTAGCCGTTTTCGGCCGAATTTTTTTATACATAGTGTAAAATTTAGCCGTTTTCGATTGCAATTTTTACATGTAGTTTAAAATTTAGCCGTTTTCGGCCAAAAAAATTTTATACGTAGTGTAAATTTAGCCGTTTTTTGCCAAAATTTTTTATACGTAGTGTAAAGTTAGCCCTTTTTGGCCGAAAATTTGAGCCCGACCTCCTTGGTTTGTGAAATTTTGCATACATTTTGAGTCCCCCCCCCCGGTGTCTTAGTCCAAGCTTCGCCACTGCTCCCCATAAATCGGACATGATCTCGAGATCATTGGAATATTCCTTTTTTTGTTAATGCATCGAAGGTTGGTAATCGATTGGGTATTGCAGACCATGCCACAAACACAACTTTTTGAGGTACCAACCTATTCCACTAGAACCGGAGCTCCGTGTCACAAGACAATGTTTTACCAAGCTTGATTCAAGTAATTTGAAACACATGAAACCATATAACAATAAAAATCATAATAATAATAATGCTTGGATATTTGATTAACAACTCTTTGTCTATAGCTATAGCATGTGGTTGCATGCACTCATCTAATGTTGTCTTGTTGGTAGAAGTTATACGCCAACAATTATTATACTTGTTTGTATTGTGCATGATCCCCATAATCAGCATATGTGGAAATGCACACAATAAATCTAATGATTTTGACTGAACGATGAATAAGGTTTCTAACTCATTTGAAAAAGTTGAAGCATGAAAATAAAACAATAATCGTGTAAAAGTGACATAAAAACCGGCATTGGAATATTTTACATTTTGCTCCTTCGTAATATCTATAACATGTCGTGGTGCCACAATGCATGCTTCTTTGTCACTTAACGTTTTACGAATGTATGTCCCTCCATATGTTTTTCGGTTGGATGATTATGTGCATCGTGTTTGACACTTAACATTCAAGAATCGTATTATTTTATATATCTATAACTATTGAAACGTAGCAACTTGGATGTGGAGGATGAATATTTCACTCTTAATCATTGATTACCGAATTGTTCTCTTAGCATGTCTGTTTTTCAAAGGCTTATCCTGCCAACTCTCACATTGATCTTGAGCCATGAGGCAAAACCATCGTGATAGAACTAGCATTGTTGTTTCTCATTCTAGATAAGATGTTCAGGCACTCCGCTTCAAGCATCCAAAGCATCATGCCATTTCAATTTTCAAACCACGATAAACTGTCACATCCTCGTCATTCCAGATTTCTAATATCTTTCAAAAACATCCATTTCTTCATAACACTATAAAATTCCGAGAACGTTCGGTTCGTTTACAGGCCTAATTTTGTCCCCGTCTTGTAGCTCAGTTGGTTAAGGGGGTGTAAGACTTGAAACAATATAAAATTCCGAAACCCCATTAAAATATACTAAAATATTGTTTGAAAAACTGTTTGTGTACGTGTACGTGTGCGTGTCTAGAGCGCACCATTCTCGTTTGTAGCGGGTCTTGATTTCCGAACCAATGGCACGGGCATGAGGCACAATGAGGGGACTTGGAATTGGTGAAGTTCGGAAATTAAACACTGCCACATTAGGAGCGTTATGGATGCTCTTACTACTTAGGCTAAAGGGCGTGAATGTGTTTGGGTCACTCACTGGTCCTATGTAACATGAATATTCTTCGATGATGTCATTTGAACACCGCTTTTCCCTTCTTCCCTTCATGGATGACCGACCCAATTACCAAGGTGAGAGTGGATATTGCCGTCATTTGAAGGGTGGTTGCCCCACCAACCATTCTTATTATTTTCTTTTTGTTTTTTAATATTAATTAAAATGGAATTGTAAAGAATGAATGAAATGAATCATAACAGAGGTTAAGGGTCAATTGAATAATGGATGAAAAGTTGAGTTAACACTGAGTTAATACAGACATTACAAATAACGGCAATGAGGTATAACCTTTATTCTTAGGTACATGAACTAGTTTTTTCACCTATAATTATCATACTTCATTTGTGAAATTTTACAAGTAAGAATCTAAATTATTCCATTCCAGAATTCATTTTACTATAGTTTATGTTGGGAATTCTCGAGTCAACCTGTGGCTTGGTTCGTGGAGACGGCTAGAATATAACTTGGCGTGCAAGTTAATGATTAAATAATATTAATTAATTTATGGATGATTATCTAGTTTCCTATTTGATACATGTTAGGAAAATGGTTATTATGGAATTGATTAATTAGATACCTAGTTATAATATAACGTGTTTGGTTAGCTATAAATACCTTGTTTAGGGTATTGGACAATTTGTATTAAGCTTTTAAACTAAAAGACTGTAGATCAATAAAGTTTAAGTATCAGCCAAATATCACGTTCGATCTTCTTTGTTTCTTCATGTCCATTGCATCTCTAATTACCAGAGTTTAAACATCTAAATTGAAGACTTTTGAAGACTTGTAATATAACTCTACGAGGGCTAAAACAACAAAAATATATTTTCATAAAATATAGAGCCAAATAAGATTTGTTACTTTCAAAGATCTACTATTTATTCTCTCAATATTTGACGAATTGATTCCTCTAGAGAGATGCTTCCATTTTGACCCACCTTTCCAAACCCAACCAATGTACAAGTCATCCATGCACAACATACAACTCCTTCACCGCCCCATATAAACTCATAATAATAACACCTGTATTATATTCATCTCATAGCCTATATAACCGTACACCACCCATCATATCTTCTCTGCATTCTTCAAACCAAACATCATGAACCTTATTATTTCCCTCAACATATTCTTTATCATTTATTTTAATTTCAACCTCTCAAATGCAAACTCAGACTATGACGCCTTAATGAAGCTCAAAGCTTCAATGATAACATCAAACGGCTCCGGGTTATCCGACTGGAAACCCGGAGCTTCACATTGCTCGTTCACTGGAGTCTCATGTGACGTTAACAACCGCGTAACGGCGTTAACCGTTTCTAACGTCCCTATGTACCGCGTTATCCCGCCGGAAATTGGTACACTGAACAAGCTCGTGAATCTCACGATAGTAGGTAATAATCTCACCGGTAAGCTTCCTGTCCAGCTGGAGAATTTAACGTCCGTTAGATTCGTTAACATCTCGTCTAATTCGTTTTACGGTGAGTTTCCTGGAGAGATCGTAACGGCGATGACGGAGTTGGAAGCTTTTGACGTTTATAATAATAACTTCTCCGGTAAGTTACCGGTGGAGTTTGTGAAGCTACAAAAGCTTAAAGTATTGTCACTGGCAGGCAACTTCTTCACTGGTGAGATACCGGAAAGCTACTCCGAGTTTAAAACGTTACAAATATTAGGTTTACAAGCAAACTCGCTTTCCGGTACAATTCCGGCGAGTTTATCACGTGTTACTACGCTTCAAAAGCTTATGTTAGGGTACTACAACGCGTATTCCGGCGGAATCCCGCCGGAATTCGGCGAATTGAAATCATTGAAGCTTCTAGATGTCGCAAGCTGTAACCTCACCGGAACGATTCCGGCGAGTTTAGCTAATTTAAAACAGTTAGACTCGTTGTTTCTACAATTGAATCATTTAACCGGTGAGATACCTGATGAGTTTTCGGGTTTGGTTAGCTTGATGTCTGAAGAGGTAGGTCCCAGCAGAGCCCAGTTGGACCCCCAAGACTCACCTCAAAGAGGGACGTCTGCGCAGTTGAACCCGCAAGACTCACTTTCAACAGGGACGTCTGCGCAAAGGCTAAACTCGCAAGACTCACCTTGAAGAGACGTCTGCGCAGAAACCAACTGGATCCGCAGGACTCACCATGCTCAGAGACGTGACGTCCTTACGCGCAGTACGCAAGCTGTTCCCGCAGGAAAAGCCTCCCAATGGTCGACGTACTCCGCCTGTTCCCGCAGCAACGGATACTAGCCATCAGGGAAGGCTACCCGTGCAGCAAGGCTACACGTACAAGGCACTTAACTCTTAAATAATTCAGTAATGTCACCTGAAGAAGGAGTGAGCAAGCCGGGAACACTCCCGCACAAATGAGCCAGTCCGTACGATACTGGAGGATCTTTTGTACTGTACCTGACGAGGTATGGACAAAAGATCTGACCAAAGATACGACAGCTCACTGACAACAGTTTGACGAGCAGCACGCTCTTGTACTGTATGTCACTATCAGCCGCTGCCTACTCACCAACCTGTCGGAGGACGTGCATAGCCTGCAGTTGGTGGAACAGGAATAGTACACAGCCGGCCTGGTCACTATCAGCCGCTGCCTACCCACCAACCACCAGCATGGCACGTGCGTAGCCCACAGTTGGCAGAACAGGAATACTATTCAGCCGGCTGTACCTGCTTGGAAACCTACATTCGGCTATAAATACTCCAACACCTTGGAATGGTATGAACACATTACATTACATTACATTACCTTATCATATCTTATCCTTTCTAGCAATCTCTTAATATACACTTATATTCAAGAGCAATCTAGTCTGATTCTCACGCCGGAGGGTGGTCACAAGGAGGTACCCCCTCTTCTCAGTGACGAGCTCACGGTGTCTGTTTTGCAGGTCATCAGAAGAACCATCTTTGCCGGACCTAACCCCTCGTGGGAAAAATCTATTTAACCCCCAGATTATCCGTAATCTGCCCGGGGTCAATTAGTGTTTCTTCATTGGCGCCATCCGTGCATAAAAGCTAGAACTAATTCTCTCAGTTTTTTCAAAACCTCCGAAAAGATGGTTAACGTTACTTAGGTTCCCAGGCCAGGGAGTAACCAAGAAACCCCGGTAACCACAACCCCAGCTACTGGGAGGAACACCGGCGAGCACACAAATTTTACGAACACTACCCCGGTTACTCAAGCCGGGGCAAGTGCAGTAAATTTTACGAACACTACCCCGGTTACCCGAGCCGGGGCAAGTGCAGTAAACAATCCTCCCCTGGGATTCATTGATACCCAGGTGGAAAGACAACAGACGAGGCCCCCCCGCCAAACACTTGAACAAGTTAAAGCGTGGGCGGAAAAACGTCAAAGGGAATTCCAAGCTGAGTTGGATGAACGCTTACGTTCACTCCAACAGGCTGACGAATTCGAAAGCACTCGACAACAGCTCAACATGAGCAATGAATGCGAGTACTTGGACGATGATTCGGAGGAATCCGACACCGACGCAAACCCTCGCCATATGGCGAAAGGGAAGCGTAAGGAAACGGACTTCCAACCGAGAAGGAATTTTGGAGAAACCTTCAAACCAAAAAACGCGGGTGAAAGCCACGTGACTTCTCTAAAACCTTCAGACCAACCGCTGCAAATGCGGGAACCTCCAAGTTTGCAAGGGACATTGCGGAAGCAATCGCCCCAAGAAGTGCCAAACAGATGTCCAACATCGGCACTTATGATGGTATATCTGACCCAGACGATCATTTGAACAGATTCATAGCGGGGGCAACCGTTAGCAACTGGACGGAACCCACGTGGTGTTATATGTTCCAGATGACGCTGGTTGGAGCAGCCAGAGCGTGGTTCGACCGTCTACCGGTCCACCACATCTACGATTTGGCAGACTTCCAACAGAAGTTTAGCCAACACTTCAGCCAACAAAGAAAGTATACCGAAGAGCAATGGACAATCCTCAATTGCATTCGAGAGGAAGATGAATCTTTGCTAGACTTCATCACTCGCTTCAACTCAAAGAAGCTAAGTCTGGGTAGTATTAGCAAGGATCTTGTTCGCGCTGCTTTCATCCAGGGCGCGAAAGACCCAGAGCTCATCCGCACCTTAACGGGTAAAGATGGCATGCCATCCACATGGGATGCCATCATGACAGCAGCTAAACGCTTCGCGGAAACGGAAAAGCAATTGGGTAGAGATCTTCCCCAAAGCACAAACCTCTACACCCAGAAAACAAGAGAAAATAACGTCCTTACCGCCCGACTAAACAAAAAGAGGAAGCTAGGTATTTGGCAGTCAAGGGTAAACTTCGACACCTCATCCGGCTCGCACCCTCGGTTAGGCGGAAAGAACAACAGGCAGTCGTCGAACCGGAACCCCCGGTGGACGCCGCTCACCAAAAGCGTCACCGAGATTTTCGACACCGAGAGGCTCCCATGGCCAAAGGCTCCAATAATCCGAGAGCGTCACAACGCTGATCAGAGCAAATTCTGTGACTTCCACAGGAAAAAAGGCCACAACACCGACGAATGCATAGACTTGAAAGACATCATCGAGACATTCGTCAGAGATGGAGAACTCGCACACCTCGTGGCGTAAAGGATGCTGAGCAGGCCAACGTGTGTAGAACCCCAGTTGGGAAAAACATGAAACTACAGCTACAATGTTGGAGACTACATACTGCGTAAACAACGAGATTCCGAACCAAGTGCATATCGGCTCGGTGGCACTCCCATCCAAACAACATGGAAGGGAGCTGAATTACACAGTGCATGTAGATCAATTCCAAACTTGTAAAAGAAAAGGCCCAGAGCCACTTCTAATGGAAATGATTCTCCTTATCACATTGACGCTGATAATCTTACATTTATACTTATGAACTTTCCACACTGATATGCCGGTCTTCACCGCATACATAAGTGGGGAAGTAAGTCGTTGCGTGTGGAAGGCAGCAAAACCCGCATAAACACAAAAAACGGCCAACCTTCACGCATGTCAGTTATAGGTAAAGTTGGGTCATCCCACTAAATGAAAGTGCCGGTCCTACCCGCACAAATCATGATAGAGGAAACCGAACTAACCTATTGACAACCGCGCGTTGAACGGTTAATTTATCCAAAACACTGATATGCCGGTATTCACCGCATAAATAAGTGTGAAAAGAAGTCGTTGCGTGTGGAAGGCGGCAAAACCCGCATAAACACAAAAAACGGCAAGAGTTTCTAAGGAAAATATGAGGAAAACCTTCACGCAGGTTAGTCATAGGTAAAGTTTGGTCATCCTACTAAATGCAAGTGACGGTCTTACCCGCACAATCATGATAGAGGAAACTGAACATTAACCTATTGACAACCGCGCATCGAAAGGTTAACTTATTCAGAACACTTAGAAAATCTCTTAAGGAAAAAATGAGGAAAACCTCTACGCAGGTCAGATATAGGTAAAGTTTCGCCATCCTACTAAGTGAAAGTGACGGTCTTACCCGCACAATCACGAAAGAGGAAGCAAAACTTTAACCTATTATCTGCCACGTTGAAAGGTTAACTTATCCAAAGTACTTGAGAAATTGCTAAGTTAAACTAAAGTACGCACAAGCGAATCATATATTGTTTATGCGGCAAAACAAGTGCCAAATTAAACTATAATATGCATGAGCAAGTCGTATAACGTTTATAAAGCAAGAGTGACGGTCCTACCCGCACAAAAGATTTACATTCCATAAAAATTCAAGTATTACAAGAATGGCCAGGTATCTACCCGCCTACAAGAGTGTAAATCTATACAAAAACATAAACCTATCCTAACAGTGGGAAGGGATCTAAAGGTTCAAGCTTCAGGACCACTCCCTCCAAACCCACTTGTACCCGCACCATCAGTTGGCTGTGGCGGTTCAAGGAAGGTCTTGAGAATGGTTAACCCATCATCAGCAGCAGCAACTTCGTTCACCTTCTCCACCACTGGATGCGGGAAGGCAGCATACTGGTTCACTGCTTGGTCATAAGCAGCTTCAGTATCCACATCATATAAAGGGAAGTTGGAAGGAGAGATGCCCTTCTCAACGAACCCTAGACCAAGCAGGAAGCCAGCCTTTTCCCCATCCTCATGAGAAGCGTTGAGGGCTGTGCTCATGGCATCGTCATATGATGTGTCCGTGAAGACCCGATGCACAACCTACAAAACAAAAATACAAGTATCAAAACCTTTTCTAAGTATAAAGAAAAGCGTGAAGACATTATGAAGCTAAGCTTACCTGCGACAACGCTTCTCGTAGAAGCCATTCCTTGGTAACCAGAGCCTCCCGGAGGGCAGCTTGAGCTTGGTTACGGGTGCGTTCGGCTTCACTTTTATTAAGGTTGGCAAGCAACACTTCCTTAGCAGCAGCCTCTTCAACGCCCTTTAGCTTACGCTCAGTATGGTCAAGCATACCCCTCTGGTCCAAGATTTCTTGAAGCTTCTTGGCGTCTTCCATGGCCAAGGCGTCATGAGCCTGCTGGAGCCTCTCTAGTTTGGCTTTAAGCTCCTCATTCTCGGTGCGTAGAGGCTCAGCAACAGCTTCAGCCCTGGTGGCCCTCTCAGTTGCTTTCCGAGCGGTTTCCTTAGCTAACCGCAGCTGTTCGTTAACAGCTTGGGCAGCCTTGGAACGGGCCTCGAGACGGGCCTGAACTTCAACCTCAAGGGCCTTGAAGGCCTTCTCCTTCTCCGCAGCAACGGCGGAGAGCCTCCTGTTCTCCTCCCGGACAGCCCGCTCTTGAGCTACTTCTTGGATACGAGCTGCTTTTAACTTGTCGTTTTCACGACAAAGCAGCTCGACGCGCGGCTGCATCCGGGCAAGGAGAATTCGAAGCTCGTTTGTCAGCCTACCCTCCTGGTAGCTTGACATAGCTTCTCCCAGTGCACCACTGGGGGCGGCGTGGCGCGGCCACTCGACGCAGTCCACAGCCGTCCGAAGGGTGGTTCCCCGGCGGATGTTCCACCGCGGAACAAACACCTCATTCGAATCCGACACTGCAAAAACAAAAAGCAGTTAGGAAAAGATGATAAAAAAAAAACATAACAGGCCAAAATAACCCTACGCACCTGTAGGGTCGACGACAGGCCTGTAGCCGCCAAACCCATCACCCGAACCTAACGGATATCCATCCAAGAGGTCAGGCAGATGGGAAGGAGGCAGAGATTGGCTAGACGCCGCAACCCCGGACATACCTGAAGGACCGGCCGTAGTCACCGGCGCCGGAGGAGGCATGGCGGAGGCCGCCGTGGTAGAGACCAACGGAGGTGAACTCACCGGAGGTGAACTCACAACCGCGGTCGTTGCTGCGAAAGAGACCACAGAAAAACTCACCGCGGGGTCAGTGAAAGAATCAGTGAATATGGCACTGACAACCGGCGGAGACGTTGTCACAGTTGGAGCAGTTGCCTCAACCGAGTGAGCAACTGAACAACTGAAGCAGGCGCAGCCGCCTGGGTCATCGCCTCAGGTAGGTTGACCAAACCTACCATCATGGGTCCGGAGGTGCTCCTCCCCGCTCCACCCTGGAATGCGGTAGCATCCACGCCTACACGAAGACAAGATATATAAGTATAATGGCGGAAAGATATGAAGTTAAAAGTAAAGGAAGTTTATACTTACGAGTCCTCTTGAGCTTGAAGGTACGAACAGGCGGGGACGAACCCGATGGAACCGGCCTCTTTACGCCGGTCACCGTCGCTGTACTGGGCTGCCCGGAGGTGACAGCCGTCTCAACCTCCGGAGCAGTGATCTCAACACCACCAGGGTTCCCCGCCACCTCCTCGCTTTCGGTCTCTGAGTCAGACCGATTCACCAGATCGGCAGTGGAGGCAACCTTCGCCTTCCCCTTCCCGCCGGCAGCCTTCTTCTTCCTCGCCAAGAAAGGACCATTTGCGGATTCCTCATCAGAAGATGACAAAATTAGAGGAATTCCCGCAGAGGTTTGAGCATTGAGAGGGCGAGGGTCAAAAAGTTCTTTACCTGGCCGCCTGGCGCTCAGGATCTCGTGGCCTGGCGGGTAGACCTCCACGAACCGATCCGCCGTTTGCTCAAGGATAGGCAACTCGTTCTCATCTAGAGCACGAGTACCCATCCGAGCGGGACCATCACTCTCCCGCGGCTGCATGAGAGACTGCAAGTCGTTTCCCTCTGAAAACAAAAAGAAAAAACGGTTAGAACAAAAACCCTAAATTAACGGATAATATGAAGCATACCGTAAGGGACAGAGTTCAAACCGTATTCGAGGACGATGGGAATCTGTGATGCCTCCTTCCACACCCGGCTCATCCCAAGCATCACCATCCCGGACTCCGCAAAGCGGTAAACCGGAGATTGGATCTGGGAAATCTTGGCAAACCATTCCGCCTCTTGGTAGTTGGAGGCGTGAAGTCTGGGGAGTGCTCTCCCGTTCTTGAATGTCATCGCAATAGGGACGACACGGGCAGAGATGTAAAAGAATTCCCGCTTCCAAGACCGAAGACTGCGCTCGGTAGCACAAATCTTCAAACCCTTGATCCGGGTGACCAAGGTATACCACCCCTGGATGCACCTCCAGGAATAGAAGGTCATCAGGCGGTCGACATGGGGCTCCACGCCCAGAATGAGACACACCCACTCGAAATGGCGGATCTTGGCGATCGCTATTGGGTGTACCTCAGTCAGATGCACACCGTGTCTCTCCAGAACACGGTATACAAACTTCGTCAATGGGAACCTGAGATTCCCATAGACGAGGAATGCAGCGTACACCCCTATCTTGCCCTTGGGGGCATCGTACACCGTCTGATGAGGTGCATGAAACTCAGGCTCGAAAGGCTCGAGCATGAACTTCCTGACGACGTGTTGATAGAGGTCGACCGGAAGAGCACACTGGCACTCGCCAGCAGTACTCTTGTCATCCTTGTCCGACGTGGACGACAGATTCTCGGCATACACGTCAGACTCCTCGGCGGTAGCCTCAAGATCATGAACAGAAGACATGTTTTGGATGTAAAGAAGAACAATTTCAGGAGAATGCTCGACAGAAAAGTTAGAGTGTTCGCCGGAAATCGTTTAGAAGAAGAAGAGAGGTGAAACTGTGAGTTGAGATGCAACCTCTCCTCCCTTTATATACTCATCGCAATGAATGCGATGAATTTAATGCGGAAGAGAGAGGAAAACACTGGTGCAATGAAACTATGACACGTGGAAAAAGCAAGCTGGCAACAGCTGTTGACAGGACGCGTGCCGTAAACTTCGCGGCCACGCGCCCGAAAACTCGCGCCCACGCACCTGAAAAAGCGTCTGGAATGACCATATACTGTCACGTCGCCATAACTTCCTGCACGTCCTGACACTGCCAGAAGATACCGTCGGACGACGTTTCAACAGTTTGGACTGTTCTTATCCTTTCATCAACTCTTCGAATTTCAAAAAGATTAAAAAAGATTCAAAAGTAAGCGGGACTATACCCCTTACCTTGGCAACCAAGTAACTATAAGACAGGTGCGAGTACAGTGTTAATGCAAAACCCTTCACATACTTAGCACCTGCAGGGAATTGAAGCCAAGAATACCTCGGCAACCAAGTAACTATAAGACGGGTGCGGGTACAGTGTCAAGGCAAAACCCTTCACATACTTAGCACCCGCAGGGAATTGAAGCCAGGAATGCCTTGGAAGTAAAGTAACTATAAGACGAGTGCGGGGACAGTGTCAAGGCGAAACCCTTCACATACCTAGCACTCCGCAGGGAATTGAAACCAAGAAGGATCTTCTGGGCCATGCTTGCAGAAACGGGAATAACATCCCCGCATAGCGGAAACGTCGAGAACTAGATTGTTTGAAGCTCCAAGATGGGATTGGTTGTTTTAACATAATTGATCACTATGTTCAAAACTACCAAAACCTCATGGAGACTCTACACAAGTGGAACTCAACGCTCCTGACTTGCGAGGAGGTTACAGACCTACCCGCATCATACCCAAAGATCAAGCAGAAAAGTCGGGAATTTCTGCAAGTGACATTAGGACTTCCGCGGGAAGAATCCCCATGGAAAACCTTAAAACTAAACCCTTTTCAAAACCCTTTGCAAAAGTCCAAAAGTTCACCTCACTTATTAACAATTCATGAGAAGAACATTGGACTGAGGGGACTTGAAGAGGTAGGTCCCAGCAGAGCCCAGTTGGACCCGCAAGACTCACCTCAAAGAGGGACGTCTGCGCAGTTGAACCCGCAAGACTCACCTTCAACAGGGACGTCTGCGCAAAGGCTAAACTCGCAAGACTCACCTTGAAGAGACGTCTGCGCAGAAACCAACTGGATCCGCAGGACTCACCATGCTCAGAGACGTGACGTCCTTACGCGCAGTACGCAAGCTGTTCCCGCAGGAAAAGCCTCCCAATGGTCGACGTACTCCGCCTGTTCCCGCAGCAACGGATACTAGCCATCAGGGAAGGCTACCCGCGCAGCAAGGCTACACGCACAAGGCACTTAACTCTTAAATAATTCAGTAATGTCACCTGAAGAAGGAGTGAGCAAGCCGGGAACACTCCCGCACAAATGAGCCAGTCCGTACGATACTGGAGGATCTTTTGTACTGTACCTGACGAGGTATGGACAAAAGATCTGACCAAAGATACGACAGCTCACTGACAACAGTATGACGAGCAGCACGCTCTTGTACTGTATGTCACTATCAGCCGCTGCCTACTCACCAACCTGTCGGAGGACGTGCATAGCCTGCAGTTGGTGGAACAGGAATAGTACACAGCCGGCCTGGTCACTATCAGCCGCTGCCTACCCACCAACCACCAGCATGGCACGTGCGTAGCCCACAGTTGGCAGGACAGGAATACTATTCAGCCGGCTGTACCTGCTTGGAAACCTACCTTCGGCTATAAATACTCCAACACCATGGAATGGTATGGACACATTACATTACATTACCTTATCATATCTTATCCTTTCTAGCAATCTCTTAATATACACTTATATTCAAGAGCAATCTAGTCTGATTCTCATGTCGGAGGGTGGTCACAAGGACCATCTTTGCCAAGCTCACGGTGTCTGTTTTGCAATCTAGTCTGATTCTCTTAATATACACTTATATTCAAGAGCAATCTAGTCTGCTACCAAGCTCACGGTGTCTGTTTTGCAGGTCATCAGAAGAACCATCTTTGCCGGACCTAACCCCTCGTGGGAAACATCTATTTAACCCCCAGATTATCCGTAATCTGCCCGGGGTCAATTAGTGTTTCTTTAATGTCACTTGATTTGTCTTATAATAATTTGACTGGTGGAATACCGGAAAGTTTTTCTGCGTTGAGGAATTTGACGCTGCTTAGTTTGTTTCATAACCGGCTTGCTGGGCCTTTGCCACCGTTTATTGGAGATTTGCCTAATCTTGAGGCGTTGCTTATTTGGAAGAATAATTTTACGCATAAACTCCCGGTGAATCTTGGTAGCAGTGGGAGGCTGATTTTTGTTGATGTTAGTGAATGTGTTCAGCTTACGTCGATTGATTTCAGCCGGAATATGTTTTCCGGTGAGTTTCCGAGAGGTATTTTGAAGCTTTTCGATTTGAATATTTTGAATTTATCTCGGAATCAATTCGACGGTGAGATACCGAGTAAATTAGGTCATATGAACGGGTTAACGGTTTTGGATCTCTCGTATAATCAATTCTCCGGTAAAGTGCCGATTGACGGCATGTTAAAGGATTTCAGCAAGACGATATACGCCGGAAACCCTAACTTATGTTTACCTCAAATTGCGCATTGTCCAATAATCTCCAGATCGCGAAACGATAACCGTACGATCACGGCATCGCGAGTTACAATTATGATCATTGTGATAGTCACAAGTTTAGCGTTACTGGTTGTTACGTTTATAAAAATAAAAAACAAGCGCGTAGAGAAATCAAAGGTATGGAAGCTGACTACCTTCCAACGCTTGGATTTGAAAGTTGAGGACGTGTTGGAATGCTTGAAAGACGAAAATGTAATCGGTAAAGGCGGTGCGGGTATCGTGTACCGTGGATCAATGGCTAACGGTGTTGACGTGGCGATTAAACGGTTAGTTGGGAGAAACCATGGGTTTGATGCTGAGATTCAGACTTTAGGCAAGATTCGCCACCGGAATATTGTTAGATTGCTTGGATACGTGTCGAATTGCGACAACAAGCTGTTGATTTACGAGTACATGTCTCATGGGAGTTTAGGTGAGATTTTGCATGGATCGAAAGGCGCATATTTGCAGTGGGAGACTAGGTATAAGATTGAGGTGAAAGCTGCGAAAGGGTTGTGTTATCTTCACCATGATTGCTCGCCGATGATCTTACACCGAGATGTGAAGTCGAATAACATATTGCTTGATTCGGATTATGAAGCCCACGTTGCGGATTTTGGACTGGCTAAGTTCTTAATCGACTCCGGTGCTTCCGAAAGCATGTCTTCCATTGCAGGATCTTATGGCTACATTGCACCAGGTTCAAGTTCTTAATGTTTTTTGATGCACATTAGTAACTTATATAATGTATTAATATATTGTTGTTATAATGTACAATAGAATATGCTTACACGTTGAAGGTGGATGAAAAGAGTGACGTGTATAGTTTTGGAGTTGTGCTACTTGAGCTGATAGCTGGTAAGAAGCCGGTTGGGGAGTTTGGTGATGGGGTGGATATAGTGAGGTGGGTCCGGGAGACTGTATCTGAGCTTTCTGAGCCGTCTGATGCGGTGGCAGTGCTGGCGGTGTTGGATTCGAGGCTCAAAGGGTACACGTTGACAAGTGCAATAAACCTGTTTAAAATCGCGATGCTTTGTGTGGAGGATGAGAGCTCTGCTCGGCCGACGATGAGGGAATTCGTTCACATGTTAACTAATCCACCCCAGTCTCAGATAAAATCGCAGCCATGTCTACTCAATCCTTAAAAAAAATATATTTGTTTGTTGATGCTTGGATAAATTTGAATAAGTTTGACACTTAGTGAGGTCAACTGTCAACAATACACATAACTTTGTTTGGAAGTTCTATTTGTGGTGAAATATTATCATGAATGTTGGTTGTTTGTAGATCCATTATTTTGACAAATTTCTTTGTTCAGTTTTTATTTTGATTATTTTTTACAAGGCTTTCTAATCGAACATTAGCGTTACATAAGTCGTGTATAGAAGCTCCTACCAGACACGGCGAACTTAACATAGACTCGTTAAAGCAAAACGTTTCATCTTTATCTTCTTAAATGAAAGTATTGTGTAAAGATAAAATCTAAAAATCATTTGATTTAAAGATTCTATAAAGTAGATAGTTAAAGCTTTAAGCATTTTAAAAGAGAAATATGCTAAAGATGCTCATTTCTTGTGTAGTGAAAGATAAAGCAAAATTATTTAGATATAATATACATGTTCTTGTTACTTGTACACACATGACGTCCAATATCAATCAGAATATCAATATGGATGCTTCACTAAAATTGTTTCAAAGTTTAGTGGAGCATCTTGATTGTCACAATCATAGTCTTGGAATGAATTCTTATTGATGTATTGTGTCTAGGTATATAATATGTTATGATAATAGTGTCAACTCACTATTTCAAAGCATTTTAGGAAAGTTTCATTGTCAACTATTCAAGCATTTTAGTGTGTATATCATTTTGAGCATCTTTAATGGTAGAGACATTGATTGACCATTCTTCACCGCATGTTCATTTTCTTTTTAACATTTCTATGTAACATTCGAAATGTATTGTGCATCCATGTTCATAAGTTGGTGGATCTTCCTCATCAACATCACCCGACCGATTAAATTTGACATAATATTCATCATATACAATTTTACCATATAGTTTCATGTGTATCGCTTGTTACTTTCAAGCTCCAGCCTCCTGGTGGGTCTCGTATCATTGCACATCAATTTTGGAGGATATTGAATTCTCCTCCGCATCTTTTATGAACAACTAGTTTGAGGCCCGTGTATTACACGGGTAATTGATGAAAAATTTAAACTTTAACTATAAAGTGAATTACAGTCAACAAAATCATCATTTATTGTTAATACTAATTTATATAAAAATTATAGAAATTACATAAATAAGATTACACAAATATGTTACAAATAAGTAAAACTTTTCTTGTACATTACATTTGTGATTGTATTGGTTGGTATACATTGTTTATCAAAAATCAAAATCTTTAGTCCATGTATGCTTATAACTCTTATTAAAGTAACATATATGTCTGCTTATAACTCTTGATATAGCCATTGTTTATACTTTACTTGGATCTGTTCTCTACCATATAACTAACTGGCTAGCACCCGGAAGGAATTTATTTACGTCCAGTAGACTCCCTGTTCCGCTCATCCCCTTCGTCAGCTCTTTGATCGGGATACTATTACCTAGGTCCGATCAAAGAGCTGACGAAGAGAGATGCGGTAGCCGACCCGGCAATATAACATAAGAAAAAAAGTTCCAGCGGTCGGTCTGTAAAGCAAGATGGCAGGGCCGGTAGCGTTCTATACTTAACTAAGAAGAAGTGGAGTATACGAAGCGAAAGGGGAAGGTGGGAGGGGGTAAGGTAAAGTTGAGATAGGATCGTAAGAAAGTTATAAGCTCTCCCTTT
Source organism: Bidens hawaiensis (assembly GCF_021521415.1). Classification (NCBI taxonomy): domain Eukaryota; kingdom Viridiplantae; phylum Streptophyta; class Magnoliopsida; order Asterales; family Asteraceae; genus Bidens; species Bidens hawaiensis. The sequence goes on along the minus strand of NW_027491796.1, from coordinate 332,320 downwards.
TTGGTTAGGGATAGCTCGCGCGTAAGGAAGACTACCCTTTGGAGCTAAATATTCCTTAATTCTTATAGAAGTCTTCTCAATTGACCATGGGGGCTCCACTTTTCCTTACTGAATTCATTCTATGCGAAAGAGTCTCGCGGCAAGAGCGCTGCTGTAACCAGTTCTGATCTCAAGCACCTAACCTTTGTTGTGAGGACTTATTCGCCATCGGCCGGTAATACCCAATTCATGAGATGGCGGTGATCTTTAGCTGGTCATGACCATAATGTGCTGTTTTCCTCTAAAAAAGTAGAACCTTCTTTGGAAGAAGAACAAGGCTTTGATCCTATGCTTTTTATCTATCCAGTGACAGGGCAGCTGCTTTGTCCAATCTAGTTTTTTAGTCTATCTCTACCCGATGGTAAGCAGATCCAATCTATCCGCCCCTCCCATAAGATTCTTTCTTTCTGGCGGAGCAAAGGTTCGCTGGCCACTGCCCTCCGTTCCAAGCGAAAAGACTCGGCTAGACTAGAATAGAAGACTCAAAAATCCTCGGTATCGGCTTTATTGGTTGGCTAGTCTTCCATCTATCGGAATATCTTCTTACCGAGGCAGAAGCCTTATTTAACCTTAAGAAGACTTTGCAATCTCATTTAGAAAGTTTGGATTGAATAGCCTTTTTACATTAAAAAATCTGACGGCCCGAAATAACGAAGAAATCGTCTTGGTATTGGATCCGCTCTTCTCTTAGCATGAACATGAATTCTATTCTATTCGTCTTCTTTATTCAGCCCCCACCCGAACCCTTCTTAAGACCACCAAGCCCTCCCGAATGAGTTCTACTATAGAAGCTTTCAACGGAGTCCCGGGGACAAATCTTTCACTCACTGAGAAGTGAAAACCTGTGACTAGATCGTCCTGAAGACGGATGCGACGGGAAGAAGTGGCATTTGGAAGTGTTGCTGACTTAACATTTAGGTTTCGGCATAACAAAGCTTGCACTGTCTTTTCGCACTTAGGCGCACTGCGTGCCATTGGTAATGATTCTACTACGGTGCCACAAATTCGCAAGCTGATCCTAAGTAATCGTTGTTGTTCATTGGATTCCGGAGGAACTACTTCGTTAGAATTGAGGAATTGCTGTGATTCTTCCTGAATAGCCTGGATTCTCCCGTCGAGAGTAACTTTGAAAGTCTTACCTAAACTCTTCCGACTGAATATGATAAAGCCTATAAAACAACGAGCTACTATCATTTCTTCATTATAGATTGAGATCTTCTTCGAACTTGATGCACAAATAGATATAATAGCAGCAAATAGCATCTTTCTAGCCTACATATTCTTGGAACTCAATCTCATTTAGAAAGCATTCTCTATCTTTCAGCAACTGAACGGGAAGTGGTTTAGGAAAGGACTTTAGAATCGGATGCGCTCGCCCAGCGAGAAAGGCCCTGACCCTGCCAACCAAGTAAAAAGAAAAAAGAAAGAAGAGAACGAAAAGAGAACTTCGTATTTTGGTAACTCTCTAGGAGTCATGTTTAACATTGAATGCTATTAATAGATTCTACAGCAATAGTCCCTCGAACTCGGAAAGTAATAATGAAAATGGCTAACCCAATAGCAGATTCCGCAGCTGCCACCGTTGGAACCAATGAAGCAAATGATTGACCCATCATATCATCCGAAGAAACGGAAAATACCAAAAAGTTCGAATTCACAGCTAATAACATTGATTCAATTGGCATTGACATAATAGGAATATTTCGTCTATTAAGGAGGATTCCCCGAATACCTGAAATAGAGATGATCATAGCAAATGTGAAATATTTGACAGGATCCGTTTCGGGAACGTAGAATGTAAGAGAAATTCAAATGATAGAACTCCAGAACCTACATTAGAAAACATAGTTGATTAAATCGAGGATATTTACAATCTCCTCCCATAACTAACTAAGAGTTCCTTTGCCTTGTAAGTCATAAACCTGACTAGGGTACTGAAATATTATCCATTTACTGCCCGAACAAGGTCCGGCATGGACCATTCGGTAGGTAATTGCCTTTCTTTGGATTCTAGTAAGTGAAATATTTGTGATGCTTTCCAAGATTTCATCAAAAGGTGGAGCGCTTTGGGCATCATATTCTGTACTTTCAATAGCTGTTCCCGAATTTAGGGAGACCCCTACGTTCAGATCGGTGCTTCAGGAGATCATAAACAATTTTTCACTAGGGGTTGGTTGCCCCTCAAAAATGATATTTGGATTCGGTGGGTTCATAAGGACTTCAGTTGTTGACTTCTTTTACTTACTACTTTATTTTTAGTAATAATAAGCAGGACTTGAGAATTCTTGTTTTACGCCAGACTTCTTTGGCGGTGTATATGGTTGGTTGTTGACCAACGGAAAGAAAGGGATTGTGTCAACTTTGTTCCTTCATCTTTCTATTTTTCTTCTCTTTTTCTTTTTTATATTGTGTAAGGCAAAGCGCATTTCTTTAAGAATGTATCTGGTTCCATTTTTCTTTCGTTAGTTAACAGGGACAAGTGTTTATAGCTATACGGAAGACCCCGCATCATCATCTCTTCTCAGAGCTACTTTTTCGCTCAACGAGAAAAAAGCTTTAGAGGCCCTCCCGCCCCGCTCGAGATCCTCTAACAAGCCATAGAGCCTTGTCAAGGACGACTCCCCTGTAGTGCTATTGGGGGAGTCGAGAGCACGAGCCCCCTGCCGCATCCAATCCCCGGTCGGATCAAGACCCTCCATTTTCCGAATGATCTGAACCTTGACCTCGAAGAGGTCTTCCGCTTGCATACGGGCGAAGTCGATTTCTTCGGCACTCGGACGGGGGTTAGACGACAAAAGCCGCCTTTGGATGGATGAGACGGAGTCGCCCACGATCAGCTCATCTGGCTCGTATGGAAAGCGACCGGGGCTAGCTGGCCCCTCCGTCGAATTCGACACGGTATTGTGGACGGGCCCTGCATCAGCAGAAGCGGTTGAGGCGCCCTCCGTTGATGTTTCGGGAAATGGCTCCATCAACACTCCTATCGAGAACGAATCTTCCGTCCAGGAGTTCGAGTGTGATGGTCCCCCGGAACTTGAATTGAAAGGGATTATTTCCCCACCCGACGGATTCATCATATTGGCTCCGACCCCCGCAGTGACGAGCGCTCGAAAAGCACAGCCTGTCACTGAGGCCAGAGCCGAGGAGCACCCCCCTATTTTCAAACAGCTAGATAGGCCCTTCGCCGCTATGAAGTCTGCCACTTTTGACATAATAGAAATTAAAAAGGAGATTCCCCTTAGTACATGACAGAGAAGAGAGAACAGCATCATCAGAGCGACGAATAAAAGAACCGGAAAGAATGCGGGAAAGCAAGTCATTCTCACCTTAGATTCAACCTTATGCAAGAGATTTCCCATAGTAAACATTTTTTTTGCTTTATGATTTTTTATTTTATTTATGATTTTTCCCAGTATCGATAGAATGAGCACTGTGAACTATCTGCTTTAAAAAAGAGAATTGTAAAAAAAAAATCAGAGCAATCTATCTAGTGTAGAACAGATTTGTAGTATTGTGGACCACGATTTCTAGCGCTTTTCAAAAAAATTTGCTTGCCTTGAGTGGACTAGGTCAGACAGTACGCTCACTAGATCCAACTATTACACACACGGAACACTAACCCTTTCTCGACATCCATTAGATCAACAAAACCAAACCATTGCCTGACGTGAACTAAAGCTTTCTCATTTGACTGTTTTATCCGGCTCCGTAGAAAGCTTTCTTTACTCAAGCAAAAACGAAGCAAAACCTTTCTTTTCTTATGATTAGAGGGAAGGATCACTCCAAAAAGCAAGCTTTCTTTATATACGATAAATAAATTTGAAGTTCTTTCCTCGGTCTTCATTCAGTGAAAGGTAGTTCGCTGGGCCTGTATTTTGCTCCCAGAGGTGCTGGTTCGACTCCAGCTCGCAACAAGACCAAAGGTCATAGAATATCTAGGCGCCTCCGTTTTCTCCTTAGATGGATGACAGTCCCATTTTTCTAAGTTCGAAGATTCTACATGATTTGTTAAGCATGTGAACAAGTATCCCCCTACTGAAGGAATGGATTGTTTGCAGCTTATCAAGAAATCCGTTCTTAGACCTACCGGTGACCGGCTTCGCGAGACCATTTCGATCTACGCATAGCTAAGCTCTATTGGGCGGTGGCTTATCGAAGCACTACTTGATAAGATCAGTAATAAAAAGAAAGACCTGCCCTTTCGGTGAAGTTGCTTTATTCTCTTACGATATTTCTCGATATTTCTAGTTGGATGAAAAGATCGCTCCTATTTAATAAGACATTAGATTCTCATTCATCAAAAACTCAACTTCCAGCTTCTCGCATGGAAGGGTCCGGTCCGGAAGAAGAGGAAAAGGAGTTCACCTCAAATCAAGGCAACGCGCGCTCAATCCATCTATCCTGTCTGATTGAGAAAGTCTTTAGGTTCCAGAGTTCCGACCTATAAAGGAGTGAAACCGCTTCCAAAGACTCAGCGATAAGGTAGGCCGTAGTGACTTCTCAGATAGAAAGCTTCAGATGAAGCTTTCTATCTTGCTTTCTCCTCTGCTGTGAAGGCTTTTCTCTCTGAAGGCATACAAAAAGCTCTTCCACGCCTAGCATCGTACTTTCCTCTACTCATGTAAGGTAAGTCCTCCTTCTCTTAGGAGAATCACTCGCTGCAAGAAAATCTTTGATATGACCTATGAATATTTCGGATCTCTTTCTTAAAAGAATGCCTCTTTTCGAACTTTCTGATAGTTAGTAGTACCTAGCCAAACCAAAGGCTGGAAAGCGCGTTTAGACTACTTATACCCCTCACTGGGAATCAAAGAAAGGAAAGGATAGGACCGGTATTAGCAGAATAGATGGCTTCCTAATCAGTAATTTGATGGTCTTCCGTAAAGACTTTCATGCGCACCTTCCTTCATAAGGACAGGTAACCTGGTAGGTGAATCACTCTCCGCTAACCTGGTAGGTGGGACTTGCTCTACTTCTCTATTTCATAACACTAGCCAACCAGCGTACCTCATTGTCACTTCACCCCTCTCCTTTCAGTCGAGTGTATATAATAACCTCTCACTTTAGCTCGAGCCATTTCATCTCCTCTCAATAACAAGAAAAATCGCTTTTTTCGTTTCGCTTCATCATAAGCTGTCGCTGAAGAGGCTGATGCCGCCAATCGGCTTTTCCTGAATGTTTACATTTTTTGGTTCACGAGTGATCAATAGTAGATAGTTGGCGAACGGTGTTTTAGTTTGAATGACTTCTGGGCACAAGTGCCATTCTTGCCTACTCTTCTATGGGAGGACTAAGAGGCTTTCCCTGAGCAAAGAAGGTGAAAGGGGCCAAAGGATGCTAAATCATTACTGTTAGAATGAGTTTTCCAGTCGTCGGTGCAAAACGAAACTTAAGAGCTCTTCCGCTCAGGTATAGTGAAAGGTGTCTCCCTTGTGTATGCGTATCATTTGTTAGTACTTGCTCTTTCTTTCACATAACACTTCTTTCTTTTATCTCATATATCCAGTTATTGTCTACCCCTCGATATGAAGATGGTTGGACTAACTAAAGCCAGACGCGTAGCGGTCAGGAAAAAGAAAGCCTTGTTGAAGTTTTGAAGTCAACCAAGTAAGCCAGAAAGACCAGTTGTAGGAAGCTTTAAACGGCTGAAGCGAAGCAAAAAACTGAACCCGAACCCCTAAGCAAAGAAGGGATTGCCTTAGTTCAGTCTCGAGGCCGGATGGTAGCAATACACTTCTGACCCAAGCCCTTGAGCAGGGAGCAATTGAAGTAAGTAGTCGGCTATTTCTGAGGTTAAGCGAACACAGTCAGTGACAAGGTGAGTCTCAACTAAGCAGTACAGGAAGCCCACTCACTCGGGCAAGTAAGCGAGCCAAGCTTGAAAAGAAAAAGTTCGGGAGTCAATACAGTAAAGTCAGGGAGGAAAAGTTGCGGTTATGAAATAACCTAGCCTGTTTAGGGCTAGATTTATATAGGAGACCCCTTGAAAGAAGAGAGAAGATACCTCCGCCCACCCACCCGATAAATATAAGTGATGGCCATATATAAGGCATATGCCGTCATAAGCGGGAATAGGAAGACCCTCCTTTCAATTCTCCTTTTGACCTAATTCCTAGCTTTATCCTGCATTGCTTTCAAAGGGGATAATAACTATAAATTCCTGCCTTACACGCTTAACAATAAGGACTTCCAACTCACTTCCTCACTACTAGAGAAAGGCTAAGTGAAGTACTTCTCGGGACTTACCTTTTATTCTTTCTCTTCTCTTCTTTCTTATCACTGACTTTCCTTCGCCCTTCGCGGCTGCTAGTGAAGTGGCAACTGGATTGCCTAGTGAAATGTGATCTCGATTGAAGCTAGATAGCCCCCTCCTCACTCGGAGCCGTAGCCGTAGTCTGGTCAGACCTCCGGACCCCTTCTTTATTCGATTTGGAAGAGCTCTTTTTCTCTTCGGCTCGTGCTTGCTCTATCATTGAATTTCCTCGTTTAAAGATCTCACGCAATCTAGGTTTGAGCTCTGATTTGATCTCGATGGCCGGTGGCAAAGGAAGCGAAGCGACAACCGCGGCTATGTTCCTAGTGTAGAAGAAAGAAAATGGAAGTTCTGGGATTTCCCCCAATGGCTTGCGGAAGCGCTGTTCGTTATTATAGATGCATCTGAGCAGCGGATCATGATGCCGGGGATTTGTTCACAGCGGAAGAAGAGAAGTCTTCCTCAAATGGATCAGACAAGTATGTTTCACACAAAAATAGATCTTTTTAGCTGCCATATTCCCTGTGTCTCTACTAATTTTAGTGCTCTGCCAAAGAAAGCGGTTTGATCCAAAGTCGGCATGAAATCTAAGGCTTTGAGCTCTTTGTCCGAGGACGATCTCCTAATTGCTAGTCCGAATCAAGGGCTAAAGTCCGAACTCACGATTTGACGGAAGCTGTACGACTGAGCAGCGGATCTCCTGACTCGACTAAAAAAGAATGGACGCACTCTGCCCCCAGCAAAGGACTTCGTTGGCTGGAATAAAAGCACAATAAGTTGCTTTACAAAAGGAGTCCTTAGTATGTGTCAAAACCGTTATAGTACTACTACACCGAAGTCTCGTACTCGAACTGGCAAGAACGGCCCAGCTGGCTGGCTGACTATTACCTGCTTACTTACTGGCTGACTTGGTAGCTGCCTTGAAAGCCTATTCCGATGGCGAGCAGTTACGATGGCTCCTTCCTAAATAAGTTAAGTTATCTAAAAGTCAGTCTTTCTTTTTGTTTTCAACGATCTAGTGCTTGGTCCTTCACCTTTATGAGTAGGACTGACTCCCTTGCATAGGTCTTATGTTCAGTACTTCGTATCAGGTTCGATCTATGGGACCTTCACGATCATTTTTAGGTTCTTTCTGAAAAAACAAACCTAAGAGGTCCGTGACTGACCCTGTGTTCAGCACATGAGTGAGCGTTACCGCGTATTTAGTGGAAGCAGATAGTTAGGGACTGACCCGGTACCACTTTGAGTTACTGCCCCGAAGTACTAGACCAGCTCCTGTTGAAGAATAAGGCTTTTGGTTTGGGGCTACGCACCTTGGTTCTAGCAGCGCCATCTCCATACCTTCCTTCCGTATCCGAGGTGGGCTCTTTCATCGGCCTCTCTTGGAGTTGCCCGAGTGAAACGGAACGCTCTTCATTCGCAGGCAGTTACGGGGACTTTGCTTTTAGCTTTTAGCCTTCCTAGCTAGCCGACAAAGGTCGAACTTTCTTACTTCTTTATTGAAAGCGAAAGATAAAACTGACTTACTGAACTTTTTTGTTGTAAGGGTATAACTAACTGGCTGGCACCTTACGAAGTAGTATACTTATTTTTTTTAGTAGTAAGAGGCTTCACATACTCTTACTACTCGAGAGATAGTTTTGCACCCCCCCCCATCCCGAAGTGACGAAGATGAAAAGTGCTTTTGCTAACTCTTTCTCGTCCCCTACTAGTGACGAAGGAAATTTATTTACGTCCAGAACATATCCAAGTAAAGTATAAAGGAAAAGCTGATATGCTGCCTTGATCTTTCTTTGTCTCGAACCCCATACCCCTATAATAATGGTAGAGTAAGGGGTGGCCCCAAAGCGGAAATGACCGGTGGTGATTGGTCGAAGCTCCAGTAGGTAGCCACTCCCTTCTCAGGGAACCGTACGTGAGACTTCCGCATCATACGGCTCCGTCCCGAGCTTCCGTCGTCGGCCTTGTCATTAGACCACTATCTATGCATGTATTTTCATCCTGGACTCTAGAATCTTTTGCTTCTCGGGGGGTGGCGAACAATGCTGCTTGCGTTGCGGGGGATGCCCGCCCGTAGGGCCCGGCCTGCTTCCCGCCCGAAAGAACCACTCACTAGCTAGCCGGACTAGTGGGGGCCTTTCTGGAGACATACTGAAAACCTTGCCTTTCGAACCAAACGCAACGCCCGTCTTCCAAATAAAAAGAAAAAGGGGGAAGAAAGATGGAGTGCAGCCTGTAGAGCACATGTAACGTACAGTCGGGTTGCTCACGCAGCGGATCTCTCTATTTATCTATGGATATCTAAAAAGAGAGAGAGGAGTGAAAGTAATAGCTTTATGTCCATCCCTGGTCGGGTACAGTTTCCATTTTCTTTCTCCCTTGTAGCCGTTACCCGAATTCGCGCAAGTGTGTCCACACCCCCCAAACTGACTTGACGAGGAATCCATTCTCGCGAACAAACACAACCCCTACACACACCTAGGAGCACCCCTTCCTGCATATCCATACAAGACCCGAGTAGGCGGGTCGAGGTCCTACGAGGTACCCACTACTCAGAGTACCCTCCCCAAAGGAAAAAGATGTGTTTGTCAGGTTCGGTTCTTCTTAGTTGGGTTGGGCGGGTTCGACCAGAAATGCTATGCTTACACACAAGACTACCCCTCTTCCCGAAAGCTTCGCGGGGACTACTTTACGACGACGGACGACCGCCCGTGGGGGTTTACTGCACAAGGCCCGTGCAGATGAAAAGCTTTATTCCAGCGAATATAAGATGCTCAGCTCCGCACAACATAGGGATTAGCACGCTTTCGGGAAGAACATAGAATAGTATAGGATCCAACATGCGGAACACGGCGATCATTAGAAATTCGCGAATTAGAGATGCTGTAATATACTCTTTCCCATAACTTCTCATACCAGACCAACCCACTAAAATGCAAATAGGGATCAGAAATGTGGTCAATATCACGAAGAATAAAGAGACACCGTCTATACCCAAATAAAAATGGATGTTTTCATAAGGAAGCCATCGAAGGCTTTCCACAAATTGAGATTTGGCCGTAGAAGGATCGAATTGTATCCTAAGAACAGGGGAATACAAAAAAGTAATAAGAGAGGCGCACAGACCAATTAATCTTAGCTGCTACCCTACTTATCCCAGCTCTAAAAGCAGCTACTGACTCGTCAAGTTGAGTCGACAGTGATTCTTCTTGTTCCGCTGTGAATGTATCGTTATTGTATTCAGTAGTTTTCGCTGCTCGCTAAAACCCTTCTTCTAGTCTTTATCTTGAATATTTCTTATTGTCTTTCCCTTTCATCTTGATATCAACCTTGACATTAACAAAGCATCAGACGGGGAAGCTTTCAATATTATGATGAAAGAGACTATTGGAGAAGGTCCCACTCTGCTTGCGTCCGCTAGCTGACGACGTGTGTAACGCATGCTCCTGTTCCGCGGTTGGTGTTATATATAGAAGTTCTTGTTGAGAGTATCGGGTCTTCGATTAGGGCTGATCTCCTCAACGCATC